>NC_053498.1:118343640-118663640 GCF_905171775.1 Rana temporaria | reverse complement strand
ATGACCACCGGTCATGGGTGATCGCGGGCACGAGAGCCAGAACAGAACAGGGATTTGTGTGTGTAAACACACAAATCCCTGTTCTGTTCTGTGAGGAGAGGAGAGGCAGATTGTGAGTTTCTACTAGCTTAGGAACAGCGATCTGTCATCTCCTCTAATCAGTCCCATCCTCCTACAGTTAGAGCACACACTAGGGATCACAGTTAACCCCTTGATCGCCCCTAGTGTTAACCCCTTCCCTGCCAGTGATATTTACACAGTAATCAGTGCATTTTTATAGCACTGATTGCTGTATAATTGTCAATGGTCCCAAAAATGTGTCAAAAGTGTCTGATCTGTCTGCCATAATATCGCAGATCAGAAGAAGAATGCCATAAATCTGCGTAAACCAATCAATATACGGTTATTGCGATTTTTAGTACCAAAAATATGTAGAAGAATACGTATCGGCCTAAACCGAGGAAAAAATGTGCTTTAAAAAAAAAAAATTGGGGAAATTTATTATAGTAAAAAATATTGTGTTTTTTTCAAAATTGGTGGTCTTTTTTTGTTTATAACGCAAAAACTAAAAACCACAGGGATGAGAAAGCTCTATTTATGGGGAAAAAAGGACGTCAATTTTGTTTGGGTACAGCGTTGGACGATTGTCAGTTAAAGCGACACAGTACCGTATCGCAAAAAAATGGCCTGGTCATAACAAATCAACATTAGACAAGTGAAAATAAAAACTAAAAAAGTTTCCCTCTTAGGCCAGGTCCACATATGTGTGAATTGGATGCGATTTAAACCTCATCCAACTCGCATGACATGCGAGTGTGACTGGCTCTCAATGGAACCAGTTCACACATGTCCGGGGTGGCCGCGGTGCGGTTTCCAAAAGGGTCCTGTGCGTTTTTGGGTCGGTCGAGGTGTAAATTCAGGCAAAAATTTGGACCTGAATCGCACCTGAACTGGTGAACAGAAACACACTGGATCCAAGGCTGGGTCAGATGGTTCTGTACATAAAGCCATACACGTGTCATGTGCACATAAGCACATGATATCCAGATAGTGAACAGTTTTAAAGATATGCAGTTCCCAAACCTCGATTAAAGCGGGGGTTCACCCTTAGAGGGCACTTTTCCCCCTTAGATTCCTGCTCGTTTTGTCTAGGGGAATCGGCTATTTGTTTTAAAATATGAGCAGTACTTACCCGTTTACGAGATGCATCCTCTCCGTCGCTTCCGGGTATGGGCTGCGGGAGCGGGCGTTCCTTCTTGATTGACAGTCTTCCGAGACGTTTCCGACGGTCGCATCCATCACGTCACGATTTTCCGAAAGAAGCCGAACGTCGGTGCGCAGGCGCAGTATAGTGCCGCACCGACGTTTGGCTTCTTTCGGCTACGAGTGACGCGATGGATGCGACCGTCGGAAGCCTCTCGGAAGACTGTTAATCAAGAAGGAACGCCCGCTCCCGAAGACCCATACCCAGAAGCGACGGAGAAGATGCATGTCGAAAACGGGTAAGTACGGATCATATTTTAAAACAAATAGCCAATTCCACTAGAAAAACGAGCAGGAAGCTAAGGGAAAAAAAAAAAAAAAAGGAATTGGTTGAACTCCCGCTTTAAGTAACTCGTATGCATAAACATGACCTAGTATGATGACATCATCAGACCAATCTAAACACGTCATCAACAAGTGACTTCTTCAGAAACATGCTTATATTTTTTTTCACTTGTATATTGTTAATTTATTAGATCATTGTCCGATACTTTATTATTTATAGGTTTTGTTATTTGGTTCCAAGATTCATTTCTGCAAGCTCCTGTAGCCAGGAAGTGCCAACAGAGACAATACTGCAACCAGTGGGAATGAGCAAAGATCATTTTATTTCTGTAGGTACCTTTACACACGATCGGAAATTCCGACAACAAAACCGTGGATTTTTTTTCCGATGAATTGTTGGCTCAAACTTGTGTTGCATACACACGGTCACACAAATGTTGTCGGATATTCTGAACGTCAAGAATGCGGTAAAGTACAACTAGGCCGCGATCAATGAAGTTCAATAGGCAGTTCGGCTCTTCTGCTTGATTCTGAGCATGCGTGTTTTTTTGTGCTTCGGGAATTGCATACAGACGATCAGAATTTCCGACAAGAACTTTTCCAGCTCTCAAATTTTTGTTTGTCAGAAATTCCGACAGCAAATGTCCGATGGAGCCTACACATGGTCGGAATTTCCGAAAAAAAGCTCACAACGAACATTTGTTGTTGGAATTTCCAATCGTGTGTACTGTACACGGCATTAGACTGCTAAAATCTCAAATTTGTTAAATTAGGAGGGCTCTGACATTTAATGACTATAAATATTTTAAATTATTATAAGCATAGTATAATAGATTCTTTAGCACAGTTAGGGAAAATAACATGCAGTAATACTAAATATTCTGATTTCACTCCATTTGGAATTTTCTTTGTGTGTCCTGTCTCACCGTTCACCCTTTTCTTTTTATCATGTATTCTAGCTTTGTACCAAAGGAAGGAGCTGTTGCAGTGAAGAACATTGCCGTCATATAGTGATATCTACTCCAAATTCTAGGTAAAGTAATTTTCAGAATTCATCTTGTATTAAAATATTTAATGCCTGACCTCACAAATGTTCTTCTGGAAGAATAGTCAAACATTCCCACAGACACACTCCTAAACTTTGTGAACAGCCTTCCCAGAAGAGATGAAGCTGTTATAGCTGCAAAGGGTGGGCCGACGTGGAAAGGCAGGCGTCCCAATACTTTTGGTAATATAGTGTGGCTGCTTTAATTTAAGACAAATTGTAAAGTTGTCTCTTAGGCATTCACGATTATGCCCGAGGTTGTACTAAAAGGCAACAGGGTCTCCAATGGAGGCTATGGTGAACTTTTCCGTTCATATGCTGTAACTGGAAACTGCAGTAGAATAATATGAAGTTTATTAAAATGTGTGAACGCTTTATAGCAAAATACTGACTACATACATTTAAAGTGATCCCGTCACAGGCAAAAATATTGGCTTTTGTTTACCAGTCCCGTCGTCTGCAACAACACACTTCACCATATTGAGGACATAATCTTACTGCATACTCTTCAGCTTCTGGCACAAATCTAAGGCCGGCCATACACAATTCGAACCGTTAATGGGCAGGCTGAATGTACCAAGTTGATCGATTTAGCCACTTGGGTACAGCCAGCCTGGCAGATTCCCTTGCGATTATTGCTAGTGGCTGCTATAGCAGCTAGCGATAACACTGTCTTCTCCCGGACTTCTAATGGCTCCTGCCCCAGCCGGGAGCAGACAATTGCTGATTGCCCTGTCAGTACTGTCTGTGTTGATGGGGGAATCATGCAAATTTCTTCAACCACGGGTTGCAGGAAAGAAAATTGCACTGTGTATGGCCATAATAAGTAAGTTGAATAATTGGTCCTCCCCCCATGCTCTGTGGTTCCTTCTCCTGGCTTCTATATCACAGCTAGGTCCTGTAGTAAAGTAGGTCCTGATGGATGGAACCACAAAGTGCAGTGGAGTCACAGGCATCCCCCACAGAGCTTTCAACAAAATGATTTTCCTAAATGGGCAGTGTGGTCGGTAATATCCAGTATTCAGAGAGCTGAGACAAAACATATACCACTGACAGTTTTTTTAAAATTTATTTAAAACTTTCCAAATTTTCAGAACAATCAGAATTTAGATTGGTCGAAAAATGATCAACTGATTTGAATTCTGTGTGAAGAATAGCTGGTTGTTAAGCAGTGGGCCAGGAATCCGGCCGCCGCATTCCTTAACAACTAATGACTCATTAGCTGTCAGCGGGCTTCCCCACTTACAGCTAAAATGTAAACAAAACAATGTCGGCGAAACAAACATTTAAAAAAATGACGTGGGTTCTCTCCCAAAATCCATACCAGACCCTTATCCGAGCATGTAGCCCGGCAGGTCAGAAAAGGGGGGGGATACAAGCGAGCGCCCTGGACCATACCAGGCCACATTCGCTAAACATGAGAGGGTGCTGTGGGGTGCTTGGGCTCTGTCCCCCCCCCAGAGCATCTTTGTTCCCCACCCCTGACCCCCACAACCACATCCCAGGGTTGTGGGGAAGAGCCCCCCCGCCCCAAAGCACGCCTCATATTAAGGGCATGTGATCTGGTAAGGTTCAGGAGGCGGGGTTCTCGCTCGTTCCCACCCCTTTACTGGGCTGCCAGGCTGCATGCTCGGATGAGGGTCTGGTATGCATTTTGGGGGGGACCCCACGCCGTTCTTATTTAAAATGATGATGTTGGGTTCCCCTTAAAATACATACCATAGCAGACAGCTGATGAATCATCGGTTGTTAAGAACGCGGCGTCCTTTCTATGGAGCTGGTTCACATATGTCCGGGTTGACAGCAGTCCATTCTTAAAAAGAGTTCTGTACATTTTTCAGCCTGGTTCAGATGCAAATTCAAGTGTCATACAATGTAAAAAAATTGCACCTGAATCAGTGAATGTAATTGCATTGGACTCCATAAAAAACACAAGGAAAACATGCCTGGACATACCTGTATGTGAACCGAGCCTTATGCCGCGTACACACGATCGGAACTTCCGATAACAAATGTTCAATGTGAGCTTTTGGTCGGATATTCCGACAGTGTGTAGGCTCCATCGGACATTTTTCTGTCAGAAATTCCGCCAACAAATGTTTGAGAGCTGGTTCTCAATTTTTCCCGACGCACAAAAATCCTACGCATGATTGGAATTAATTAGACGCATGCTCAGAATCATTGAACTTAATTTTTTTCATCATAGTGTTGTACGTGACTGTGTTGTTGACGTTCGGAATTTCCAACATTTGTGTGACCATGTGTATGCAAAACAAGTTTGAGCCAACATTCAGTCGGGAAAAAAATCCACGGTTTTGTTGTCAGAAATTCCGATCGTGTGTACGCAGCATTAGTGAGATTTCCTCATACACACTATCCCAATGAAAGAGTAAGGCCTCGTACACACGACAGAGTTTCTCGGCAGAATTCAACTCGGTCAGAGCTGGATTCTGCCGAGAAACTCTGTCGTCTGTACACTTTTGGCCCGATGGAGCCGCCGAGGAACTCGTCGAGAAAATAGAGAACATGTTCTCTATTTTCTTGTTGTTCTATGGGAGCTCTCGGCTCGCCGAGCTCCTCGGCGGCTTCATCCCTGAACTCGACGAGGAACTCGACGTGTTTGGCACGTCGAGTTCCTCTGTCGTGTGTACGAGGCCTGACAGAAACTGAGAGGAAATCTACCCAACATGGACTCAAAAAGCAATACAATTCTGGCAGATGTTCTGACTCTATCCAAAACTGTAAAATACGTTTTTACTGGAATATGTTTAATAGATCCTGACACCCTATTTGTATTATAAGAATGTATTATCTAAAGACATACTAAATTAATAGATTCACCATTTTATTTAAGAGAAACCAATGAAATGAAGAGCATCAACATCCTACTTGATGACAATGTAATTGCTTAATGAAAAACATGGTTTTATTTATTTTTCTTCCAGTAGCAATGGCCTACTATACGTATGGATATAACACTGTGGATTTATGGGCGGAGGAGAGATTACCCTACTTTAATGAAATAATTCTCCAAGGTGCTGATCAGCCAACTGATGGAAGGATCTATGTCATGTACCATGGTACTACATCTTCTTACGCTGAGAGCATCATCAAGCAAGGATTTAGTCAGTCAGCAGATGGCATGCTCGGAAGAGGTGTCTACGTTAGTAGAGCTAGAGACAAAGCTCTACGTTACCCGCTAGGAGATAAAAGTGATCAGGTTGTTTTGAAACTCAGGGTTAATGTAGGGAACGTCATAAAAATTGACAGACAACGTCACCCTATGCAAAAGACATGGCATGACCATGGCTATGATACCGCATGGGTGCCTCCATATTGTGGTATGGTTAAAAGTGACTTGGAGGAAGATTGTGTTTGGGATCCCCAGAGGATCAAGGTTGTTGGTATAACCTGTGCCACTAATCCATATGTACAGCAATATCTTCAAAAGTTGGTTCAACAGTATGCAACATAAAAATGAAATTTTCCAGATTATATAATAGACAGCGTATACAATTGTAATGGCTTCATTTTGTAATTGCCATTAAAATGTACCTTTCAATTTCAATCTGCATCCTTTGTAGTTTTCTTCGAACTGTCATTAAATTAAAATCTCTCTCCTATGTATAAACTATATGCACTACAGATTTTCCACAAAAATCACCTTTTTTTTAAATGTCTGTAATGAACTACAAATACAGTTACAGGGATCCCCTGCAATAGGAACATGATTTTTTATATACCTTATAAGGTTTATCCAAGCCTAAAAGGAATTTAGACACTGCAGTTTTTCTTATTACAACACTTGTAAGCAGGGTGCAATTTAGCAAGTTAGGTGCTGCCCCGGATGGGAGGTTTAGGGTTAATGTTTTTCCCAGGGCTTGGGTTGGTGGGTCTTTCTTGGGTCCGACCCACTGATCCTGTGCTGTAAAAGAGGGACAGTGGTCTGGAGCCAGGGCTCCTGCTCTTGCCATGCATAATTGGTCTGAAAGAGAATGGCGTTACACCTTTCGGTCATCATGAAATCTATCATTATGTAAGAGGTTATCGGAACCTGGGGTTCACCCTGAAGACACCAGCCACTGTGCAATGCCACTGATGGACCTTTTAGTACATGGATTCCACCTTTGCAGATATGCCGGGGCAGCACATAAACATAGGAAAGTAAAGGACAAGAACTGTTCGAAGTCTTCCTAAGTAAAGCATTGAAACTTTGCCTTCTGCCTGGTCTGACGTAATTTAAAGGAGTGTAATGAAAGCAAGCAGGTACAAACAAAAAGAGAGCACACTAAGGCCCAGATTCTCAAAGGCGTTACGACGGCGCAACACCATTTGCGCCGTCGTAACTCCTCATCTGGCCCCGGGTATCTATGCGACTGATTCTTAGAATCAGTTACGCATAGATACCCATTAGATCCGACAGGCGTAAGGCTGTTACGATGTCAGATCTTAAAAGCGATTTTTTTTCCCGCCGCTAGGTGTCGCATCGTCGTTTTCCCCGTCGTCTATGCAAATGAGGTAATTACGCGAGATTCCCGAACATACGCGCGGTCGACGCTGAGAATTTACGTCGTTTCCGTAGCGTACGCGACGCGTAAGGTTGCACCTGCTATTAGGAGGGGTAACCAATGTTAAGTATGGCCGTCGTTCCCGCGTCGAATTTAAAAAAAATTACGTAGTTTGCGTAAGACGTCTGTGAATGGCGCTGGACGCCATTTACGTAAACGTCTAAGCAAATGACGTCGGGGCGACGTCATTTAGCGCAATGCACGTCGGGTAATTTACCCGACGGAGCATGCGCAGTACGCTCGGCGCGGGAGCGCACCTAATTTAAATGGTGCCCGCCCCATTTGAATTGGGCGGGCTTGCGCCGAGCGATTTAACGATACACCGCCGCAAGTTTACAGGTAAGTGTTCTGAGAATCAGGCTGTAAACCTGTCAACCTGCGGCGGTGTAACGTAAATCACATACGTTACGCTGCCCAGGAGCAACGTAAATGTATGAGAATCTGGGCCATAGTGTAGTAGAGTTAAAAGTTTTAATGTTAAAATCAATTGCAAATTGGTCAACTCAACACTCCCAGCATGCATGCCTCTCTGTGTTCACACTTGTAGTCCTGGATAGCAGTGCTGTCAGATGGAGGAATAGCTGCAGCTGGAGAACAGACACAGGCGCAGTGTGTTGCAGGGGATCTCCTGAATGATGTCACATGCAGACGGATCAGAGGGCGTGTCTACGCATTTCAAAAGACCTCCTCCTTTGTCAAGCCTCTGGCCAATTTGCATTTTATTTTAACATTAAAGCTAAAGCTTTTAATTAAAGCTTAATTAAAGCTTGTAATGTTAAAATGGGCAGTGGCCACTCTGCTACTAGGAACGGTAGTGGAAAACATTGAACAGGTGGATGTGGACAAAGCTCAGCGTGTCCCTCGTAACTTCAAATTACAGTGAAAAAATTTACATTTACACCGAGACCCGAGAATTAACTGGAGAACAGTTAAGCCCTGTACACGCGATCGGTTTGTCTGATGAAAAAAGACCGATGTACCGTTTTCATCGGACAAACCGATCGTGTGTGGGCCCCATCGGTTTGTTTTCCATCAGTGAAAAAAAATAGAATATGTTTTAAAATCTTCCTATGGATAAAAAAACGATAGGAAAAAAACGATCGTCTGTGTGGAAGTCCATCGGTCAAAAATCCACGCATGCTCAGAATCAAGACGACGCACGCTCACAAGCATTGAACTTAATTTTTCATAGCATGTCGTAGTGTTTTACGTCACCGCGTTGGACACGGTCGGATTTTTGACCGATGGTGTGTAGGCAAGACTGATGAAAGTCAGCTTCATCGGATATCCGACAAAAAAATCCATCGGATTAGATTCCATCAGATATCCGATCGTGTACAGGGTGCAAGTGTACATGGTGTATGAGTAGAGGCCTGCCTTAAGGTTGAGTTTTCCCCACACGGGTGCCTCAGCCTTGTCCCAGGGCTAGAATGAAAATGGCACACAAGTGAACATACCCCATATGTGCAGTGAAGTGATCCTGTTACAGATGCCTAGCATAGCCCAGAATAACCCACCCGGCATAGGCCTTTCATGTGATCCATACCTGGTGCCCAACAAGGAGGGAAAAGGGAGGATGTCACGAGCAACCACCCCACCTACCCTACACTAATAATAGTTTAGTTTATTCTTATGTAAGAATTTTATATTTAGCCTTATACTGTAGATCTACAGTACCTGTAATGTTATCTTGCCTAATTAGAGTCTACCCAAAGCACTTTATAGTCACCTCTTCCAGTGCCCCCTGCTGCTTTTCATTCTGTGCCTGCCAACATACCCCATACCCCATACTTCCAGCAATGAAAGAGCTTGTGACCTTCTCCTTTGATGCAGTGCTTGGATATGATGGTCAATTGCTAGGCCCAAGCATTGTCATGTGAACACTCCCTATGAGCTATGACAGCAGGTAATGGTATTGCCAATCTAATGTATGCCCTCACCATCTCAAATTGATACTATCCTAATGTTACGCTATCAATTTATGTTCCCTGTGGGCACTGAAATGTAGCATCAGGAAAATTAAAGAAAATGAAGGAAAATTAAAGTGGAGTTCCACCCAGTTTGTCTGTGCTGCATGCTCTAATCTCATAGTGTTCAGAATGGACAATTTTTATTTAATTTGTTGCTTGTAAATACCTTTATTTTGTAGTCCTTCATTACTTCCTCCTCCTTATTTGCCTAGGCTATTTGCAAGGGTTTCTGGGATAGGCATCATGTTTCCCAGTAGTCCTTGCAAACCTGACTGAAACCTATTACATTGCTTGTGCACTGAGCATGTGCGAGATATGCAAAGCTGAAATCCAGGAAGTCATACCGTCTGGCTTCATGATGCCCACACTTAAGATGGCCACGGTCTATTTCTAGATTATAAACTAAATGCTGTAACAACCTAACAAAATGGACCTTAGTTTACAGACTAACTTAACTAGAATACATTAAGCTTGTGTATTACAGGGGTATTTATATTTAAAAAGTGAAATTGTGGGTGGAACTCCCCTTTAAGTAAAAAGCAACCCCTCACTTTGAGCTACCTGTATACCATTTTGCAATATTGGATAAAAAACACTCTTATGTGATAGATATATATATATATATATATATATATATATATATATATTACACACACATACACACACAGTATCTCACTAAAGTGAGTACACCCCTCACATTTTCGTAAATATTTTATTCTATCTTTTCATGTGACAACACTGAAGAAATGACACTTTGCTACAATGTAAAGTAGTGAGTGTACATCTTGTAAAAGTGTAAATGTGTTGTCCCCTCAAAATAACTCAACACAGCCATTAATTAATACAGCAAGGTACAGCGCTAAAACAAATAAACCGTGACAAACCTAATAAGTGAACATAGGTATAATATACATATGTATTAAAGCGGTTGTAAACCGCATATATAATTTTTTTTTTTTTTAAACCTGCAAGGCAAAAGGCATAATCAGCTAGTATGCACCGCATAATAGCTGATTATGAAATACTTACCTCGGAACGAGGTGTGTAGCACTTACCTGGTCCACGCCGAGCGAGATGTCATCTTGCTTCGGCGTGTCTTCCGGGTATCGCCGCTACAGCGCTGTTAGCGGCGATGACGTCACTCCTGCGCGCGGGAGATTTGAATTCGGCAAGGTCCGGCGGCTGCCGGTCCTTTCGCCGTGGATTCCCCCTGCGCATGCGCCGCTGCAATCAGTGGCGCATTGCGGGGGGAATATCTCCTAAACCGTAAATTCATACCCAACATGTCACGCTTCAAAATTGCGTCCGCTCGTGGAATGCCGACAAACTTTTACCCTTTAAAATCTTCATAGGCGACATTTAAAAAAATCTACAGGTTGCATGTTTTGAGTTACAGAGGAGGTCTAGGGCTAGAATTATTGCTCTCGCTCTACCAATCGCGGCGATACCTCACATGTGTGGTTTGAACACCGTTTACATATGCGGGCGCTGCTCACGTATGTGTTCGCTTCTGCGCGCAAGCTCGTCGGGACGGGGTGCGTTTTCTGGCTCCTAACTTTTTTAGCTGGCTCCTAGATTCCAAGCAAATTTGTCAAACCCTGCTTTAACTGACAATTGCTCGGTAATTTTTCCCACAAATTGAGCTTTTTTTTTTGGTGGTATTTGATCACCTCTGCAGTTTTTATTGCGCAATAAACAAAAATAGAGCGACAATTTTGAAAAAAAAAAAGCAATATTTTGTAAGTTTTGCTATAATAAATATCAAGAAAAAATGTGGCGCCAATAAAAACACAAATGCCCTGTAAGGCAATATCAGACTCAACAAAATCAATAAGACTTGAACAGTGAGTACATATGAAGAGATCAAAGGGACTCCCCCACAATCAGGTGAGTACCCGGATCAATAAATCGTGAATAATGAGTGTATCGACTCAAACCACATTCCCAATCAACAGGGAAGTGAAATCCACAATGTAAAAAACTGTGCACATGAATGAAAACAAGTAACTGTGATGTTCATAAAGTGTCAAAGTAAAAAAGAACAATGGTTGTCATGAACCATGAAGTCCCATTTAGTGCATATAAATAATTTGTATGCATAAAGTTTATACAGTCCCAGGGAACATCAATCTTTATGGTAAACGGTGTATTATCTCCAGACAAAATCAGCAGTAGAAATAAATAAGTTGTGCCCTTACCGGATGGAGTAGACCCACATCTCACCATACGGTGGGGGGTCTTCAAGGCTTGCGTAGGCCGATTGCCTTACAGGGGTAACTTTCCAGGCACTCCTAAAGCTCTTTTCCGGTGGGACCTTTCCACTCTGATTAAACCAGGAATCTGGAACTGGTGACAGTGATGATGATATTCCTGGAGGTAGTTGGAGTTCTCAGGGGATCCAGTGTACCAGTATAAATTAAAAAGAAAAGAAAAAACACCTCCTCATCGCATAAAAAATTTATTAAAAATTTCAAAAATAAGGATAAGCTCCCAAAAGTCTCAAATAAGGGATTCTCAATAAACCATTATCACACCAAAAAAGAAAGCAGCACTGCAAAAGCAATCTTAGCATCAAGGCACACACACTTCAGAGAAGGATAAAAGTAGCTGTGCGCAGTGTAGGATGGATATGATCAGATGCCCGACCGGTTTCGTATCAAAATACTTCTACTGGGGTGCATATCTGAATCATCTTATCCTCCTGCGCTTTAAATACCATCTCTACTTACCCCCATAGGACCAGCACTCATCGTTAATGGCGTGCGTTCCAATTGCTGACATTTCCGGTGGGCGTGCGCTCCAGGCGCCCGGAAATGACATCTATTCAATCCAATGGTTATAAAACACCTATCTTCCCTGTGTATGTTACAAGCGCTCCGGGCGCCCGGAAATGACATCTCCTGTGTATCAGCCCATCAACATGATCTCCCCTCAGCTCCCCTCCCTTCCAGGAGGATGAGCCAATCAGCACCAGTCCCAGCATGTGTGAGTCTAGTGAGGCGGAGCGCATCATAGGCCGACGCTAGCCCCGCCCCCTCATGACACAGCTCCATAGTAAGGAGATATGCAGACGTTGTGCCAGTGTGTAAACACAACAGCACCTGCAAATTAGTGTGTCAAAGAGGTTCATTGATCTATAATGGATCACAGGGCGATCAGTAGAGATGTGACAGGGAAAATATCAAAGGAAAAGGGAACATAAAGGATGGCTAGAACATAGAGACATGTATGGAGGGCCTCCTGGTGGTGGGAATTGGTAAATTGAAATTACCATACCACCTATATTCATGGGCTGCTACATAACACAACTCTCATATGTAGGCGCCATCTAGTGGTCAAAAACAAAAATGATGAAAATAATGACCATTTAAATCGTCCCATATTATTAAGCTATTAATAATCTATGAAAATTATAAATTACTTTTTGGATTGTAGATGGTGTCCTGGGAGTAAGTAGAAAAATGGAAAGATTCTTCAAAAAACAGAAAAAATATATATAGAAAAAATACACAATGACTTATAAAATTCCAATATATTAATACTGGTCATATAAATCAGGACTGGTTGATGAAGGAGTTAACGTCCCACTCCACATTGAGGCCGTGGGGGACGTAACTCTTCAATTGGTAGATCCAGAAGACCTCAAGCTTTGATACACCCCGAACACTGGGCTCACCTCTCCAGTGAGGAACGAAGTGGTCAATAACCTGAAAGGTCGTCCCCTCAATTCTTTTATTATGCTGTTCAAGAAAGTGCCTGGGTACAGTGTGTTTTGTGCACCCCTTCTTGATTTTGGCTATGTGTTCCCCTACCCTTATGGTGAAACTTCTAATGGTGCGGCCCACATATTGTTTCCCACAATGACAGGTAATGATATACACCACGTGTTTGGTGGCACACGTGGAAAATATTTTCATGGGGAATACAAGGCCGGTTACTGATGATGTAAAGCTAACTGTTTTTCTCTTATTAGAATTATGTAAGCATACCTTACACTTTCTACAAGGGTGATAGCCTTTGGATAAAGGGAAAAAGGAAATTTTACCTGGAGGGTCTGGTATATTTGGCGCAAGTTGATTTCTTAGAGGGACAGCCCCTCTATAAATCACACCAGCTTGTGCAGGAAGAACCGGTCCCAACAAGGGATCATTTTTCAAAACTGCCCAGTGTTTTTGGATGATACTTTTAATTTGTCTGTATTGGGTAGAAAAAGTGGTGAAGAACGAGTGTTTAAATTTGTTATCTTGTGCTATTTTGACCCTTTCCACAGTCAATGTGGACCTATCTACTGCAGAGATTTTCTTAATTTCTTCTTCTATGGCCAGATTACAGTATCCCTTTTCCACAAACCTTTCTTTCAAAGTTTGTGCCTGGACCTTGAAATCATTTAAGTTAGAGCAGTTCCGTCTTAGTCTAAGCATCTGACTACGGGGCACCGAGCCTAGCCAGGACGGGTGATGGCAACTGTCCTGTGGGATGAACCCGTTGCGGTCCGTGCTTTTAAAGTATGTCCTAGTTTTAAGTTGATGGTTTTCAACAAAGATTTCAAGGTCAAGGAAATGTATACTTAAGGGACTCGCCTCATAAGAGAGACAAATCCCAACTTGATTGTCATTCAAGATAGTCATGAAGGTATCAAGGGAGGTACGATCCCCTTTCCATAGGAGGAGGATGTCGTCTATATATCGAGCCCACAGAGCGATCTCAGGTCGCTCTAGAGCATAGACGACATCCTCCTCCCATTTGGCCATAAAAATATTAGCCAAACTGGGGGCAAACTTGGCCCCCATGGCTACACCTTTCTCTTGTAGATAAAAGTCACCTCCGTACCAGAAATAGTTGTGAGAAGTTGCGAACCTCAACAGGTCCATGATGAATAACTTCTGTATCACAGGAATAGTTTCTACTCTATCCAGAAAGCGGTCAACAGCTTGAAAGCCTAAATGATGGGCAATACTGGTGTATAACGAGGCCACATCAGCTGTGACTAATAAAAGGTCCTCCGTATAGGGTACCTCTTGTAATTTGGCGATAGTGTGTCTGGTGTCCTTCAAGTAGGAGGGTATACCTTTCACAATAGGTTGGAGATGGTAGTCTATGTATTTCCCTACTCTGGATGTTATTGAATTAATACCACTTACAATAGGCCGCCCTGGTGGACGGGTACTATTTTTGTGTACTTTGGGCAAGTAGTACATGACTGGTATACGCGGAACCTTAGGCACAAGGTAACTCTTCTCTTTATTGTCCAATATTCCCTTTCTAGCCCCCATATCAATAAGTTTTTTCAAAGAAACCTTAAATTTAGAAGTGGGGTTCGAGGGTAATTTAATATATGTGGAACTGTCCCCCAGAATATTATACATCTCTTCGTTATAAGCAGTTTTGTCAAGAACCACTATCCCTCCTCCCTTGTCCGCAGGACGGATCACCAGATCCCTCCTTTCACATAATGTCTTTAATCCAAGTTTAATATTAGGGTCAGAATAATTCCTTTTGACAGGAAGTTCTTCCAAATCTTTGATGACTAAATCTCTGAACACTTTGACACTAGGTGCTATTGGACATGAAGGGTTAAAGAGGGAAGGGTTAGAAAGCCCCGTATGTATAATCTCTGTAGTAACCTCTGGGAGACTAGGTCTACAGGGATTGGAAATAAAATACCTTTGGATATTCATATTCATTTTTCTCACGAACTTTTGTACATCAATAAAAGTATTAAATTTATTGAGAGTTCTGGATGGAGCAAATTTTAAGCCCTTGTCTAAAACCACTTTCTCTGCATTGGTAAATTCAGCTGAACTTAAGTTAAAAATTCCCGCCAATGTTATACTCTTCTCCTTTTTCTTCCTGGCCCTCCTCCCCCCTCTCGTCCCCCGTTTCGTTCGTCCCCCCTGGGGAAGTTCTCTGGTCCCCTGTGAAAATCCCCCGGATGGGTGGATTTGGGCAGATTTTGATTATAATTATAGGGCGGTCGATCAAAGTGGTCGTCATCCCTTCCCATATAACCATAATGGGACTCGTGGGTCCTAGATGGATAGTCATATCGAGGTGTACGTGGTCCACCTGGTGTACCGTATGATCTAGGGGGGTAAGCAAAATAATCCTCTCTCCTGTAAGGTGATCGATCATGGTAGGATCTATCTCTTGATCTTTCTTTATGACCTTGTGGTTTCCCTTTCATACCTTTACCCCTTCCCCTATTTGGGGGTGGGGGACCACCATTGGAATAGTTGGGAGTTCTAGGCCCTGTTCCAGTGGTGTTTTGTCTCATGTCTTTAGGCATAGAGACCTGAGTCATAGATGGTTGTGAAAAGGAAAGGACTTTGGCCTCACTAGTGGAGGGCTGTGATACCTCCATTTCAAAATTGGAAGCATTGACATTGGGATCAGTGCTTATTTTGGCCTGCCAGCTGAATACTGACCCGGCCTTATAATCAGCAAAATCCCTTGTATACTTCTTCTGTTTTTTGTTCTTTTGGTCTTTTTCTTCCTTCTCTAAGTGATTCCTCAAGTTGGTTGATAATGTAATATATTCTGTAGTAGATTTGGAAGATAGGAGTTTCTCCTTAATTTCCTTTATTTCTCTATCTAGAGCGGTCATCCTAGTTTTCTTCTTTTCTATTAAAAATTTCAAAAGGGAAATACCCTTTGAATTAAAAAATTGGAACCAGGAATCAAAGTCTGGGTCCCCTTGTTGGGGGTGTACATCCATAATAATAAATATCCCCAATTAAAAAAAAAAAAGTTAATTTCTTCTCAGTTTAGGCCGATCCGTATTCTTCTACATATTTTTTGTAAAAAAAAATTGTAATAAGCGTATATTGATTCGTTTGCGCAAAAGTTATAGCGTCTACAAAATAGGGGATAGTTTTATGGCATTTTTATCATTATTATTTTTTTTTTACTAGTAATGGCGGCGACACATTGCACACTTTTGACACATTTTTGGGACCATTGTCATTTCTACAGACAACGTGTGACTACCTGACAGTAAATGACAACGAATCCACATCTTTGCACAGAATTGGCCTTTTAAAGGCATGTGGTCCTAAACTTTTGATCAGCTGAAAAACAGCCTGTTTCAGTTTATTCGTTGTTTTCATTAAATTGAATGCTCAAAAAATGTTTTGTCTCACTCTCATTTCTTCTTGTTGCATGTTGAAGCTCTACTTGGAACCTTGTTAAGACCCAACAATGTAAAATATGATTTTTTCCATTTTTCAAGTGCTCTTAAACTTTTGATCAGGACTGTATTTGCTAGCACACCATGGATCGACATAAAATAGCATCCAAACGGATAGTTTATTGCATGATCACAACACAAGGAGAGTGCAACGTTTCAGAGTCACGCAAGACACCTTCATCAGACATGTATGTTTATAGTATAGAGAATGTCTACAACACGGATTGTGACATTTTCTTTGAAGATCCCCCCATTTAGGGATTCACCTGGACAGTCAGGGTTTGGAACTATGGACCAGATTCACGTAGAAGTGTGGCGGCGTAACGTATCGTAGATACTTTACACCGCCGCAAGTTTTCATCGCAAGTGCCTGATTCACAAAGCACTTGCAATGAAAACCTACGCTGGCGGCCTCCGGCATAAGTCCGCGTAATTTAAATGGGCGTGTGCCATTTAAATTAGGCGCGCTCCCACGCCAGACCTACTGCGCATGCTCCGTTTCGAAATTCCCGCCGTGCTTTGCGCGAAGTGACGTCATTTTTTCGAACGGCGACGTGCGTAGCGTACTTCCGTATTCCCGGACGTCTTACGCAAGAAGGAAAAATTTTCAAATTTCGACGCGGGAACGACGGCCATACTTTATACAGCACATACGTGTGCTGTGTAAAGTTAGGGCACCAAAAACGACGACTAACTTTGCGACGGGAAACTAGACTAGCAGCGGCGTAGCGAACGCGAAAAACCGCCGTGGATCGCCGTAACTCCTAATTTGCATACCCGATGCTGGTTTACCACGTGAACTCCCCCCAGCGGTGGCCGCGGTACTGCATCCTAAGATGCGACAGTGTAAAACAATTACACCTGTCGGATCTTAGGGCTATCTATGCGTAACTGATTCTATGGCTCCCTAAGTAACTGAGATAGTCACTCAAAAATCTGTTGCCAGCCGGGAGCTGCAGGCCACTGTCTGGGGGCAGGTTTGGCATCTGGGAGGGGGGGGCAATAATGTCAGCAAGAGCAGTTTGGCCACATCCGCTGTTTTCCACTGGGTGGCACTCTCTTTGGGGCACCCAAAAATGTCCCAGGTCTTTTATAATCCTATAGTGTATACTATAAAAAAAAAATGTGCCCTGTGCCGCTAAAGTGTTCGGGTTTGGCTTAAGGAAAAGGTGGCAACCCTACCCCCATTACAAGTGAAATGGAAACATAAGATAAACAGAGGGCGCATAGGCCTAGTGCATTATCCTTGATGCAAAGATAATTGTATCAAGGATAATGCACTAGGCCTATGCGCCCTCTGTTTTCTCTTATGTTTCCAGTGACTTTGGACTCCCCCAGTCTCTAGAGGGCAGCAAGGTGTGCATAGTCAATATACACTTACACGCCTAACAAGAGTAAAGCCTCGTACACACGCTTGGTTTTCTCGGCAAGAACCAGCAAGAAAACTGCAGGCAGAGCGGTCTTGCCGAGTAAACTGAGTGTGTGTACAAGGCTTTCAGGTTTCTCATCTGAAAATCTATCTAGAATCTCAACGAGAAAAATAGAGATCCTGCTCTCTATTTTCTCGTCAAGATTCTTGTCGGCCTGTTTCTCGATGAGAAACCCGATAGTGTTTACGTTGGACGTGTGTCTGGATGGGCGTAGAGTACGTTCATGGCGTAGGCAGTGATCTGGCGTATCTTAGGTAGTTGTTCCGACGTGGTTATGAGCATGCGCACGGGGATGCGTCCATGACACGACGCATTCGCAGTTCGTTCAACGTACTTGTCTAGCTCTCAAACCATCATTTGCATGGGGTCACGCCTCATTTGCATGGCTTTGCATGGGGCAAGCCCACTTCCACCTACGCCGGCCTGCGCCTTCGAAATCTACGCCACGCCGATGCAGCTTTGGGAGCACTGGCTTCCTAAATTCCATGCTTGCCTCTCTGCGCTGCGTCGGCATAATGTACATTGAGATGCGCTACGTCGGCGTAATGTGCGCCCGTTCTCTGTGAATCCGGGCCATTATGTTTATATGTCACAGAGAGTTTATGGTATTTTGTATTAAAGCAGTAGTAAACCTATTTTCAGACTACACCTCCTCCATGGGTCAGCTGATAGCCTTCCACGGCTTCCAATAACACGCTGATGACACTCAAATCTATTTCTCTACCCCTCAACCCACTCCTTCAGTCTCGTCACGTATCACTAATTTACTATCAGCCTTGGAAGTCGGGATGACGCGATGCCCCGATTGATGGCAGTGACGTCAGCGGAGAGCGGACTTCAGACTTCTCTCCACTGAAAACGGGTCACAGGAGTGCAAAACGAATTGCACTCCTGTGACCCTTACACCCCTTTCACACTGGGGTGGTAGCGGTGGTAAAGCGTTGCTATTTTTAGCTGCGTTTAACCACTAATTTTGCAGTGGTAAAGGGGTTAAAACCGCCCTCAGGCTTTCACACTAGTGAAAAAGCAGCCGCTGTTTAGGGTCGGTTTGCAGGGGCTATTTTTGGCGCAATAGCGCCTGCAAACCGCTCAAGTGTGAAAGGGGTCTAAGGAGAAGCCCAGCCTAAAAAGCTCAGGCTGGACTTCTCCTTTAATTCACTCCCTGGTCATCTCTCACCTCGATTACTGCAACTCCCTCCTCATTGGCTTACAGTACCTCTGCATACTCTATCCCAGTGGTCCCCAACCTATTTGGCACCGGGGACCAGCTTTGTGGATGAAAATTGTACCAAGGCCCAAGGCGGTTTTTCGCAGCCAATTTGTTGGGAATGGCTGGTGTTAGCACTTCAATCATCACAACACCATGGTTAATATGGTGTCAGGATGATTGAAGCGCATTGGGGTAGATTCAGGAAGCAATTACGCCTGCGTATCCATAGATACGCAGCGTAATTGCTAAGTAGCGCCGGCGTATCGACTTTCTGTATTCAGAAAGCTCGATACGCCGACTGTAGCTAAGATATCCCTGGCATAAGGCTCTTATGCCGTCGTATCTTAGGCTGCATTCTGACGCTGGCCGCTAGGTGGCGTTCCCGTAGTTGTCAGCGTAGAGTATGCAAATTGCATACTCACGCCGATTCACAAACGTACGCTCGCCCGGCGGTCGTGTTTTACGTCGTTTGCGTTCGTCGCTTTCGTCGTAAGGCTGCTCCTGCTATTAGGAGGGGCAGCCAATGGTAAGTATACACGTCGTTCCCGCGTTGCGATTTTCGAAATTTGCGTAAGTGAATCGTGAATGGCGCTGGACGCCATTTACGTTCACGTCGAAGCAAATGACGTCCTTGCGACGTCATTTACGGCAATGCATGTCGGGAAATTTTCCCGACGGAGCATGCGCAGTACGTTCGACGCGGGAACCTGCCTAATTTAAATGATCCATGCCCCCTACGGGATCATTTAAATTACGCGCGCTTACGCCGGCCCCTTTTACAAAACGCCGCCGCAAATTACGGAGCAAATGCTTTGTGAATGAAGCGTAGCTCCAGTAATTTACGGAGGCGCAGCGTAAAAACGGTACGCTGCGCCGCCGTAGCAGTGCGCTCCCCTACCTGAATCTATTTTTATTATTATATTGTAATATAAAATTAAATAGTTAAAGGAGTTGTAAAGGAAAATGTTTTTTCACCTTAATGCAATCTATGCATTAAGGTGAAAAAACATCTGATGTTGCAGCCCCCCCCCCCCGAGCCCCGTTATACTTACCTGACCCCTCTCGAAAATCCCGCGGGGTCCCGATATTCTCTTCGCCGCTCAGCCTGGCCACTGATTGGCTAGCACGGATGGATTGAGAGAAGCGCAGCCATTGGCTGGCGCTGCTGTCAATCACATCCAGTGACGCGGCGCGCCGAGGGGCACGGCGAATGATACAGTGAGCCGCTAAGACTGCTCGCTGTATCACGGGAGCGTGCCCGCAATTAGTGACCACCATGCGAGCTCTTGCATGACTGTGGTGACTAATTGCGGGGGAGGACCGAGACAGCCGCCGAGGGACCCCAGAAGACATGGATCGTGGGCACTGTTTGCAAAACGAACTGCACAGTGGAGGTAAGTATGACATGTTTGTTATTTAAAAAAAAAAAAAAAAAATTCCTTTACAAACCCTTTAATTGAACTCACCATAATGCCGAATCTGCCACCAGATGCAGCTTATCACTTGCCACCAGATGCAGCTTATCACTTGCCACCAGATGCAGCTTATCACTTGCCACCAGATGCAGCTTATCACTTGCCACCAGATGCAGCTTGCCACAGTGCCTGTCACCAGATTGCCACTTGCCACATCGCCTGCCACCAGATGCAGATTGCCACAGTCACTTGCCACCAGATGTAGATTGCCACATGCCACCAGATGCAGATTGCCACAGTCACTTACCACATGCCACCAGATGCAGATTGCCACCAGATGCAGATTGCCACAGTCACTTGCCACCAGATGCAGATTGCCACCAGATGCAGATTGCCACAGTTACATGCCACCAGATGCAGATTGCCACCAGATGCAGATTGCCACAGTTACATGCCACCAGATGCAGATTGCCACCAGATGCAGATTGCCACAAGCACATGTCACCAGATCCAGATTGCACATGTCACAGTCTCCTGCCACCCAGACGCAAATTGTCACTAAGCATGGAGGAAGTACAGTGGAGTGGTGGGTTCCGCGTGAGGGAGAACAGTGGTGATGCAGGGCCACCAGGTTCAGATTGCCACAGTCACATGCCACCAGATGCAGATTGCTACAGTCACATGCCACCAGATGCAGATTGCCACCAGATGCAGATTGCTACAGTCACATGCCACCAGATGCAGATTGCCACCAGATGCAGATTGCTACAGTTACATGCCACCAGATGCAGATTGCCACCAGATGCAGATTGCTACAGTTACATGCCACCAGATGCAGATTGCTAACAGATGCAGATTGCCACCAGATGCAGATTGCACATGCCACAGTTTCCTGCCACCCAGACACAAAATGTCACTAAGCACGGAGGAAGTACAGTGGAGTGGTAGGTTCCGCGTGAGGGAGAACAGCGGTGATGCAGGGCAGGCATTGAGAGATGATGTAATCTCTCTGCTCCCCCGCTTCAACTCCAACAGTATACCGGCCGGGCTGTGTGGGCAGAACATCGTGATGCAGGCGGGCGGTGAGAGATGATGTAATCTCTCTGCTTGCCCGCTTTACTCCCAACAGTGTAGCGGCAGGGCTGTGTGGGCGGAAGAGCAGTGATGGCGGTGATATCTCACTGCTCGCCCGCCACACCTCAGTGCAGACTTCACGGCCCGGCTGCAAACAGGCTGCGGCCTGGCAGTGGGCCACGGCCCGGGGGTTGGAGACCTCTGCTCTATCCTCCCTTCAGTCCATCATGAATGCTGCAGCCAAACTCATCCACCTTACCAACCGCTCTGTCTCTACTACTCCTCTCTGTCAATCCCTCCACTGGCTTCCGCTCACCCTACAAATTAAATCCAAAATACTAACAACTACAATTTTCTGGTTTTTCGAATTTCCGACTTTCAGATTTTTTTTGAATATCCGAATTACGGATTTTTTTTGAATTTCCAAATTTCCAACTTTTATTGAAGTTCAGAATTTCAGATTTTTTTTTTATTTAGAAATTCCAGATTTTTTTTAAATTTCCGATATTTTTCCGATTTTTTTTTTATTTCAGATTTTTTTTGAATTTCAGATTTTTTTTTAAATTTCCGTTTTTTTTTTAATTCAGATTTTTTTCTTTATTACAGATTTTTGCAATTTTTTTTGAATTGACGAATTGCCGATTTTTTTTGAATTTACGTTTTTTTCTGAACTTTTTGGAATTTCCATTTTTTTTTTTAAATTTACGATTTTTTTTTAAATCGACGAATTTACGTTTTTTTTCTAATTTAGGAGCAAAGCTGTCCCAAACTGTATCAGGGCATGCAAAATGACAGAACCGAGGCTGTGTACAGGAGAAAAGTCCCAAACACATCTCTGCCGCTTGATCATTTTTAAGTACCAAAGTTTGGCGCCATTCCATGAGTGTGTGCAATTTTAAAGCGTGACAAGTTAGGTATCTATTTACTCGGCGTAACATATCAACGTATAAATATTTTTTAATTCACGAAACCGTTTAAAAAAAAAAAAAAAGACGTTTGAAAAATTATTGCGCAAATACTATATATATATATATATATATATATATATATATATATATATATATGGGCAGATCCACAGAGAGAGTACGCCCGGCGTATCTACTGATACGCCGGCGTACTTTCAAATTACCCACGGCGTATCTTTAGTTTGAATCCTCAAACCAAGATACGACGGCATCTGGGTTAGATCCGACAGGTGTACGGCTGTGTACGCCTTCGGATCTTAGATGCAATACTTCGGCGTCCGCTGGGTGGAGTTTGCGTCGTTTTCTGCGTCGGGTATGCAAATTATCGATTTCCGACGATCCACGAACGTACGGACGTCCGTCGCATTCTTTTACATCGTCTCTAGTCGGCTTTTTCCGGCGTATAGTTAAAGCTAGTGTTTTGCGGCGTATAGTTAGAATTGCCATGTTAAGTATGGCCGTCGTTCCCGCTTTTAATTTTTTTTTTTTTTTTTTTGCGTAAGTCGTCCGTGAATCGGAATGTACGTAAGTCACGTGTAAGTTAAAAAAAATGACGTCCTAGCGACGTCATTTAGCGCAATGCACGGCGGGAAATTTCGGGACTGCGCATGCGCAGTTCATTCGGCGCGGAGACGCGCTTCATTTAAATGAAACACGCCCCCTAATCGCCGATTTGAATTCCGCGCCCTTACGCCGCTTGAGATACACTACGCCGCCGTAACTTACGGCGCGAATTCTTTGGGGATTCAAACCAGCCTAATGTAAGTTACAGCGGCGTAGCGTATCTCACATACGCTGCGCAGATTTATTTGTATGTGGATCTGCCCCATAATGTTTGGGGGTTCTGAGTAATTTTCTAGCAAAAAAATGATGATTAGAGAAGTGCCAGAATAGGCCCAGTAGGAAGTGGTTAAAAAAAACCACATCAGTCTTCTGAAGTTTCTATTTCCAGTAAAAGGGTGTAGTTTAGAAAAACACATTAACAGAAAAAAAAAAAAAAAAGTGTGTCAGGATAGAGTGAAGAAAACTGAAACTGCAGGTTGATGTCCACATATATGACATGCAGATAACCAAAGATTGTTTACATACTTGCATTATTATTATATTATACAGGATTTATATAGCGCCAACAGTTTGTGCAGTGCTTTACAACATGAGGGCAGACATTACAGTTACAATACAATTCAATACAGGAGGGATCAGAGGGCCCTGCTCGTTAGAGCTTACAATGTAAATAGGAGGGTCAAGTGTTATAAAAGGAAATAACTGCGGGGGATGAACTGATGGAAAAAAGTACAGTTGTTAGGTGGAGGCAGGATAGGCTTCTCCGAAGAGGAGGGTTTTTAGGGATCGTCTAAAAGCAAACAGAGTAGGAGATAGTTGGATAGATTGGGGTAGGGAGTTCCATAGGATGGGAGAGGCTTCAAAAAAGTCCTGGAGGTGAGAATGGGAAGAGGTGACAAGGGAGCTAGAGAGAAGGAGGTCTTGGGAGGAACGAAGAGAACGACTAGGTTGGTAATTTGAGACTGGGCTAGTGATGTAGCTGGGAGCAGAGTTGTGGGTGGCTTTGTAGGGCAGCATAGTGGTGTAGTTGTTAGCACTTTCACCTAGCAGCAAAAGAGTCGCTGGTTTGAATCCCAACCATGACACTATCTGCTTGGAGTTTGCATGTTCTCCCTGTGTCTGCGTGGGTTTCCTCCCACACTCCAAAGACATGCTGGTAGGTTAATTGGATCTGGTCCAAATTTGCCCAATATATATGTGTGTACGACTGTGTGTCCCAAGCCTATGGGGTAAATGACACTGGCTGCAAAAAGCGCCTAGAGGCGATTCAGTTCGCATGTGTAGCGCTATACAAGTCACTCATTCATTCATTTGTAAGTTGTTGTTAGTATCTTGACCTTAATTTGTTGGGCGAGCCAATGGAGGGATTGACACAGAGGAATAGCAGACACTGGCCCGGATTCAGCTAGATTTGCGCATTTATTACGGAGGCGCAGGGCAACGTTTTTGCCCTGCGCCCCCGCAATTTTTTTGCGCTGCCCTCGATTCACGGAGCAGAAGCCCTGTAAATCGCGCGGGTGCGCCGGCAAAATGCCCGGCGCAAGCGCGCACAATTTAAATGATCCCGTATGGGGCGGGAATCATTTAAATTAGGCGCGTTCCCGCGCTGATCGTAGAGAGCATGCTCCGTCGGGAAACTTTCCCAATGTGCATTGCGGCAAATGACGTCGCAAGGACGTCATTTGCTTCAAAGTGAATCACTTACGCAAAGTACGTAAAATTAAAATTTCGCGACGCGGGAACGACGGGTATACGTAACATTGGCTGCCCCTGCTAATAGCCTTACGCAAAAACCGCCGTACGGAAACGACATAAATTGCGTACGCAGGGCTCGCGCAACGTTGTGAATCGGTGTTAGTATGCAATTTGCATACTATACGCTGAGCACAACGGGAACGCCACCTAGCGGCCATCGCAAGAATGCAGCCGAAGATATGCGGGCATAAGAGCCTTATGCCGCGCAGATCTTAGGCTGCAGTCGCGTAACGAGGTTCCTGAATCAGGAGCACTCGTTACGCCGCGGCAAGTAAGCAATTGCGCTGTGTAACCTATGGTTACACAGGCGCAATTGCTTCTTGAATCCACCCCACTGAGCGGTTGGTAAGGTGGATGAGCCTGGCGGCAGCATTCATAACAGGCTCAAGGGGGGATAGCCTATGGAAAGGTAAGCCAATGAGAAGGGAGTTGCAATAGTCGAGGCGGGAGATGAGTGAATTAGGAGCTTTGTGGTGTCATTGGTTAGAAAGGGGCGTATTTTGGAGATGTTGCCATGGTTGGTTGAGGCGGCAAGATTTGGACAGTGATTGGATGTGGGGCTGAAATAATAGTTCAGAGTCCAGGATTACATCAAGACAGACACCATTTTTGTTTTATCCAGCTGTAATTACTCAGTGCAACTTATAACATCCAAGTGAAAGATATAACACCAACATGTCAGAATTTTTAAAACAGATTCAGTGAGTTGGAAAAGGGATCGCCCCCCCTGTGTCAGTATTTTGTTGAATCACCTTTTGCTTTAATTCCAGCCTTTAATCTACTAACTTTACACATCTATAGCTAGATTCAGGTAGGGGCGTGCATCTTTGCGGCGGCGTATTTACACTACGCCGCCGTAAGTCAGAGAGGCAAGTACTGTATTCACAAAGTACTTGCCTCCTAAGTTACGGCGGCGTAGCGTGAATAGGCCGGCGTAAGCGCGCCTAATTCAAATGAGGATGTGGGGGGCGTGTTTTATGTATATTAACTGTGACCCGACGTGATTGACGTTTTTTACGAACGGCGCATGCACCGTCCATGTACATATCCCAGTGTGCATTGCTCCAAAGTACGCCACAAGGACGTATTGGTTTCGACGTGGACGTAAATTATGTCCAGCCCTATTCACGGACGACTTGAAAGAAGCCGAACTTCGGTGCGCAGGCGCCGTATAGAGCCGACTCGCAATCCGGCTTCTTTCGGCAACTTGTGACGCGCTGTATGCGCCGGTCGGAAGGATGTCAATCAATTAGGAATGCCCAGTCCCGCACATTACATACCCGGAAGCGGCGGTGAAAATAGGGTATGTACGGCAATGAAATAAAAAAAAAACAGCCGATTGTCATTCTGACAACTCGGCTGAATGTAATGTTAATTTTTTTTTTTTTGGGTGAACCCCCGCTTTAAGTCTGGGCTCTGACTAGCCCATGCATGGACTTTTTTGCTGTGTACTTTGGGTCAATGTCATGTTGAAATGTAAACATTGACAACTTTCTGGCAGAGGGCAGCAGATTGTCCTCAAAAATGTGAGTGTATTTTTCCCCCACCCATTTTCCCTCTATCCTGACAAGTGCTCCAGTCCCTGCTGCCAGGGCCGTCTTAATAGCATTATGGGCAAAGTAATGCTCTGAGGTACTATTCCTCCCAATGATACTAATGATGGGCACTATTAGCTAGATTCAGAAAGAGTTAGGCCAGGGTATCAGTAGATGCGCCGACCTAACTCGGAATCTGCGCCGCCCTAAGTTTAAGTGTATTCTCAAACTGAGATACACTTAAACCTATCTAAGATACGACAGCCTGCGCCGTCGTATCTTAGGGTGCAATATTTAGGCTGGCCACTAGGTAGTGCTTCCATTGAGTTCGGTGTAGAATATGTAAATCACTAGATACGCCTATTTACGAACGAACGTGTGCCCGTCGCAATAAAGATACGCCGTTTACGTAAGGCATTTTCAGGCGTAGTTATTCCATCAAATAGCTGGACTAGTCATTGTTAAGTATGTAAAAATATGAAGTGTAGCGCCAATGACTCCTTGCGGCGTACTTTGGAGCAATGCACACTGGGATATGTACACGGACGGCGCATGCGCCGTTCGTAAAAAACGTCAATCACGTCGGGTCACAGTTAATATACATAAAACACGCCCCCCACATCCTCATTTGAATTAGGCGCGCTTACGCCGGCCTATTCACGCTACGCCGCCGTAACTTAGGAGGCAAGTACTTTGTGAATACAGTACTTGCCTCTCTGACTTTACCGCGGTGTAGTGTAAATACCCTACGCTACGCCGCCGCAAAGATGTGCGCCCCTACCTGAATCCAGCTATATATCTTTTCCTACTGACCACCATGTAATTATTTATTCCTATTCAATTCAGGACATTTTGTACCCCCACTGGCCACAATTTGGCCCCCCTAAACTGAAGGACAGTAAACTGTGTGGAGACCCTTGTTGTAGACAATAGATAACCATGATTGACTGCCTACAAAATCTTTTTTTTGCTGTTTCCATTCATCTTTTTATATATGCTATTTATTAAAAAATTACCAAACACCTCATTACTGTGTTTTCTTTAAGGAAAAAAAAGTACTTTAACCATTTGCTGTCCGCCGCACACAGATGTACGTCAACAGAATGGCACGGGCAGGCAGACGGGCATACCTGTTAGTTTGGAGCTTAAGTGGTTAAAAACATATAACATGACGAATGTAGAAACTGAAACAAACCAGAGGCCTTTTAAAAGCCAGAGACATCTGGAAGGTATGCATACGTGAGATTCTTCAACCGCCTGGTAAGTTCCTACTTGAAGCAACGCAAGCTTATTTTTTACTTTTTTTAGAATCATCTTTTCAGACTTGTGTGACCATGAGAAAATCGTATATACCATTGTTGTGTCTTTTAGCTTCTGTTTAGAGATTTGCCTATAATTTTCATGTACAATGGAATTTATCCTGTTAATTCAGAATGCACAATGTCCTACAGTCCTATCCTGGCAGGCACATGCCCATGCTATAAACGCAGGGATCTCTGTGAAGCAGAACCATTGCCAGTGTTTTTTTTTTGTAGTGCCCTGGGTTTTAGTCAGAGAGCTCCTCGCCAAATTCCTTGTCAGAAGTAGCAAGTGTAGTTAATTATTAAGTTTGTCCTGGTTGTACTTTCCTCTTCTACCACCAGGTGGCTGGGCACTTGGTGGTATTAGATTGAGAAGGACAACTCAAGGTCAGGTTATGGGTACAGGGCCAGCCTTTGGGGTGTGCGAGCTGTGTGGCCGTGGGCAACAGGGGCGCCGTGCGGCAATTCAGAGGCGTACTAAGGGGGGGGGCCCCCGGGTACCACACACTGGAGGGGTGTCAGACCGGCACCCCCCTCCGCGTTTGTATTACACCCGCAGTGGCAGCGGGGGTCCAGAGCTGCAGGGTTCTGTGTAATGTAAAGGGGTCCAGTGATGCAGGGTGCTGTGTAATGTAAAGGGGTCCAGAGGTGCAGGGTGCTGTGTAATGTAAAGGGATGCAGGGTGCTGTGCTATGTAAAGGGGTCCATTGATGCAGGGTGCTGTGTAATGTAAAGGGGTGCAGGGGGCTGTGTAATGTAAAGTGGTGCAGGGGGCTGTGTAATGTAAAGGGGTCCAGAGATGCAGGGTGCTGTGTAATGTAAAGGGATGCAGGGTGCTGTGCTATGTAAAGGGGTCCATTGATGCAGGGTGCTGTGTAATGTAAAGGAATGCAGGGTGCTGTGTAATGTAAAGGGGTGCAGGGGGCTGTGTAAAGTAAAGGGGTCCAGAGATGCAGGGTGCTGTGTAATGTAAAGGGGGTGCAGGGGGCTGTGTAATGTAAAGGGGCCCAGAGATGCAGGGTGCTGTGTAATGTAAAGTTAAATTAAAAAAATTATTTGTTACAAATATTTTTTTCCTCTTTGTGTATGTTTAGGTGACCAGGGGGCAAGGGGTGAAGATAGGATGGGGGGGGGTGCCACAGGATTAGCTAGCACAGGGCGCCTGAACACCTAAGGCCGGCCCTGTATGGGTATATGGGGTATCTCAGCCAATGGGCAGGTATTTTGTTGAATCCCTTGGCCTGCTGGGAGAGCCTATATATTCGGGTGAGGTCAGGGGATCCAGGTTCTTGTGTGCCACCCAGACCGCCATCTGGGTGGACGGGTGTCGTCTGCCCCGGGCTGCAAGGCCAGAGTTTGGGCCTATTCCGGGGGCATCAGGCTGCCAGGCTGTGTGAGGGCCTATCCAGAGTAAGAGGGCAGCGCAGGGTTGGGTTTGCGGCTTGCAGTCCAACCAAAAGTGACGGTTCTGCCGGCCGGAGAACCAGTTGTGGTCGGAGGTAGAAGGTAAGCTGTCGCCACTAAGGGACCAATCGCCTTTACAAGGGACCACAGTGAGTAACGGAAACAAGTACCGGAGCAGTATTTCTACCAAACGGGCACAGTGGAGAATGGGGAAACTTCAGGGGGTGACCAAGTCAGGGACCCAACCACCGGAGGTGACGCTTGCAGAGCAGCCTTGTGTGCCAAACTAAGAACCGAGCCGGTCAGCAGGGGTGAAGCTTGAAGGTATCCGAAGTGCCAAGCTAGGGACCCAGTAGGAAAGCGTGGATGACACAAAAGGCCTTGAGGAGCTCACAGGATTCAGAGTCAGTGAATCAGAGGGTCTAGTGAGAGACCGGGAGCTCAAGAGGCTGAAGAACTACAAGGAGAAGTTGTAGTGCAGCTGAGAGAACTGTTACTTTGAGTTATGAACTGTTTAAGTCTGTTACCATAGGAGTCGGCAATCCTGCACGTGCAGAAGTGGCACCTTGCTGGGGCCCGTTCCCATACGGTTGTCCTCCTGTTAAAGTCTCGGAGTGCACCATTTGAAATTGCAACTACTTAATGGTGTCCTGGCCCTAACCCTCTTTCCCTTTGCAAAATACACCCTCTGCAGCTATAACAGCTTCAACTCTTCTGGAAAGGCTGTCCACAAGGTTTAGAAATGTGTCTATGGGAATGCAAGCCAGTCAAGTTCGTCCGCCCCAAATTTGCTCATCCATATCTTTATGGACCTTGCTTTGTGCACAGGAAGGGGCCATCCCCAAACTCTTCCCACAAAGTTGGGAGCATGAAATTGTCCAAAATGTCTTGGTATGCTGACGCCTTAAGAGTTCCCTTCACTGGAACTAAGGGGCTAAGCCCAACCCCTGAAAAACAACCCCACACCATAATCCCCCTCCACCGAATGATTTGGACCAGTGCACAAAGCAAGGTCCATAAACACATGGATGAGCGAGTTTGGGGTGGAGGAACTTGACTAGCCTACACAAAGTCCTGACCTCAACTCATGGGCTGCACCCCCCCCCCCCCCCAAGAAAATTGAACACCAGCCACCCCTGGCAGGAAGTTAGACTTGAAAACTAAAGTGCAGAGATGTCACCTACAGAGTAGTTTGTCTAAACGAATATCAGTATTGGTTGGATCACCTAAAACAAAGTGCAATTATCTTCAGCTAAATCTCCTTCTCTGACCTAACCTAAAACCACCAACTTCCTCCCAAGATGCACTAACGTAAAGCGCAACTAAACCCTCCTATCCTTCACAACCAAGGAAGCTGCTATCTTAGCCTCTGATTGACCTGCAGTTGCCATGGTGCTACATATGTGATTAGTTATGACACTAGTCATTTGATAGCTTGACAGTTTGGTTGAGAACACAAGCAACTGTGGCAGTTATCATTCATGGCATGTCTTGAATGTAACTGTGTTGGGAAAAACTGCCAAGGCTACTGCTATTTGTTTTCATTCTGCTCCCCAAATTTTTAGCATCCTGACCACACTAGACTTCTATGGGGCTGTGTCATAAGCATCTCTGGCCTCAGGAGATCTTCCCATAGAAGCCTATAGCCTGTAGTGATTAAAGAGGAGCTTCAGACAGGTTTCCAAAAATTAAAAGCCTCCTGATCCAGTCCACATAGACAAAGGGGGACAGACCCCCCCCCTTTTTTTTTTAGTGGACCAGATCAGATAGGAGGTAGACGGGTGTAAACCGACACAAGTCCGTTTACACCTGTCGCTCCATAGGGATACATGACCCATCCAATCAGATCTGCCTGAAAATCTGACAGGGGGACCCGATTGGATCACCTTTGTGAAAGGAGACTAAATATATTTTTCTTTTTATTCTTTATTTAAAGGTCAAGGAGTTATACAAAAGCCATTATCAAAAAGAATGTTAGGGTACTGTAGACCATGGATTATTACGAATTATTACTGACTCGGTTAGCTGAAGTAGCCAGAGTCGCGGAAGGTGATCTATCCTGGTTCTCCTCCTTTTTGGAAAACCGATCACAAAGGCCCCGTACAGACAACCGAACATGTCTGCTGGAACTGGTCCGCGGACCAGTTTCAGCAGACATGTTCGGTCGTCTGTACAGCCGAGCGGACAGGATTCAACTGTACATTTGCCCGCCGGGCCTTTTTCGAGCGGGCAAATATTTCTAAACATGTTTAGAAACATGCCCGCTGGAATCCTGTCCGTCGGACATGTTCGGTCGTCTGTACAGACCTACCGTACATGTCCGAGCGGCCGCCATCCCTCGCATGCGTCGAATGACTTCGACGCATGCGTGGAAGCATTGAACTGCCAGGGCCGCGCACGTCGCCACGTCATATCGTCGTGGCGACAGCGCGGCCTCGTCGCCGCGTATCGAGTATGCGCGGATTTCTGTATGATGGTGTGTACAGCCATCATACAGAAATCTCCGGGCAGACATGTACGCTAAAAACGGTCCGGCGGACCGTTTTCATCGTACATGTTTGCTCGTCTGTACGGGGCCAAATAGTGAAATTGGGACCTTTCACTTCTGAAAAACGAACGGTGTCATGCGGAGTCCCTCAAGGATCCCCTCTGTCGCTGGTTCTGTTCAATATCTATCTCCGCCCTCTCTTTGAAATCATTGGTAGCCAAAAGTTACATTACCACTCTTATGCAGATGACACACAACCGTACTTTTGCATCTGCAACAAAGTACATCATCATCTCGGTCTAGAGACATGTCTCTCTTTGATTGAAAGCTGGATGACAAAGAGTTATCTTAAACTCAACGGTTCGAAAACAGAACTTCTCCTGTTTCACACCAATCTAAAGAATCAACCAGCAACAACATGGATACCCCCGCCCATTTTGGGCAAAATCATCACCCCCAGCACCAAAGTCAAACGTCTTGGAGTCATCTTCGACACCTACATGACAATGGATGCGCAAATAGGGTCAGTAGTCAGCGGATCGCACCATCTGCTGCGCCTACTACGCAGACTTATTCCATTTATTCCAAAAGAAGACACAGCAGTCGTGGTGGAAACAATTGTTAACTCCAGACTTGACTATGCAAATGCCCTCTATCTTGGACTCCCAAAGTACCAAATCACTCGTCTACAAGTCGTTTAAAACACGGTCGCTAAACTTGTGACTGTAAAAAAACCCTGGGAATCAATCTCACCTTCACTGAGAACCCTTCATTGGTTGCCAGTAAAAGACAGAATTACTTTCAAAGCACTCTGTCTGACGCATAAGTGTTTTCAAGGAAATGCCCCCCAATATCTATGCGAAAAACTAACAACCCCAATCGCATTCTGCGATCCACCAACCAAAATCTACTTCAGATACCCAAAGCCAGATACAAGTCCAAAGGAGAAAGAAGATTTGCGGTCCAAGGCCCCAGACTATGGAACGCTTTACCAACCAGCATTCGGTTGGAGGAGAACCACTTGGCCTTTAGGAGAAAGATCTAAACCCATCTCTTTTGAGGACAAAGGAGAAATGGACAACGAGCGCCCAGAGGCGATTGGTTCGCATGTGCTACGCTATATAAGTTTCTCACTCACTCAAACAAAAAACATCTCAAGATACCTCCCTACAGCAGCAATGTGCCACATACATCATATCAACTGTCATCAGGGCTCAAGTCCTGTGGTAACGCGTGGAAACAGATAGGTAGATTCACAGTTAGGCAGTAGATTCACAGTTATCTACAGATAAACCGACCTAACTCTGAATCTAAGCCGACCTATGTTTAAGTGTATTCTCTAACAGAGATACACTTAAACATATCTAAGATAGGACGGCTTGCGCCGTCCTATCTTAGATTGCAATGTTGTGGCTTACCGCTAGGTGGCGCTTCCATTGCGGCCGGCGTAGATTATGTAAATGAGCATTTACGAACGCGAGCCCGCCGCAGTCGATTAACGTAGTTTCCGTAAGCGATAGGCCACCTAAAGTTATTTCACCTATGAGGTGGAATAACAATGTTAAGTATGGCCACCGTTCCCGCCGCAAGGTTCGAATTTTTTACGTCGTTTGCGCAAGTCATCCGCGAATCGGGATTTACGACGTTTACGTACGTGTCGAAATCAATAGGCCCGTACGGCCTACTTAGCCGCAATGCGCACTGGGAAATGTAGTCGCCCGGTGCATGCGCAGTGTCAAAAAACGTAAAAAACGTGAGGTCAAGCCTCATTTCCATACAACACGCCCCCCTCCAAGTCATTTGAATTAGGCGCGCTTACGCCTGCTCGTTTTAGGCTACGCTGCCGAAAATTAGCAGGTAAGTGGTTTGAGAATCACTACTAGCCTAACTAATTTACGGCGGTGTAGCCTAAAAAGACTAGGCTAGGCCGCCCTAAAGTTAGGCGCCCCTACGTGAATCTACCTAAGAGTCTCTGCACTTTTTTCACAGCAGGAACGCAGTTCCCTTTGCAGGACTAGAGCAGCCGAGAGCAGCCGAGCCGCCCGAGCCAATCCTTCACTAAGCGGCGATGCCCAGCTCGAGTCACTGTCAGGGGCAGGCGAACCTTAGTAATCCTTTATGTTACTGGCCGCTTCCTGTATATGGATTCATCGGGTAGTGTGCGGGTATTCCGTCACTTCCTCGATGCCGCAATGTCTCCTGGGAGCTTTTGTCATTGTTCCCAGGAGACATTGTGGAGGTCTGTCGCGAGTTATCACGGGATTTAGAAAGAACTTGCTTAAAGGATTACTAAGGTACAGTGGATCGGAAAAAAAAGAAAACATGCGGTTTAGTAATTATGCATATGAGCGTATCATTTTTTTTTTTTTTTTGGTGGGGGAGTGGATCTTGGGTGGGAGTTCCCACACTTTTTTTCCCCAGGACTTGACCCCTGACTGTCATGTATGCACCAACCAACATAGTCAGCGTGTACCCCATTCCGTAAGTCTGGATGCTTGATCTCAGGTCTCAGTAAACTCTCTGTTTGTTTTTGAAGAGTATTACTATAAGGAATAATAATAATAATAATAATAATAATAAAAAAATAGAAAAGATATAAAGACAGTGGCGGCTGGTGCTCAACATTTTTGGGGGGCACAAACAAACTGAAAAATTCTGGGGAAAAAAAATCATTTGCAGCCTCACTGTGTCATCAAACACAGCCACTGAGCCCATCAAAAGCTGCCACTGTGCCCATCAAATGCAGCCACTGTGCCTATCAATCGTAGCCACTGTGCCCATCAAACGCAGCCACTGTGCCCATCAATTGCTGCCACTGTGCCCATCAAACGCAGCCACTGTGCCCATCAATTGCAGCCACTGTGCCCATCAATTGCAGCCACTGTGCCCATCAATTGCAGCCACTGTGCCCATCAAACGCAGCCACTGTGCCCATTAATTGCATCCACTGTGCCCATCCAATGCTGCCACTGTGCCATCCAATGCTGCCACTGTGCCATCCAATGCTCCCAATTCTGTCACTGTGCCATCCAATGCTCCCACTGTGCCATCCAATGCTGCCACTGGGCCCTCCAATGCTGCCACTGGGCCCTCCAATGCTGCCACTGAGATCACCCCGCCCGGCGAGCGGTGTCTTCCATGTGGCTTCTCCCCTCCATGTGTCTTCTCCCGTCCTCCTCTCCTCCTGTCCTCTCCTATGATTGGACGCCTGATAGGCATCAAATCACAGCGCCTGACGTTTCAGCCAATCAGGTGACAGATAATAGACCCGAGCACCTGATTGGTGGAGAGAGGCGGTTCAGTGTTAGAACAGCGAAATATTCATTTGCTGTTCTAACATAGCTGGGTGAACTGTGGCGCTCGCAGGTAACAGTTGTTGATGCCTATTAGAGCCTATGGCTCTAATCAGGTGCTTCAAAAACACCCCGTCACTGTAATTCAGGTGTTGGGTGCCTGTATAGGGGGTGGCAGGAGAGAGGGGGCCACGCCCGTGCGCCCTTATGGACGCACCGCCACTAATACTCTTGATTACTTATTTTTTCTTAGCAAGTTGCAAGTGAAGTTTTAGTTTGAATCCTGAGGATTATGGAAATGTTGGTATACACTGCGCTGCCTAAATATATAGCTGCTAACACGGCTGATTTTGAATGAAAAAGCAAAAAACGGAAAAAGGAAACAAAGTGTAGCGCTTAAACCATGTAAATTATGACAATATACCTGGATGAAATAGCAATGTGATTAGTGATTAAATAGGATTGCAACTGCAATCAACGCAGAAGATGTTGCTGTCTTCCTTAAAGAGATGAGACACCTCCACCAGTGTGAATATCAGCTTACCAGAAAAGGTGGACTTATGGGGACATATGTCGCCAAAAGTCAGACAAGGCTTTGGAATATCATTCCAGGGTCTTGAAGATATAGACTGGATAATGGACTCATCAAGTGCTTCTGATGCCAGGCAGCTCCAAGGGAAATTGAGTGTGGCAAGAAAGATTCCTGGACAATACCTCTCCAAGTGGTATCATTGGGGTTTTTAGGAGAAAGAAGAGAAGGGTGGCCACATAGCGTAAAATTGTATAATACATTTTTTTTTTATTTTAAAACAGCAAATACACACACATGCAGGCTGTGGATATCAAACGTGTGTACACAGATGAGGTGGCAGTGGAAGCGACCCAACGCGTTTCGTATGAGAATACTTCATCCTGAGGATTAAACTGACACCTCATTGCAAACAGAACAGGTGTCAGTTATACCTCTGTCAGCAAGCATGTAGCAAGTCAGCTTTTTATACCCAGTGTAAGTAAATCATGGAGACAGTGAGCAGGATAGAATTTCACTTTATATAAGATATAATGCAAGGATAGAGGAAAGCAGCAGTGTACCATTTCCTTGCAGCAGATAAAAAATGGTTAACACTCACAGCTCCTCTATAGATGTCAGCAAGTCAGAGCGATCATAATACAGATAGCAGAACAGAGAGTTTTACTCACTCAGACTTTCACTTTTTCTTCCAGCTTGCTGTTCTATCACATGAAATTCTGTCTGTAAACTCCATTACACATCAGTGTATTTACCATCCGATCCGTAGCTCAAAGTGTAACACAAGCTGCTGTGTATTCCTCTCTCCCTGCCAGCTCACATTAGATTGTCCACCTGAGTTAGGGGTCCGGCTTCACACAGTGATTCTGATCGCACTCCGTCTCAGTTCTCTGAGCAGGGAAACTGGAAGTGATGCCAACGCTCTGAGGGACAGTACGGAAGGAAGCATTCAGGCGCACTCCATAGCGCTGCAAAGCAGATTAAAACCCCGCAAATTAAGCGTGTTGTCTGCAATCACGTGATTGCATAGATGTCATGCTTCCCATAGGGCACTATGTCCGGCGCCCGAACACAGTGTACTTAAAGGACCTTTTTGATTTTTTTTTAAAAGGCCCTTTTTTGTGACTAGGGCCCATGCGGCCCCTATGGACAGGCCGCCACTGGATAGAGATAGAGGAAAGGGAAAGTAGAAAAGAAAAAAAAGGCAAGGGGGTGGGCGAGACTGTGGATTGTCTTACAACATAGGATTGGATTAGAAGCGCTGCTGCACCTGGAGAGCACAGAACGCCAGACCCTATCCACCTGCAGGAACTACAGCTCCCAGATCCTTCGTGATATGCTTTTATGATCTTCTCTCTGGTAAGGGGCTTATCTGTCCGCTTTTTATTATATTGCCTACACTGCATGGATGTTCATATATCTCCATACTGAAGAAAGACGATCACTGTTGTCAAAACCAGGAATGTGATTTTGTGGACTGTTAATTGATTCCAGGCAATCAATACCACTATTAGGCTGGGTTCACACTACTACACTACTTTCATCCTACTTTGCTCTGCTACATTGGTCCTACATTTATCCTACATTGGTCCTACATCCATCCTACTTTCATGAACAGGATACTACTTTGGTCCGACTTCAATGATATTCAATGGGCCTGAAGTAGGATCAATGTAGGACCAAAAGTAGTACAGGGAGCATTTTCAAAGTCGGACCGACTTGTGTAGGACGCTACAAGACGCTCTCATAGGGAAACATTGAACACAGAGCAAAGTAGGATGAAAGTAGTGTAGTAGTGTGAACCCAGCCTAACACTTGCTTTGGACTGTTTTTCACATAGATGGTTTTGATATAGACTTTTTTCTATTTTTGTTCAATTTATTTCTTTTTGATATTTTCATATATATGTTTGTGGGTTGCGCAGAATTTTCACTTACATACACCATTTGCTTGCTGAATATTCCAGCAGATTTTATTATTGCAGCACCATATTAGAAGTTTTCTATCACAAACTTATTTTTCTTCGCTCATTGTTATATCTAATTGGAGCCTTAAGCTGTCTGATTGGGGTTTTGGGTTTAACCCTTCATCATCATTTATTGACCGGTTGTTATCTGCTATCACATTTTATATATTTTTATATTTAATACTACTAAGGAGAAGCGCAAATTCACCTTGCCTTACACGGTGGGCGAGACCTGGCAGGGAAATCTCCCTGACTCGTTTACTTCACCGAGTGTTCCACTTGCTGTGATGCCAGTAGTGTCTGATCCCTATAGAAGAAATAGGGAGTCCAGATCTTCCAGTATTTATCGTCCTGCTCCTATAAAGTCATGGTTAGATCCTCATAACCTCAAGATTTGCGATTCTTGTTTTCCAATGTGAAATGGTAGGGGAACATGTACTTTTCCATAATGCTGGAATACAGGCTCTATCCGCTATAACAAATGCCTCAGCAATGAATTCTAATGCCTCGTACACACGACCGTTTTTCACGGCGAGAAAACTGCCATTTTTTATATTGGTCGAGAAAACCGGCCGTGTGTATGCACCTTAGCAGTTTTCTCGACGCAAAAACTGCCCGCAAAAAAATTGAAACCTGGTCTCTTTTTTCTCATCGCGTTTTACGTCAGTCTTTTTCTCATCGCGAAAAACGGTCGCGTGAATGCTTTTCAGAGGGTAAAAAAACATGCATGCTCAGAATCAAGTATGTAGCCCAATAGCAGCCCAAATGGTGACGCCATTTGAAAGGAACTTCCCTTTTATAGTCCCGTCGTACTTGTTGTACGTCACTGTGCTTTGGTCGGACGTTTTTTTTGCATGAACGTGTGTATGCAAGTCAGGCTAGAGAGGAATCATGTCGTGAAAAGCGTCAAGTTTTTGAACAAGAAAAACGATGGTGTGTACGTGGCATTACGTTTTTTAGTTGACATTGGGTTGTCGTTTCAGAGGTAGGCCGCCGGATTCTACTCAAGTGAAACTTGGGTCGAAAGGAGATGAAATCTTAAAGTTCTGTGTAACACCTCCAAAAATGATATACATACCTTATTGATGTAAAAAGATATTGGTGCGAGCAAACAAAACAGAACTATAACATTGTATACCAAAAACAGGGCAGAATCGAAATTTTGTTTCAAAGTGAACTTCACACTTTAACGCCAATGCATCTAAAAACACAAGTTGATGGGTAATGCAGCAGCTATCCTAAAAACACAACTGAATAACAGACTGTACATTTAAATGATATCAGCGATATAAGATCTAGTCTCTGCAAGCTCCTGCAGCCAGAAAATGGAAACAGACTCACAATATTGCAACAGTGGGACTAAGCAAAGATAATTTTATTTTTTTAGCGCCTTAAAAGCTACTAAAATCCCAAACTAGTTGAGTTAAGACACCCTAAGGCCTCGTACACACGATAGGTTAACCAGAGGACAACAGTCTGATGGACCGTTATGATCGGTCAAAACCGATCGTGTGTGGGCCCCATAGGTTATTTAACCATCGGTTAAAAAAAAGCCAACTTGCTTTAAATTCAACCGATGGATTCCTAACCGATAGGTCAAAACCGATCGTTAGTAGGCACGACCATCGGTTAAAAATCCACGCATGCTCAGAATCAAGTCGACGCATGCTTGGAAGCATTGAACTTCGTTTTTTTCAGCACGCCGTTGTGTTTTACGTCACCGCGTTCTGACACGATCGGTTATTTAACCTATGGTGTGTAGGCGTGATGGACCATCGGTCAGCTTCATCGGTTAACCTATGACAACGGTCCTTCAGACCGTTCTCATAGGATGGACTGATCGTGTGTACGAGGCTTGACATTTAATAGCCATCATTAATTTAAATCATTATAAGCATTTGAATTATAGTTTCCTTAGGATAATTAGAAAAGACAGCAGGCAGTAATAATAACTGAACTGATTTTTTTTCTTAATTGAGATTTCTTTGTGTGTCCTGTTTCACTGTTCCCATCCTGTTTTTTTTTATTATCATGTAATCCAGCCTTTTACCAAAAGAAGAAACTGTTGGAGTGAAGAACACTGCTGTCATATACTGATTTCTTCTCCTGATCCTAGGTAAAGTAATTTTCAAAATTGATATTTAATTTATAATTTATTAAAATATTTTAATTACTCTGTTTTGTGAAATAAGCATGCAAAAAAAACATTTAACACTAGTTGTGGACCAAATTTGGAATTGACCTTTTTCCTTAATGGTTCAAAAAAAAATGGCTTACATTCTGCCCGTGCGTATGTCGGTCTGTCCAGCAGAAGCTTGCTGATCGGCCTTGCATGTGTTAAGGAAATTTGTAAGTTCTGTATATAATTGTATTCTATTTTGTATGTATTGCACACTGCCCTCACTATGCACACGGCAATAATAAGGTTTTCATTACATGTTTGCATTCTTTCGAGTCCCAATTAGAATTAGTCTGCCTATGTTGCGCCCCTTGTTACCATAAACATACAATTGTAATATTAATGTGATACCTACGTAATCATGTGTATAAAAACTAATAAGAACAGTTATTTGGAAAGATGCTGAGTGTATCTTTTGTGTCTGTTCCCTACTGCAGTAGTTATTATTAATTTGGAAACACTAATCAATATGTGGATAGGAGTTGCCTATCTATAAAATGTCCAGGTCATGTGCATACTGGAAAACCCAGCAGTCGACGACTCCCGATCAGCACTCTCAGCCAATGGCCGAGGACGCTGATCGGAGTGTTCTTGCGGGTGGGGGGCATCCCCTTGTTAGATACAATAGCTCAGTGAGGGAGATCACTGGACTAACCTTGCATAGTTAGGACAGGGGCTCTGATTGGAGCTGACGCTTTTTGTAGTGTACCAGGCTTAAAGTGATTGTAAAGTCTTGTTTTTTTTTTCTATAAAAAATAGCTGCTTTGTGTAGTGGTTTTGCACAGGGCAGCCCTGATCCTCCTTTTCTCGGGTCTCTCTTTGGCTCTCCCGGCCCCTCCCTCCTGTTGAGTGCCCCCACAGCAAGCAGCTTGCTATAGGGGAACCAAAGCTGAGCTGCAGCTCCGAGTGTCCATTCAGACACAAAGCCCTAGTTCAGGCCCCACCCCCTCTTTCTTCTGATTGGCTAACTGACTTTGATTGACAGCAGCAGGTGTGAATGGCGCTGCTGCTGTGTCTAAGCCAATCAGAAGAGAGAGTCCCGGAAAGCCGAGTGGACATCACTGGATAGATATGGGGCTCAGGTAAGTATTAGGGGGGCTGCGGCACACAGAAGGCTTTTTACCTTAATGCATAGAATGCCTTAAATTAAAAAAAAACTTCTGCCTTTAGAACTACTTTAAGCCAATGCGTTGAATCACTTCACTTTATTGTACACAAAACATATAAACATCACAAATTTAAATTGTCTAAAATTAACCTCCATATAGCTCAGTCAGAATCTGAGAGCTCTCAAAAATACTGTATGATCTTAATATCACTTGTTATACCCGGCGGACCCAGGAATGATCTACTTTTGCCTAAAGTTCTTGTAAATATTGTAAAAATAGTTCCTTCTCATGGATCAATTTGTTCCAAAAACAGCAATGCCTCTGCACAGTGTACTGATATACTGTAGCAAAAAGAGACAATATGTATTGCTTTGCTTTGAAATAGGACTAAGAGATCATCTAAACCAGTGGTTCTCAACCTGGGGGTCGGGACCCGCTCGGGGGTCAAATGAGGATTTGCCAGGGGTCACCAAATCCTGGGCTGTTCTTGAAGCCCAGGATTATAGTTGCCATTAAAAGTCCCCACTACAGTTCTCAGATCAGCAGACAACCTTGATCAAGAGCACTTAATCCACTCACCCCCAACCAAGAAGTAAGAGAAGGAATAAAAATAGAGAATACATGGAAGGGCGTGGAAAAGAGGGGGAGGACCAAAGAAAACGGGAGAGAAAGAACAAGAAAGATGGCTAGAGAGAGGGATGGGGAAAACAACAAGAAATTAGGATAGAGAGATATAATAGGGAAAGAAAGAACAAAGAGAAAGAGGGGTACATCCTAAAATGTACCATAAGGGGTTTTAATACTGTATGAGTGGAAGGGACTCAGGGGAGTGCTAAATATCCGTGGGTTAGTGGTGAAAATTACTTGTCTTGCCTTGGGTGCTGACAACCCACGCTACGAAAATAATTTTACTGTTAGGGGTCCCCACAACTTGGGAAATTTTATCAAGGGGTCACCGCACTAGAAAGGTTGAGAACCACTGATCTAAACTAAAGCTACTGGGCAGTTTCACCGGTTCTCCTAGCTGCATCAGAGGAACGGCTGTGTTGTAACTATATACTTAGTATCAATCATTTCCTATCATTCTCTGATTCTGGATGGGATTTATTGTGCAGTATAAGATCTCACTATACTACAGTGCCTTGAAAAAGTATTCATACCCCCTTGAAAATGTTCCACATTTTGTCAGGTTACAACCTAAAACATACATTTATTTTACTGGGATTTTATGTGATAGACCAACACAAAGTGGCACATAATTGTGAAGTGGAAGGAAAATGATAAATGGTTTTCAATTTTTTATTTACAAATAAATATGTGAAAAGTGTGGCGTGCATTTGTATTCAGCCCCCTTTACTCTGATACCCCTAACTAAAATCTAGTGGAATCAATTGCCTTCAGAAGTCACCTAATTAGTAAATAGTGATAAACAAAGTGTGGTAACAGCGCTGTGGGGGAAGGGATAGGCAAGGAAGGGGAAAGGAAAAGGAGGGGGGTAAGGGGAACGTGGCTGAACTAAACAGTGAGGAAAAAGATATCTAAATGATACCAACAGAACAATACAGATAAAAGTGCAGTGAACAAACACCTACAATCTTGTAATAATTAGCAGTGAAGGTACATAGTATAAATGCTACTACATATACAAACACCCAAAAGTGCATATAATGAAGTGAAAAAAATGAGTGCGAAAAAACACAAAAATCACACATGTGATAAAGTCCTATCCATAAGTAAAGACCAGATCTAAAAGTCCAATAATAGCTCCACAAAGAAGTGTCTAGGTGAAATACCTCCACCCAAGATGCAGCATGCCAGATGAAATCTTCAGTGATAGCACCTCTGAGTGTACTAGCAGCTCACCTCACGGCTGGTTGTCCAAACAGCTAGCAGAAACATAGGTCAGAAGCTGGATGAGTGGGCTGATAAACACCTCCTAGTTCCTAATACAGCTACTGTATCAGCAGCCAATGTGGGTCATGGAAAAGAGAAGGAACCTCAAAATCGGTGAAGTCTTGAGATAATGCACTCACATATGTAAAGAGACAACGGGCATCAATCCACGAGTGCCGAACTCGTATCCCCCTCAGAGTGTCAGCTATACAGGTATTCTGATCTTCACACATCCAAATGGCAAGGCTTAGTATTTTTAATAAAGAACACTCACGGGCCACTGTTCTGTCTCTGAACGTGAACGTGTGAAGATCAGAATACACTCTCACCTGTATAGCTGACACTCTGAGGGGGATACGAGTTTGGCACTCGTGGATTGATGCCCGTTGTCTCTTTACATATGTGAGTGCATTATCTCAAGACTTCACCTTTTTTTGAGGTTCCCTCACAGTGTCACACTATATGCATTGCATATATCTTCTCTTTTCCATGACCCACATTTCAATCCATCATCCGAAAATGGAGAGTATGGCACAACTGCAAACCTACCAAGACATGGCCATCCACCTAAACTGACAGGCCCGACAAAGTGAGCATTAATCAGAGAAGCAGCCAAGAGGCCCATGGTAACTCTGGAGGAGCTGCAGAGATCCACAGATCAGGTGGGAGAATCTGTCCACAGGACAACTATTAGTTATGCACTCCACAAATCACATAGGTCCCGTTTGTAGAGACGAGACCAAAATTTAACTTTGTGGCCTAAAAGCAAAACACTATGGGGCAGATCCACAGACAGAGTACGCCGGCGTATCTACTGATACGCCGGCATACTTTCAAATTTCCCGCGTCGTATCGTCGTTTTGAATCCTCAAAACAAGATACGACGGCTTCTGGATTAGATCCGACAGGTGTACGTCTTCGCACGCCTTCGGATCTAAGATACAATTCTTCGGCGTCCGCTGGGTGGCGTTCACGTAGTTTTCCGCCTCGGGTATGCAAATTAGCTATTTGCGACGATCCACGAACGTACGAGCGGCCGGCGCATTTTTTTACGTCGTCTGTAGTCGGCTTTTTCCGGCGTATAGTTAAAGCTGCTATTTTGTCGCGTATAGTTACATTTGCCATGTTAAGTATGGCCGTCGTTCCCGCGTCGAAATTTGAATTTTTTCTTTTTTTTGCGTAAGTCGTCCGTGAATCAGAATGTACGTAAGTCACGTCTAAGTTTAAAAAATGACGTCCTTGCGACGTCATTTCGCGCGATGCACGGCGGGAAATTTTGAAACGGAGCATGCGCAGTTCAGTCGGCGCGGGGACGCGCTTCATTTAAATGAAACACGCCCCCTAATCGCCGATTTAAATACAGAAATACACTACGCCGCCGTAACTTACGGCGCAAATTCTTCCAGGATTCGAACCAGCCAAAAGTAAGTTACAGTGGCGTAGCGTATCTCTGCACCGATCTAATTCTATGTGAATCTGCCCCTATGTGTGACAGAAAACTAACACTGCACATCACCCTGAACACACCACCCCCATTGTGAAACATGGTGGTGGCAGCATCATGTTTTGGGGATGCTTTTTTTCAGCAGGGACAGGGAAACTTAGGTTTACCTTTTTGTGCATATGTCGTTTTGGCTCCAGAAACCCTATCCATTTTTGGTTGAGTTGGCAGAATACCACTCATGTACTAATATTCAGTGTTGTGTTTTTAGATCCCCTACATTTACATTGTATATGTCCACTCATCACATCTCTTTCAACAGTGTCCACTCATCATATACCTCTCATCAGTTTCCACTCATCACAACCCTATCATCTGTGTCCCCTCATCACAACCCCATCATCGGTGTCTCCTCATCACAGCCCCATCATCAGTGTCTCCTCATCACAACCCCATCATCAGTGCCTCCTCATCACAGCCCCATCATCAGTTTGCACTCATCACAGCCCCATCATCAGTTTCCACTCATCACAACCCCATCATCGGTGTCTCCTCATCACAGCACTATCATCAGTTTCCATTCATCATAACCCCATCATCAGTGGCTCCTCACCACAGCCCCATCATCGGTGTCCCCTCATCACAACCCCATAATCAGTTTACACTCATCACAACCCCATAATCGGTGTCTCCTCATCACAGCCCCATCATCGGTGTCCCCCTCATCACAGGCCCATCATCAGTGTCCCCCTCATCACAGGCCCATCATCAGTGTCCCCCTCATCACAGGCCCATCATCGGTGTCCCCCTCATCACAGGCCCATCATCGGTGTCCCCCTCATCACAGGCCCATCATCGGTGTCCCCCTCATCACAGGCCCATCATCGGTGTCCCCCTCATCACAGGCCCATCATCGGTGTCCCCCTCATCACAGGCCCATCATCGGTGTCCCCTCATAACAGGCCCATCATCGGTGTCCCCTCATCACAACCCTATCATCAGTTTCCACTCATCTCAACCCCATCATCAGTGTCTCCTCATCACAGCTCCGTCATCTGTGTTTTTTCATCAATGTCACCTGCCTATGTCAGTCAAAGCAACAGGTTCATTTTATTGATGGCCCCATCCTCAATCACATAAATAAAGATTATCAGGCTGCTCCACTGCTATGGTCACCAGCCAGGTGTGAAAAGAAAACCCAGTGTAAGCTCAGTTGCTGATATTATAACTCAGGCAGAGCTATGGACTTCCCTGTAAGAGCACTGATTGGTCCATGACTGTCACATATGTGAGCCACATGCTCCTCCATACTAGGAAGTACTGGGTGTTTCCATGTTGGCTGTAAGGTGGATCTAAATTCTATTATAACCATTAGTGTCTCTCCACCTGCTGCTCTTTAACCTATACAAGTCCAAACACCATCACTATACTCACTGTTTTGGTCTTTCTAAAAATATCAAAAAGGGACTCAAACGGCAACAGAATTCCGACAGAAGTTCTAACTCTCTTTTTACTGGATTTGGACTCAAAATAAATAAAAAAAACTGATTAACAGATTCTAAATGCCATTCAATTTTGATATCTGACATACAAATAAATATGTATTCAAGAGAAACCAATGTCATGAAGAGTATCAACATCCTGCTCGATGACAATGTAATTGCTTTAAAAAATAAGGTTTTATTTATTTTTCTTTCTGTAGCAATGGACTTTTGGGCAGAGGAGAGGGCACCCAGCTTTCGTGAACAAAATCTTATTTCCGATGAAAAGCCAACTGATGGAAGGATCTATGTCATGTATCATGGAACAACATCTACTTCAGCTGACAATATCATGAGAAATGGATTTAGTCAGTCAAAAGATGGCATGCTAGGACGAGGTGTCTACATTAGTAGAGATTTAAGAAAAGCTAAACGTTACCCCTTAAATGATAAATCGGATCAGGTTATTTTGAAACTCAGGGTTAATGTAGGCAGGGTAAAAAAAATAAATCGTCAAGGTCACCGTCTGCAAAAGACATGGCATGATGAGGGCTATGATACAGCATGGGTACCTCCAAATTGTGGAATGGTTCCGAGTGGCTTAGAGGAAGATTGTGTTTGGGATCCTAAGAGGATCAAGGTTGTTAAAAAAATTGTGACAAACGATTCCACTGAACCGCAAGTAGAGCCATATTTTTGCAGGTTAGTTTAACTAAATAAAATAAAAGTGGAATTTGAATGGCTTCATTTTGTAACTGTGTGCCAATAAAATGTATCATTCAGTTTGAATCTGCACCCGTTGTGATTTTCTTCAACCACTTCAATACCGGGCTTTTATACCACCTCAATACCGGGCTTTTATACCACCTCAATACCGGGCTTTTATACCACCTCAATACGGGGCTTTTATACCACCTCAATACCGGGCTTTTATACCACCTCAATACCGGGCTTTTAAACCACCTCAATACGGGCCTTTTATACCACCTCAATACCGGGCTTTTATACCACCTCAATACCGGGCTTTTATACCACCTCAATACCAGGCTTTAATACCACCTCAATACGGGGCTTTTATACCACCTCAATACGGGGCTTTTATACCACCTCAATACTGGGCTTTTAAACCACCTCAATACTGGGCTTTTATACCACCTCAATACCGGGCTTTTAAACCACCTCAATACGGGCCTTTTATACCACCTCAATACCGGGCTTTTATACCACCTCAATACCGGGCTTTTATACCACCTCAATACGGGGCCTATTCTGGCACTTCTCTCCTACATGTACAAATCATCATTCTTTTGCTAGAAAATTACTCAGAACCCCCAAACATTATACAGGGAGTGCAGAATTATTAGGCAAGTTGTATTTTTGAGGATTAATTTTATTATTGAACAACAACCATGTTCTCAATGAACCCAAAAAACTCATTAATATCAAAGCTGAATATTTTTGGAAGTAGTTTTTAGTTTGTTTTTAGTTTTAGCTATTTTAGGGGGATATCTGTGTGGGCAGGTGACTATTACTGTGCATAATTATTAGGCAACTTAACAAAAATAAAATATATACCCATTTCAATTATTTATTTTTACCAGCGAAACCAATATAACATCTCAACATTCACAAATATACATTTCTGACATTCAAAAACAAAACAAAAACAAATCAGTGACCAATATAGCCACCTTTCTTTGCAAGGACACTCAAAAGCCTGCCATCCATGGATTCTGTCAGTGTTTTGATCTGTTCACCATCAACATTGCGTGCAGCAGCAACCACAGCCTCCCAGACACTGTTCAGAGAGGTGTACTGTTTTCCCTCCTTGTAAATCTCACATTTGATGATGGACCACAGGTTCTCAATGGGGTTCAGATCAGGTGAACAAGGAGGCCATGTCATTAGATTTTCTTCTTTTATACCCTTTCTTGCCAGCCACGCTGTGGAGTACTTGGACGCGTGTGATGGAGCATTGTCCTGCATGAAAATCATGTTTTTCTTGAAGGATGCAGACTTCTTCCTGTACCACTGCTTGAAGAAGGTGTCTTCCAGAAACTGGCAGTAGGACTGGGAGTTGAGCTTGACTCCATCCTCAACCCGAAAAGGCCCCACAAGCTCATCTTTGATGATACCAGCCCAAACCAGTACTCCACCTCCACCTTGCTGGCGTCTGAGTCGGACTGGAGCTCTCTGCCCTTTACCAATCCAGCCACGGGCCCATCCATCTGGCCCATCAAGACTCACTCTCATTTCAGCAGTCCATAAAACCTTAGAAAAATCAGTCTTGAGATATTTCTTGGCCCAGTCTTGACGTTTCAGCTTGTGTGTCTTGTTCAGTGGTGGTCGTCTTTCAGCCTTTCTTACCTTGGCCATGTCTCTGAGTATTGCACACCTTGTGCTTTTGGGCACCCCAGTGATGTTGCAGCTCTGAAATATGGCCAATCTGGTGGCAAGTGGCATCTTGGCAGCTGCTCGCTTGACTTTTCTCAGTTCATGGGCAGTTATTTTGCGCCTTGGTTTTTCCACACGCTTCTTGCGACCCTGTTGACTATTTCAATGAAACGCTTGATTGTTCGATGATCACGCTTCAGAAGCTTTGCAATTTTAAGAGTGCTGCATCCCTCTGCAAGATATCTCACTATTTTTGACTTTTCTGAGCCTGTCAAGTCCTTCTTTTGACCCATTTTGCCAAAGGAAAGGAAGTTGCCTAATAATTATGCACACCTGATATAGGGTGTTGATGTCATTAGACCACAAACCTTCTCATTACAGAGATGCACATCACCTAATATGCTTAATTGGTAGTAGGCTTTCGAGCCTATACAGCTTGGAGTAAGACAACATGCATAAAGAGGATGATGTGGTCAAAATACTCATTTGCCTAATAATTCTGCACTCACTGTATATGTTTTTTTTTTTAGCAGACATCCTAGGGAATAAAATGACGGTCATTGCAACTTTTTATCTTGCATGGTATTTGCGAAATAATATTTCAAACGCCTTTTTTTGGAAAAAAATGGTTTCATGAATTAAAAAATAACAAAACAGTAAAGTTAGCCCAATTTTTTGGTAAAATATGAAAGTTGATGTTACGCCGGGTAAATAGATTCCTAACACGTTACGCTTTAAAATTGCGCACACTATTGGAATGATGGAATGTCACCAAACTTCGTCACCTAAAAATCTCCATAGGCGACTCTTTGGAAATGTTTACAGATTACCAGTTTAGAGTTACAGATTCTGATAAGCCCCCCGCCCGCAGACCCCCACAACCACCGGGCAAGGGTTGTGGGGATGAGGCCCTTGTCCCCATCAACATGGGGACATCCTCCCCATGTTGAGGGCATGTGGCCTGGTACGGTTCAGGAGAGGGGGGGCACACTCTGTCCCCCCTCTTTTCTGCGGCCGGCCAGGTTAATGTGCTCGGATAAGGGGTCTGGTATGAATTTTTGGGGGAACTCCAAGACATTTTTTTTTAATTTGGGGTGGAGTTCCCCTTAAAATCCACACCAGACCTGAAGGGTCTGAAATGGATATTTGGGGGAACCCCACATAATTTTTTTTTTAAATTGACAGCGGGGTTCCCCTTAATATCAATTCCAGACCTGAAGGGCCTGGTAATGGAATTTGGGGGGACCCCCACGCTATTTATTTTTATTTTTTATGAATAAATTCTCTCTGAATTGCCAGAGCCGACAATTCATTATAGCCGCAAGTCCGGTTTTAAAAGACTTTTTTTCCTTTCAGAAATGACACTTTGTGCAGGGACAGTTCTATGTACGGGAAACATGCGATATTTCACATGCTAACTTTACACCCCCCCCCCCTAGGTACGAAATTTAAAGTAATATTTCACTTTTATTGTTTCACTTTTAGCATTATTAAATTCACTGCTCCCGAAAAAACTTCAGTTTTTAAAACTTTTTTTTGCATTGATACATGTTTCCTGGGACAGGACCCAGGTCCCCAAACATTTTTGGGACAATTACTTGCATATTAGCCTTTAAAATTAGCACTTTAGATTTCAAATGTTCGAGTCCCATAGACTTTAATAGGGTTCTAAAGTTCACACGAACATTTGGTGTGTTCGCAGGTTCTGGTGAGAACCGAACGGGGGGTGTTCGGCTCATCTCTAATGGCTATATATTATTCTCAAGTAATAAGCTGTTAAGCTGTAAAACTATAAAAACCTGGCTATTGAACCTGACTGGGAGAAACCCGAAACAGAAAAAAGGGACAAATATTTAAGGAAAACAGTAAATGGATGGACTAGCATCCATCAAAGAAATTCAAGATAAGAATCCATTTCCTTTAGAGCCCTTTCACAGCAGCTTTTGAGCGCTGAAAAAATTGCTCCAAAAATGCCCCTCTCCATTAAAATTAATTGAAAACGCGGTAAAGCGCGGTAAAATCGCGGTAAAATAGCTGTGTTTTACCGCTATTTTAACGCTCCGCTATAGGCGTTTCCAGTGTGAGCCCTTTCACACTGGAAACGCCTATAGCGGAGCGTTAAAATAGCAGTAAAACACCGCTATTTTACCACATTTTTACCACGATTTTACCGTGTTTTCAATTCATTTTAATGGAGAGGGGCGTTTTTGGAGCGTTTTTTTTCAACGCTTAAAAGCTGTGCCAGCGCTCAAAAGCTGCTCCAGCGCAACGCCTCAGTGTGAAAGGGTCCACTGAGATGCATGGGGAGCGTTTTAACAGCGAAAATGCGGCAAAAACGCCACAAAAACGCACCAGTGTGAAAGGGCTCTTAATTTTACGATTGTATGGGTATTGACACCAATGTGGATACACACATAGCCCGATAAGAATGGAATGGACAGAGTATATCGCAATCGAATACATGCTGGAACGCAAGACTAAGGCCCCATACACACGATAGAATCCATCCGCGGATAAATCCGTGCAAATGGGTTTCAGCGGATAGATTCTATGGTGTGTACACTCCAGCGGATAATTATCCGCGGATATTTTTCCGTCGAATCGCTTTTCAGCAGATCAAATATTTGCTGACATGCTTAACAAATATATCCGCTGTGAAGCTATCCGACGGATATATCCGTTGGTTAGTACACAATATCCGCGGATAAAAATCCCGCGCATGCTCAGACGAAATAAGGGGATGGGAGCACTCGTTCAGGTAAAACTCTCGTTTGTTTGTGATATGGCACATTCGTCCTTTTAAAGCTCTATTGTGTCGTTTCTTGCCTCTTTTTTTTTCTGCGTTCTCTTGCTAGAATAAACCCGTTCTCTTGCTGATGCTATCTATCCAGATGTTGTAACTTTATTTTAGTCCTCCACATGTCTATGTTTTTTGGTTTATTTTTAAATGCAATGTTTTTTTTTTTGGTGTTTATTTATTTTTTTTTCTTTGTGCAATTTATGGCACCATTGTTTTTTCTTGCACATTTTTTTAGTTATTTTGTTTTGGTGTGCAATTTATGGCACCATTGTTTTTTCTTGCACATTTTTTTTTAATATTTTTTTGGTGTGCAATTTATGGCACCATTGTTTTTGTTTGCACTTTTCTTTTTTTTTCTTTGTGCAATTTATGGCACCATTGTTTTTTCATGCACATTTTATAATTTTTTTAGTTTTTTGTGCAATTTATGGCACCATTGTTTTTTCATGCACATTTTATAATTTTTTTTTTTTTTTGTGCAATTTATGGCACCATTGTTTGTTCTTGCACATTTTTTTTTTGGGTGAGGTTATGTCACCATTTTTGTTATGCGTGTGTTTTTCCTTTTTGGTTTCACCAAGTTGGTACACCAAATGTCCCCCCCCCCCCAAGGAGTTGGTGTCCTTTCTAAATGACACATATTACCAAAAATGTTTCATGCCTAATCAACACAGTGTAAAAAAACAATAGACAAGGTATTTCTGAAAATAAAATCACCATTTATTTCAAACCTAATTCACCACAAAAATAACTAGAAGGGCAGCACTTGCTGAGATAGCAACATACATGCAGACTTGTGTTCCAGACTGCACAGGCAACATAGTCAAGGACAAAATGGCAAACCTTGAGGACCGCATACCGACAACTAAAGAGAACAACCACAAAAAACAAAAACCAGGAGCAGCAGCAAGTGAGCCAATGGAGCCCAGGCTGTGGTAGTCCAAAAAGCAAAAAGTTTTTGGGGGATCAAATGGAAGGCCGGGAATCATCTTCTCCTGTTCCTTGTAACCCTCCTTGCAGCAGATCTTCCACGGATCCGGAAAACGGCCTCTTGCAGATGGGGAGGATGTGGCAGCAGGAGGAGGTAACAGATGTTGGGCAGGATGGGCCGGGTCACTGAGCTCGGTGTCATCGGTCAACCAGCCCCTCTGCATCCATAGAATCACCTTATTAAATAGGTTCCTGGCACGCCTCTGATCTTCCTCCCCCCCTGTTGATAGTTCGTGTGCCACATAGGCACTGTAGGCCTCAGTGCGGGTCAGGGGGGCCCTCATTATGGCGCTCGCCTCCCTGATCATCTCGAGGCTCCTATCCTCAACTTCCCTCCTGCGCCTCATTAGGCCTGCTTGCCTGACCTGGGGGGGAGGGACATGCATGCTTGTGCTAGCCCTGGGCCTGGGGCCCTCCTGACTAGTGCTTGGCCCGGCCTCCTCCTCCTGGCTGCCAATGACCCCTTCCTCCTGGCTGGCATGCATCTCGGGCTCAGTAGCCGTCAAATCCAGGCTGGTCACTTCTTCCTGTGGCAAAAAAGGGACATTTTTTACAATTTGACACCAGCAAATCACACACATTTTCATGCTCTAGACTGGTTTGTTTTATCTTACTTTAATCTTTAATCTACTCTCCTTCTGATCCCTGCACTTGTCATCCAGGACCACTATTTTTATGACCACGACTTTTCTAGGCCATTTTTTCTTTTGTGCTTACAATATCAACTCAAGAATTAAACCATAATTAGCAGCACAAAAATTTGGTGTAAAATACTCTACCTCATCAGAAGAAGTGCTCAGTCGAAGATCTGGACGCATGCCAGCCAGCCCCTCACTGTTCTCCTCCTGTCTACGGTGATCCGTGGAAGGTCTGCTGCCCTGCTGTCTGGGAGGAAGGCTTGACATTGATCGCCGGCCATCCATTTGATCCCCCAAAAACTCCAGCTCCTGGTAGTACCACAGACTTGGCTCCGTGGACTCGCTTGCTGCTGCTCCTGATTGTTGCTCCCGTAGTTGTTTTCTTTTTGTGCGGAATGCGGCCCTCAGGTTGTTTATTTTGTTCTTGACTATGTGGCCTGTGCAGTCGGGAACCCATGTCTGCATATATGTTGCAATCTCAGCAAGTGCTGTCCTTCGGCGCGCCCGATTTTTATACAGGGGGTGTCTGCTATCCCAAAGTAGGGGCGTCTCACGATACTTCGCAATAAGGCGACTTATAGCTTCTTGGCCCACAATCTGGTCCATTTTATTTTTGTATGTTTTTTTCCAAAACACACAATTAACACACTGTAAAAATAAAAATAAAGAAGCATTAAAAAATGCACAGCATTCACATTGTAAGAATATGTGGCACCAGATTTCAAAACTACTATGCAAACACAGTGTCTCCTGCAGCTAAAATGCTGCCCAGCTCTGCCCCATTGTTGTGACCAACAATTATTTCACATGCAGACCATTTTTGAATAAAGTTTGCTAAATACGTGTCATCTCTAACCATCCTCCATTTTTGATATTTTGACCATTCCTCAAGGCACTATTTCATGTGTACCTAGCATGCCCCTCATCATTCCTGACATAGAAATACACTTCACATACTAACCTCTGGCCAACCAACACAGAACAATACTTGCATGATCACAATACACCTGGCAAAAACTACAAATACGTAGAGCATTCTTCAAATCTAGATTAAAGTGATGTGTGAAAGCATTGTGAGAAGGAATTACCGTTTTGGGGACACAAGAAACATAAGTAGCGTTAAAAGGGTGCAAACAACAGACCAAACCCCAATCCCATGGCTCTATATTTTTTAGGCCTCTGCTGATCCCATGTTCCAATTTTCTTACCTTATTATCTCTAGCTCCTCGTGAAGCACCTTGAAATAATCTCTGCGTAACGTACGTAACCACGTAGGTTCCCTTTTATACACTCCGCGTATGCGTGACACCCCGCCTTCGTCACCTTTGCCATGCCCCCTAATCAATGTTAACTCAAAAAATATGGCGTTAAGTGTGTAACTTCTGTCAAATGTTATAATCATCTCCGCGTAACGTACGTAACCACGTGGCTTCCCTTCTATACATTCCGCGTGTGCGTGACACCCCGCCTTCGTCACCTTTGCCATGCCCCCTAATCAATGTTAACTCAAAAAATATGGCGTGAACTATGTAACTTCTGTGAAACGAGCGAATAATCTCCGCGTAACCTACGTAATTACGTCTTATTCATTCTCTACACTCCGCGTATGCATGAACCGCCGCCCTCGTACACGCCCATGACGGGACATTTCCTGGTTTCCACGCCCCTAATCTCTGTGGGGATGAAAGATGGCGATGACAGGCGAGCATGCACGGAGCTCTCAGGCCAGAAGTGAGGGGACAGAGGCAGGAACGTCCCGATCCCGTCCAAAACGGTATAAGGCCACTAATATGGCTTTTGAGGAAATGATTGAGCTTGTGGATATAATGCGGAGGATGGACTATGATGGCCAATATGGGCCATACAAGACCCCCAACCGCAGAAAGGGGAAAATAATGGAGAAGGTGGCAAGAAGAATGAAGAGAATGTTTGGGATCACCAGGTCCAAGGAGCAGCTACGGAAGCGGTGGTCTGATTTGAAACTGAGGGAGCCACATCAGTACAAGAGGATCAAAAAAATCTTAAAGAAAAGTAAGTTAATTATATTAGTTGGGGGGGGGGGGGAACCTTTTTAGATTTTTAGCTTGGTCAGGTAAATTTCTACATCTGTCTCCTTGGCCTGGTTGTACTTCTGAGCTCATGTTGAAATAGAAGGTGTTTTTCACAAACATTTTGCTTGGGCAACGACTGTTAATAGTAAACATCGTTGACATCAGCTTATTTCTCCCAAATACGATGTTGGCCCAGGAACAAAACACCTGGACATGCCTCTCTGGCCAAAAACATGGTTTGTAAACATTGTGTACAAATAGAGTTGTGGAAAATGCAAATCCAAGACTGTGTAATGCCAACAGTGCTACTAAGCTGGTGTTTTCATATCTGAAATCCAGAGCACCTGTGTCTCCACCTAAATATTAAGATTGTAATTTGTATGGTCTCCATGTTAAAATTTAAGGGGGGGACATCCATGTGTGTCACTTCGCTAAAAAGGGCCCGAATCAGAGCTTGCCATAGAAGTCATCCCAAATTTTTGAGTGGGGGGGGAGAAGACCCAATTTAGCCCCAAAAAAAAGCCTCTTCCTTAATAAAGCAATGTATCTGTGTGTTGATGAGTATACCTTTTTTTCTTTGTTTATTTAGGGGAAAGAAGACGCCTGCAGTTTGAGGAGGCTGAGAGGGCCAGACAAGGCCAACATCAAACATCTCGCCATGTGGAGGAGGAGGAGGATGTGGAAGGAAGAGAGGAGGATGTGGAGGAGGAGGAGGATGTGCAAGGAAGAGAGGAGGATGTGGAGGAGGAGGAGGATGTGCAAGGAAGAGAGGAGGATGTGGAGGAGGAGGAGGATGTGCAAGGAAGAGAGGAAGATGTGGAGGAGGAGGAGGATATGCAAGGAAGAGAGGAAGATGGAGTCATCTTGGATCTTGTACTTGTGGATGAGGAAGGGGAATTTGATGAGGAGGATTTTTGCAATTTAGAAGATGGTGGATTGATGGAAGGAGGAGTCGTGGAGGATGATGGGGAAGTGGTGCAAGAAGGAGGAGTGATTCAAGATGTCGAAGATGTGGAGGTTGGAAGGAGCACACCATCAGGTCAGTGTCACACCAGCTTGATATGGAAAAACAGATGTAGATAGGCTTGCCACCTCATCCCTTTATTCCCAAACACATATGGATTACACATGTTCTGTGGCTAGTGTAATGCTGATATGGCACCAGATGAGTTTAATTACCACCTTAATCAGCCACAGAACCTGTTAAATTAATATGTGTTCTGGTTTAAAGGGATGAGGTGGCAACCCTATATAGATCTAGACAGGCTTTTTCTCACATTGTATTTTTTTGGCTTCATTTTGTAGGGGATGAAGATGTTGGTCATCATTTTTCTGCCGCCAGTGCTGGAATAATTATACAGCAAGTGATGGAGTGCAGCAGTGAGATGGACAACATGCGCCAAAGACTGCTTCTCATGGAACAGAATGTGAAAAGTTACTTTTTAGAGTGCTGCACGGAGCTGGAAACTATGCGCCAAAAAATGATCGGGATAGAACAGAACTATAAAAACATCATTGACATGATGGGCCGGGTCAAAGACTGAACACCCCCCCCCACCCGCCCATCCCCCAACCAGTTTTATTTTGTGACTCAGCAATACGCCAAAATTTGAAGATGCACACACAGTGTGGCAACATGTGCTATCTGCCATCACAGAATCTTGATTATCTGTGCTTTGTGGGTACAACCCCCTCCTCGATTCTCAAGTAGTTTTGGAGGAAGGGTTTGCTCCCACATAACACAGACATTGATCACTCATGATGGCAGATAGCACATGTCACCCTTTGTCGGTGTTTTTATGTTGTAGAACTGACATTTGGCCATTTGTGTGTGCATCTTCAAATTTTGGCGTGTTCAGGTTTGAACTCACACCATGACTGGGATGTAAAAGTGACACATTTGTCTTTTATATTTTTTACACATTTTATATGTTTTAAAAAAAAAAAAGGCTTCAATCAAAAAGCCTGAAGAAAAAAAATAAATAAAAAATTATTAAAATTAAATTAAAAATTAAAAAAATAAAATATTTTATAATTTTTTTTAAAATTTTGTAAAATTATCAAAAATATTAAATAAATGAAAAAAAAAAAAATGGTAAAATAGAAGTTTTTTAGAATAAACCTTTCAAAATATTCTAAGTTTCACTAAAAAAGTTGGGTGAGAAATATGTCCAAAAAATTGGACCAAGATTTGAGCAATAATACAAAAAAAAAAAAAAAAGTTTTTGAAAAAAAATAAATAAAATAAAAAAATCTTGGTTTCAAAAATTCACACACAAAAATTCTGTTAAGTTTACATTTGTGAAATATTCTATTTGTGTGAAAAATGTTAAATTGTAATACATTGTTGGTGAACTTCAAAAATATAGGAGAATAATGATTGTAAAAAAAACGAGAATTCGATAACTAAAAAATATAACAACAAATAAAATCCTTGCAAAAACTCAAAGTTGACATGTTTGTTAGTAAAAATTTGAGTAAGCAAGGAAAATGAAAAAGCTCAAAATAAAAAAAGCTTTTCCAAAAACCAAACAATGAGTGGCTTTCTTCTTTTATATGCTGGATACCCAGTTTGTAGATGAGTGAATAATGTGCAATTGTGTTTATTTACTAAAACCTGAACCCTACATTTGGCACTAGAAGTGCACTATTTTTGGTGCAAACCAGGAAGACAGATAAAAAGCGAAAAAGCAGTAATGACAAACAACTGTATAAAGTCCAATGGTCTAATTATTTATAGTTCTGTGAATATTCCTTTCTTTTGGGGGCCGAATTAGAAAGTAATATCATCTGGCATAGCAATGGCCCCCCGACACATGAAGTACTCAACATATTTGTCGCGTACCTCACGAGCAGATTGGGTGCCAATGCCAGCGCGACCAGTGTCCAGCCCAGGGAGAGGATCTGAGAGTAGTCTTGCCTCAGAAACGCTGTCGGGTAGGTACGTCTGGGAATGCCTGCGTAAAAAGTTGTGCAAAATGCAGCAGGCAAATACAACGGTGTTCAATTTATATTCCGCCAGATGTATAGCTGTCAGGAACAGGCGGAACCGGTTGGTGAGAATCCCAAAGGCATTCTCGACTACCCTCCGAGCTCTGGACAACCGATAATTGAACACCCTCCTCTCGTAGGTGAGAGTCCTATGGGGAAAAGGCCGCATTAGGTGAGGTCCAAGCCCAAAAGCTTTGTCCGCTAGGAACACAAACGGAAGTCCTTCTACATTATCTTCATCTGGTGGCAATGCCAGATCACCAGTTTGGAGACGATCGTAGAATTCAGTCCGTGAGAACACTCCCCCATCTGACAGCCGGCCGTTCTTCCCCACGTCCACATAGAGAAACTCATACTGTGCCGACACCACCGCCATCAACACAATACTATGAAAACCCTTGTAGTTAAAATAGTAGGACCCCGAGTGGGGTGGGGGCACAATGCGGACGTGCTTCCCATCTATTGCACCACCGCAGTTCGGAAAATCACAACGCTGGGCAAATTGGGAAGCCACAGACTGCCATTCCTGTGGTGTGGAGGGTAGCTGTGGGGACAAACAAAAAAAAAATGTTTACTAATTTATCAGATAAACATTGCAATCACAATACAAAAACCATCATTGTGCAACTTCAACAACAGGATTCTAATTTCATACAATCATTGTGAAGTGAGTATTTAGTTAAAACAATATAGGCCCACTTAATTATCAGACTCCACATCCCTCTGATGATAGAGCAATAAACTAATTTCGGGGGGGGGCAGAGCTACAATTGATTAGCCAAAAATGCAAAAATTGGCTAGGTGGGTTTGGGCCTAGCAAAGCATGCTGGACAGGTTTATGGTGGGTAAGGACAAAATATGCAGGTAGGCCCAAAAAAAAAACATGTAAAGGTTAACAACATGCATGGGGAGAAAAGGGAACATCCCACACACAGCAGATTCCAATCTCATGGTTATTATGGAAGAAAAAAATATTAGACTTTCTCACACATTTAAAAAAAAAACATTGTGATGTTAAAATTAGGGAACTTACCTTAATATACTCCTCCTGCAGAACATGTATGATGGCAGTACACGTCTCCGGTATGATGACCCCAAGCGCCTGGGGAGAGATGCCTGTCGAGAACTTGAGGTCCTGCAGGCTCCTCCCAGTCGCCAGGTACCGCAACGTGGCAATAAGCCTCTGCTCGGCCGTGATGGATTCCTGCATCACAGTGTCCTGCCTCGTGATATAGGGGGACAGAAGTTCCAGCAGACGGTGGAATACGGGGTCCGTCATGCAGGGAAAATTCCTAAAATCATCAGGATTATTCTCCTGGAGTTCCCTAAGCAGAGGCATATGAGAAAAATGGTCACGCTGGCACAACCAATTCTTGGTCCAGAAACGCCTCCTCCCAGTGTTCCTGCCCAAACAACTGATTCGCTGAGCCTGTCCATAAGCAAACCCATAAACACCACCAATTCGCGAGAATCGACGATGCTGCTCCATCATGGATTCAAACCGACAGGCTGGTCAGTCAAGAACACACTCCAACAGAAAGCACCCCCAAATCCAGCACAACCTGCTAAGCCCGCACAACACACAGATACGAGCGCACAGTACGCGGAAACGTGCTGAAAGCCTGTGCCCGAATGCCAACTGCAAACCCGCAAGCACACGCACTGAACCCAAGAATACCACCTGTCAAACCGCGGAGACTGAAAAGCACGAATCGGCTCTAACCAAACCTTAACTAGCACGCGGTCACACGGAACTAGCAAAAGCGGAACAGAGGGCGGCGCCGTTGACTTTGGTCTTCCCCTTTATAGTGACGTCTTACGTGGTTTACGTTGCATACGTTCTGGTTCGCGGGGATTTTTATACGCTAGTGTGTACGTGACAGCGGATCAACAGATAAATCCGCCGATCCGCTGAAACCGATCCGCGGATAAATTCAAGCGCATGGATTCTATCGTGTGTATGGGGCCTCAGCTTTGGATGGAGTGGAGTGGAGAGGGATTAGAACCCCTGTCTGGGCCCCCATTAGGGAGATCCACCCTCTATTTGTCCTGTTTCCTGTTTATCATCGAAAGTGAAAGAAAATCCCAAATTCTTTTTGGGATGACATCGGAACACTAATGGAGGAAATAGTTACACACAGAGGCCCAGATTCTCAAAGACTTACGACGGCGTATCTCCAGATACGCCGTCGTAAGTCCGAATGGCCGCCTTCGTATCTATGCGCCTGATTCATAGAATTAGTTACGCATAGATTTGGCCAAGAAAATTAAAATGGTCCCAAAAATGTGTCAAAAGTGTCCGATGTGTCCGCCATAATGTCGCAGTCACGAAAAAAATCGCTGATTGCCGCCATTACTAGTAAAAAAAGAATTATTAATAAAAATGCCATAAAACTATCCCCTATTTTGTAAACGCTATAAATTTTGCGCAAACCAATCGATAAACTCTTATTCCAATTTTTTTTGTTTACCTAAAATAGGTAGAAGAAGACGTATCGGCCTAAAAGTTTTTTTTATATATTTTTTGGGGATATTTATTATAGCAAAAAGTAAAAAACATAGACATATAAAACTATATAAAATGCCAAGGGAACAGGATCTGTTTTTTTTTTGGTAACAAACATTTTTAATATCTCATAAAATGCTATCACCTTTCCAAGTTCTTTACGGTCTACTATAAAATACCTCCCATTGTGTTAAGGGTTCTAACATACATATTTTTTTAGGATGACAATACTCCATAGATACAGTACAGTGCACTGTTTAGGAGATATTTGCCATATAGGCTTGCGCCGACGTTATCTTCGCATGCGCACTGAAGAAAGGACACGATTGTGCTGTTTCTAAAGGTCCCGTGCCGTGACCGGTGGCAAACGGCAACTTCGGCCAGTCACAGAGCCGGAGTCCACGGCCCCGGAAGAAAGAGGCGTGAAGATGGATGTGGCCAGCGGGGACATCGCCAGCTTCGCTTGCAGTTAAGTGGCACATAATGGGCTAGTATGCGATGCATACTAGCCCATTATGCTTTTACTTTGCAGGGGGAAAAAGAGGAAGGGTTTGCTTCCTCTTTAAGTCAGGGACAAGTTCTGCATACTTGTATGCCTACATTCCTTATCTGCATACTTGTGTCAGATTAGTGTTTCAAAGTATTAGAACAAAAGGTCAGCATGACAGACAAGGAACTAGCATTTCCAGGAGGAAAGGTCAGCCATTGCAGCCTTCATGCTACTTTGCATGGGGGGTATAGTGAGGGGAACCTTTATAACAGATACATGGATAGCATTAATGGCTGTCACACTCCAGTAGCTGTGTTGGTGTGGAGAATAGGCCGACTACAACTTTACTTTTTCTAGCAACTTTTTTGGAATATGACAAAATTCCATTCATTATTTTTATTCACAGCAGCACATTGCAACACGCTGCCATGAAAAAAAGTGATGCACAGATCACGCCCTGCAGTCACGCCCGGGACAAGGGAGATGCAGGTGCAGTGTGGGATGGGGCATCACATGGTAAAATACACTGTGATCCCCATCTGTTCTCCCCCCAGGGGGCACAGATGCTGATCAATAATCTCCCTGTAGGTGAGAGAGAGGCAGAGCCACCGACACTGCCAGGAGGTACAAGAGCTGGGCCGGGAAGGTGAAATGCGTGGAGGTGGGGAGGTGGAGTGGAGATGTGTGCAGAGGTCAGAACTGAGGGGGGGGGGCGTGACACTCCTCAACTCTGAACTGTTTACACAGCACACCCCTTAACTCTGCACTCTGTACAAGGCGCACCCCTGAACTCTACAATGCACATGACAAATCGTGTGAATCGCCTAAGGCTCCATTCACATTAGCGTGTCTCTAAAGTCACACGATTTCCAGTCTGACTTTGGAGCACAACTCTGATCCAACTTTACATTCAGTGGTTCTATGTTGCATCAAAAGTCGCACCAAAGTAGTGCAGGCAACTTTTAAAAGTCACTGCGACTTTAAGTAAACCCCCCCCCCCCCCAGGTCCGTACCAGGCCCTTCCGGTCTGGTATAGATTTAGAGTGGACACCCCCATGCGCGCCAATAAAAAAAAAAGGCATGGTGCCCCCCCCCCCCAAAATTCATACCAGACCCTTATCCGAGCATGCAGCCCGTCAGGAAAGGCAGGGGTCGAACGAGCGCCCCCTCTGAACCACACCAGGCCGCATGCCCTCGACATTTTCTTTCCAACAACCCCCAGATCCTAACCCCCCCTCCTCCTCCATGTGAATGAGTAGGGGGTACCCCTAACCATTCCTAAAAAAATGTGCAGTTTTACAAAACACAAGAGACAGTTTTTGACAAGTCTTTTATTAAAACTTTTTTTTTCTCGTCTTGTCCCTCTGGTGCTTCTTCTTCTTTCTCTTCTATCTCCGCTGGTTTCTTCTCCCTCTTCGCTCCGGTAATGTCGTCGTCTTCTTTGTCTGCTGCAGCCTGCAGAAAAAATAAAAAATAACAAACAATCTTCCCCTGTTTCTGGGTGCCTGCGTTGCGTCGGCTCCCGCTGTCTGCCATTATTTATATAGCCAGGGGGCGTGGCCATCGGGTGACATCACACAGAGATCCCGCCCATGTTATGCCACGCCCACTCATCCCCTCCCTTTCCTGACCTGCCGGGCTACATGCTCAGATAAGGATCTATTGATTTTGAGGGGGACCCCGTGCCATTTTTTTACAATTATTTTTGGCGTGGGGGTGTCGTATCCAAATCCATACCAGATCAGAAGGGCATGGTATGAACCTGAGGGGGGACTCTATGCTGTTTTTTTTTTTTTTTTTTGCCGACACTTTTTTTTTCATTCAGTTGTCACTGGGGAAACCTGCTGACAGTTGATGTCTCATCGGTTGTTAAGAATGTGGCGGCCGGCTTCACAGCCCACTCCTTAGCAACCAGCTATATACAGTGTTTAAAAGGGAAACATACTTGCGTTTCTGGCGCGCTTCCATTGAAGTCTATTAAACACAAAACGTGGGGGATAAAAAGGTCCCTGAACCTTTCCAAAAACGCAGCGGCTGCAAAAAGCATAGATGTGAACGTGTACCATAGGAAACCATGTTAAATGGACTGTAGTATTTTTTTAAACTTCAAAACACACTAAAAAACGCATAGATGTGAACCTAGGGTAAAATAGCATTGACTGTCTGGGACCTGCAAAGCATTTTCACAAAATAATTGTGGATGAAGATATTGGGTCAGATCCACAGAAGAATTACGCCGGCGTATCTATTGATACACCGCGTAATTTCAAATTTCCCGCGTCGTATCTTTGTTTTGTATCTACAAAACAAGATACGACTGCATCTGGGCTCGATCCGACTGGCGTTCGTCTTAGTACGCCGTCGGATCGTAGGTGCATTTTTTCGCCGGCCGCTAGGTGGCGTTTCCGTCGAATTCCGGGTCGAGTATGCAACTTAGCTAGATATGGCGATCCACGAACGTACGTCCGGCCAGCGCTTTTTTTACGTTGTTTGCGTTCGGCTTTTTCCGGCGTATAGTTACCCCTGCTATATGAGGCGTACTCAATGTTAAGTATGGCCGTCGTTCCCGCGTCGAATTTTGAATTTTTTACGTTGTTTGCGTAAGTCGTTCGCGAATAGGGATTTGCGTAGAATGACGTCACCGTCGTAAGCATTGGCTTGTTCCGGGTTAATTTTCGAGCATGCGCACTGGCATACCCCCACAGACGGCGCATGCGCCGTTCAAAAAAAAACTTAATTTACGTTGGGTCACGACATATTTACATAAAACACACCCCATCACAACGATTTGAATTACGCCGCCAAAGATACACTACGCCGCCGTAACTTACGGCGCAAATTCTTTGATGATAAGGAAATTACGCTGTAAGTTACGGCGGCGTAGTGTATCAGAGATACGCTACACCGGCCGCAACAATGCGCCGCGCTACGTGGATCTGGCCCATTGTTGGGAAATCCCAGAATAAGTGGCCTGGACAAGAGTGGATATTGTAGAATAAAATCCCAAGAATCTGGCAAATGATTAGTTATGGATACATATCTGTGTACTCGAGCAATGGAACATTTCTCACCCAACAAATTAAATTCAAATTTAATTCAAACTACTAACAACTACCTACAAAGCCATCCACAACTCTGCCCCCATCTACATCACTGACCTAGTCTCTAATTACCAACCTAAACATTCTCTTCTTTCTTCTCAAGACCTCCTACTCTCTAGCTCTCTCATCACCTGCTCCCATGCTCGTCTCCAGGACTTTTCCAGAGCCTCTCCAAGCCTATGGAACTCCTTACCCCATAATTGATGCTGTGCTGTTGCTGAACTAAAGTGTAACCAATGTGTCACAAAATGATAAACGTACTAAAAAAGAATGCAAAAACAAAGAGATAGTGGAGTCGGGACTTTAAATGAGGCATAAAGGTGTAATGAATAGAATATAGGAAAAACCTTGAATGTCAGAGTTCCCTATGAATTGGCATGATACGGTATAAATGAACCAGTAATCGTGTTACATTTATGATACAGAAATGTAATCACAAAAGATAATTGATAATCATCATTAATTTAATAACACATGATTAGTTAGGGACCATGATTAATGACATACAAACACAATAATAAATAAATACATTAAGGACTGATTAATAAATAAATAAGCTACATGGTCAACATAGGCAACAGTAAATAAGCGATGATATAAGTTTCCATAGAGCATCCAAGGCTGTGTACTCTACGCGTTTCGTGGGCGCCTGCCACTCAGGAGTTTGGATGCATGAAGAGTAATCTAAAATGAAATAAATATAAAGATTTGTAGTGGTAGTTTCTGGGGATCCACTACTCCCCATGGACAAGCCCCCCCAAAAAAAGGTCCTCCTGAGGAAGCGGTTTTACCGTGAAAGTGGTCGAGGCATAGACCAGTCTATACATTTGTAATAACAGATATTGCTTAGGGGCACCCTGAGTTTCTGTTTTTTTTTTAATCTTAATCCTGTATTCTATGTTCAATTTTATGTAATAAAAATTTATTTTTTACTTTAACATGTATGTCACTCCTTACCAAGTACCGAGATAGTCCACCAACCCTAGGGGGAGGGAATGCTATAGGGTCAGCATTAGCCACTGTCCCTTGTCTCCTTGCCCCCACCCTTCTCATCTTAATATTAACCTGGATGATGGTACGCTCTTAAGATTAGTTATTCTCTGGGCCTGATTCTCAAAAGAGATACGCAGACTTAACTGCTGTTCAGCCTGCGTATCCCTGTGCCTAACTTTGGAAACGATTCTCAAAAGGCTTTTTCCAAAGTTAGGCAGAAAATCTGACATGTGTAAGACACTTACACGGTCAGATTTTAGGATGCAGTACCGCATCCGCCACTGGGGGCATTTCTCATTGAAATGCAGCTTTGCGTATGCAAATGAGGACTTAAGCAGATTTTCAAAGCATTTCATCACTGTGATTTCTGCCTAAGTTCCGAATTTGCCTGCGCAAAACTAGGGCTGGTTTTATAATGTGGAAAGTTAGTCACACATTGTAAAGGCCCATTCCAGCGACGGCATTTGGTATGCATTCCCGAGGGAGAACTCCACGGCAATTTTAAAATTCAAAACCGGCATGGGTTCCCCCCCAGGAGCATACCAGGCCCTTAGGTCTGGTATGGGTTGTAAGGAGACCCCCCCCACGCCGAAAAATTGATGTAGGGGGTCCCCCTACAATCCATACCAGACCCGTATCCAAAGCACGCTACCCGGCCGGTCAGGAAAGGAGTGGGGACGAGCGAGCGCCCCCCCCCCCTCCTGAGCCGTGCCATGCTCCGGCAGGTACCCACGTGGTGGGTGCACGTGGGTAGGCACCCACCACGTGGGTACCTACCGGAGCATGATGGGACGGTGATGCCTATATAAATGGGATGCAAGGCGCGCTTCCATCATTACAGCGACAAGATGCGACGAGTCAACATCGGAAGAGGGGAGAAGAACAGAAGACCCTGACGTCACAGAAGACCGCGCCGGCTGCCTGTTACTAATTGAGCTAACACACAAACATAGCAGGCAGCCAGCGCTGAAGAAGAAGGCACCGGACAGCTGGAGAAGAACCGGGGGTTCGCCGAGTCAACAGCGGAAGAGGGGAGAAGATGGAAGAAGCCCCCCGGAGAGCGGAAGAAGAAACCCCCCCCGGAGAGTGGAAGAAGAAGCCCCCGCTGGAAATAGAGCTAATAAAGAAGACAGGGGGGGCATCCGGAGCAGAATAATAAATTATTTTAAAAAGCCTTGTGTTGTGTGTTTACTAACTTTTACTGTTTGCCTCCAGGTGAATGGATAGGGGTACGATGTACCCCATATCCATTCACTTAGGGTGGGGGGCCGGTATCTGGGGGCCCCCTTATTAAAGGGGACTCCCAGATTCCGATAAGCCCCCGCCCGCAGACCCCGACAACCAACGGCAAGGGTTGTCGGGAAGAGGTCCTGTCCTCATCAACATGGGGACAGGGTGCTCTGGGGTGGGGGGGCCCGCAGTGCGCCCCCCTGCCCCAGAGCACCCAACCCCCCCATGTTGAGGGCATGCGGCCTGGCACGGCTCAGGAGGGGGGGGGGGCGCTCGCTCGTCCCCACTCCTTTCCTGAGCGGCCGGGTAGCGTGCTTTGGATACGGGTCTGGTATGGATTGTAGGGGGACCCCCTACGTCAATTTTTCGGCGTGGGGGGGTCTCCTTACAACCCATACCAGACTTAAGGGCCTGGTATGCTCCTGGGGGGGGAACCCATGCCGGTTTTTTCTTTGAAAATTGGCATGGAGTTCTCCCTCTCAGGAATGCATGCTGAGCGACGCTGTAATTTTTTTTTATAATTATTTGTTTTCCCGGCGCGTCTTTTTTTTTTCACCCGTCGCAACTTTAGTGTCCCGTCGAAATTCTCAAAGCCGCCCGGCGTTAATTACGTTTGCGCGCTGCACGTCGGGAAAATGACGTCACACGCATGCGCAGTACGGCCGGCGCGGGAGCGCGCCTCATTTAAATTTTAAACGCCCCCAGGAGAGGAGGACCGCCTTACGACGGCGGCACTTAAGTTACACGGCCTGAAATTTCTAGGTAAGTGCTTTGACGATCGGGCACTTAGGTAGAAATTTTAAGTCAGTGTAACTTAACTGCTGAAATTTAAGTTAGGCAGGTTTTTTGAGAATTTGGCCCTCTGTTTATATGAGGCCATACTCAACATTTTTGTATAATTATAGGGTGGATAACACACTGGTTTCTCCTCTTTCTGAGTGCCTCAAGCTTGTAATCATTATTAACCTAATGGTAATTGCATCGATTACCCTGGAGGTTGTCCTTGGGCTATCTGTACATATTGACGGCTTCGGCACCCAGTAGACAGGTTCCGTCACTATTACTATACTATTTAGTTAGTGCTACTGTGTCATTCAAGTGTATCAGGGAGTTTGGATAATATTGGCTTTAATTATTAATGCAGTGATTATGTCTATCAAGTAGGACCAATTCAGCAATATTCACGAGTCTTTACCCAAGACTATGTGCTCAATGGACCGGACAAGTTTCCGACCCAATAGGATTTCCATATGTTACCTACATTTGGAACTTTAAGCTGATTTTTACCCTCCTTAGACATATCACTGCATTGCCCTAATTTTAGCAGTTTGATCTCCCCTTTATCTCAAACGTTGTCATCATAGGGATATACCCCTCTCTACGAACCTGCAACTAAGTTAATAACACCCAAACGGACACTGCCGTCCCATAAGGCTGCATTCACACCTGAGCGTTTTGTCGCCTGAAGCGCGACGCTCAAAAACGATAGAGGGGAAAAAATACATTATTCCCTATGGAGATGGTTCACATCTCTACTCCAAAACGCCTGACGCCGAACGCCTGAAGCTCAAACAAGTTCCGGACCCTTTTTTGTCGCACGTATCGGGCGGTTTGGTCGTTTTTAAGCGTTTCCATTTCCCATAGAAAGTAATGGAAACGCTCGACTCAAGCGATTAGCGCGACAACAAGCGTTTGCTACGGGCGTTTCGTCGCTTTAATCAATAGAACATTTCACCCAGGCAGAAGATAAAAAAAATCTACCAACATAGCAACAAGTGATGAAAAGATGATAATTTTTCCTATTGGCTAAAATAAAAAACATCGAAGTACAAAAACGTCGGACGACGCTGTATGCAAACGCGCAAATAAGCATAAATACGACAAAACGCCGGGAAAAAACGCCGAAAAAAAACGTCCGAACGACCGACACTCAGGTGTGAATGCAGCCTTAGTGAGTTTGTCACTGTGATGCATTGTTCCACATCCTGCAAACTAGGTAACTGCGACACAATTGTGTCCTAGACCCCTTACTGTCCTACACCTCTCACCCACTCATCATTCTTCCCCTCTTTCCATTATTTCACTTTTATTTAGGTTAGTTTTTCAGTGTATTCATTTAATTAAGTACTTAGGGCCAGATTCTCAAAAGAGATACGACGGAGTTGCACCGTCGTATCTATGCGCCTGATTCTTAAAATCAGTTACGCATAGATTTCCTTTAGATCCGAAAGGCGTAAGTCTCTTACGCCGTCAGATCGTAACTGCATATTTACGCTGGCCGCTAGGGGCGTGTACGCTGATTTACGCGTCAAAATATGTAAATCAGCTAGATACGCAAATTCACGAACGTACGCCCAGCTGACGAAGTACATTTACGCCGTTTACGTTAGGCTTTTCCCGGCGTAAAGTTACCCCTGCTATATGGTGGCGTAAGTGCGGCGTACCAATGTTAAGTATGGCCGTTGTTCTCGCGACGAAATTTGAAAATTTTGCGTTGTTTGCGTAACTCGTCCGTGAATGGGGCTGGACGTAATTTACGTTCACGTCGAAACCAATGACGTCCTTGCGGCGTATTAGGAGCAATGCCCACTGGGAGATTTCCACGGACGGCGCATGCGCCGTTCGTGAAAAACGTCAATCACGTCGGGTCACAGTACATTAACATAAAACACGCCCCCCTGTCCCACATTTGAATTAGGCGGGCTTACGCCGGCTGATTTACGCTACGCCACCGCAACTTACGGAGCAAGTGCTTTGAGAATACTGCACTTGCCCGTCTAAGTTGCGGAGGCGTAACGTAAATCAGATACGTTACGCTCGCACAAAGTTACGTGCTCCTACGAGAATCTGGCCCTTAGTCATCACAAGCACTTTTTCTATACTTATTTTGAGTATATTCACTATCACCTCATTAGCTCTGGTGCCACACGCTCCTATATACATTTTTTTGTCTATCACCCTGTCCCTAAAGGTTAATTTTTTTATTTTCTAAATAGGTTCTTTTAACCACTTAAGCCCCGGACCATTTTGTTGCTAAAGGACCAGGCTTCTTTTTGCGATTCGGCACTGCACCGTTTTAACTGACAACTGCGCGGTCGTGCTACATGGCTCCCAAACAAAATTGAAGTCCTTTTTTCCCCCCAAAAATAGAGCTTTATTTTGGTGGTATTTGATCACCTCTGCGGCTTTCATTTTTTGCGCTATAAACAAAAATAGAGCGTTCATTTTGAAAAAAATTCAATATTTGCTATAATAAATATCCCCAAAAAATATATAAAAAAACTTTTTTTTTTTCCTCAGTTTAGGTCGATACATATTCTTCTACATATTTTTGGTAATACAAATCGCAATAAGCGTTTATTGATTGGTTTGCGCAAAAGTTGTAGTGTCTACAAAATAGGGGATAGTTTTATGGCATTTTTATTAATAATTTTTTTACTAGTAATGGCGGCGGTCAGCGATTTTTTATCGTGACTGTGACATTATGGCGGACACATCGGACACTTTTGACACCATTTTTACAGCGATCGGTGCTATAAAAATGCACCGATTACTGTGAAAATGACACCGGCAGTAAAGGGGTGAAGTGTGACCTAAGGGAGTGATTCTTACTGTGTGGGGGCGTGGCTTGGCATGTGACGTCACTGTTGTCATATCTCTGCTCCTCTCCTGTACATAGTTCCCGCTGTCATACCCTACACACTCCTCTCCTGTACATAGTGCCCGCTGTCATACACTTCTCTCCTGTACATAGTGCCCACTGTCGTACTCTCCACACTCCTCTCCTGTACATACTGTTTACTGTCATACCCTCCAAACTTCTCTCCTATACATAGTACCCACTGTCATACCCTCTACACTTCTCTTTTATACATAGGGCCCACTGTCATACCCTCAACACGTCTCTCCTGTACATACTGCCCACTGTCATATCCTCCCCACTCTTCTTCTGTACATACTGCTCACTGTCTTACCCTCCACACTCATCTCATGTACATACTGCTCAGTATCATACCATCCACACTCCTCTCCTCTCCTGTACATACTGCTCGCTCTCATACCCTCCACATTCCTCTCCTGTACATACTGCCTATTGTCATACCATCCACACTCTTCTCCTGTACATACTACCCACTGTCATATCCTTCCCACTCTTCTTCTGTACATACTGCTCACTGTCTTACCCTCCACACTCATCTCATGTACATACTGCTCAGTATCATACCATCCACACTCCTCTCCTGTACATACTGATCACATTCATAAACTCCTCTATTGTACATAGTGCCGACTGTCATACCTTCCACACTAGTCTCCTGTGCATACTGCCCACTATCATACCCTCCACACTCCTCTCCTGTACATACTGCCCACTATCATACCATCCACACTCCTCTCCTGTACATACCGCCCACTGTGATACCCTCCACACTCCTCTCCTGTACATACTGCTCACTGTCATACCCTGCATACTCCTCTCCTGTACATACTGTAACCCAACCTTACCCTTCACACTCTACATACTGCCAACTATCTTTCTCTCCACATTCCTCTTCTGTACATACCGCCCCCCCATCATACCCTTCACACTCCTCTCCTGTACATACTGCCCACTTTCATACCCTCCACACTCCTCTCCGGTACATACCACCCTCTGTCATACCCTCCACACTCCTCTCCTGTACATACTGCCCACTTTCATACCCTCCACACTTCTCTCCGGTACATACCACCCTCTGTCATACCTTCCACACTCCTCTGCTGTGCATACTGCCCACTGTCATACCCTCCACACTCCTCTCCTGTACACAGTGCCCACTGTTAGACCCTCCACATTCCTCTCCATCACCTGCACATACTTCCCAGTTTTATACCGTCCATACTCCTCTCCTACGCCTCTTACCCACAAAAACAGTTCTTTAAAATTATACTGAATATCCTCAATGTTACCAGCTCTAGAATGGGCACACTTTTGTTAGTTCAAATAAAGGAAATCTTATCAGTCCTCATTGTTGTTCTGCCCATTATTAGTACTTATTTAATTTTGTGATTACTACTGTGATGTATAGAGGAACATAGGGGATCTTAGCTACTCTAAATATAGCACTTGCAAAAAAAGTGTCCCTTAAAAATAGTTTTGAAATGTTGGCAACTATGCACTTAGGCACTGCCCAATGGCTACCGGGTCAGTAGGGGGCCCCATGAGAGGCTCCTGGGAGCCTGTGATAATAAAGTGATAGTAAACTTTGCTAACATTACTACTTTTTAGAGGCCCTGAGGTAGGTTATGCCATAGTGTACAAATATGAACAGCATATTAGCACATTAGGGTACACCTAAATTGTCAAAATGAGCCCTCCAGTGCTGCGCTGTGATCAGTCCGACGGGTCCCGGGCTCTTTCTATCTTCACCCGGTATTCCTTCTGGGCTCTGTGCCTTCGGTCACTTGCCTTGGCTGGGCTGCGTTGATGTCATTCCCACGCATGCTCATGCGCATCCTCTCTCTCTCATCCCCCATTTCTCTCTCATCCTCCCTCCCTTACCCCTTACCCCTCACCCCTCTCTCATCCTCTCTCTCTCTCTCTCTTTCTCATCCTCCCTCTCTCTCTTTAATTTAATTTGTTATAACAAAATGTTTTTGTATATTTATTTATTATTTATAAAAGGCCCTACCAAAATCCTCAGCACCAGGCCCATGATGTTCTTAATCTGGCCCTGGTTATACCCATATTCAGGGTGTAACATGTTCCTATTCACCCACCTCCCACCACCAGATCCCCCCCTCCCTGTGACAGTGGGTGGGGGTTCCTCTTCCCACAACTGTTGTCACATTTTGAAAACAGACACTATATTCATTAACAACAATCTGTAAATAAATTAGTCTTCTACCGCAGCAAATGGAATTGTAGTTTCAATGATTGTAGTCTATTCACATTGCCTACAACTCTATAACTGAAAGCCCATATAGAGGTACAAGCAACAGAGCTGCAGGCAGTATGTGCAGAAGCCTGGCATTGCACCCGCAATACACTTCTGATCCGGGCGGATTTGGGAGCGGATACCTGTCAAAACCAAATACCCCCCCCCCCAAAAAAAAAAAATAAGTGCCAAATATAGCAGGGGGGGGGGGGGTGCTATCTGGTTTTGACAGATACAAACAATCTACATTTGACAGGTTTCATCTGAGTTGGTAGACTTTTCCTATCTTACAATGGAATGTGATGAATGATAATGACACCCTCCAGCATGTAAAGGGTAAATAACATCTACAACAAATATGTAGGGATTCTCATTACACTATTGTAGTGAGGGAGGGTGTCAGCATCGGGTTTCACTGTAAATTGTGCTTATAAATTTGGTGGTAATTCACAAGTAGGAAACCTTCAGCTGAGCAGTGAGAACCAAATTGAGGTAAGAAGTCATTCTGGAGCCAACACAGAAGGAAATCTTCTGAAATCCTATCAGCATCTAAAATACATCAGTCCACCTAGAAATTGCACTTATAATATTGTTTTGAAGCATTTGAACTATTAGGCTCCCTCTAGCGTTTTGGAGCTTCATGCTTCAGGTGACAAAACGCTCAGGTGTGAATGCAGCCTTAAGGCCTTTCCTATGGCCTTTTCTATTACCCACATTACATAAGACCTAACCAGATATATGAGGTAGCTTTATTTATGTTCACAATTTTATTAGTTGTTTTATGATAGATTTTTTTCAAAAACTGCACTTGCACTTTTTTCACAGTTTGACTAAATTGCTTCAACTGTTTTGTATTTTTTTTTTTGTGTTAAATGCCGACACGTATTTACAACTTGATTTTAAATTATTATTATTTTTTTTAAATTAGCAATTTTTACCAAGTATACTTTCCATAGTTGTTACTAAACAAATCTGTTTATACATAGTACATTAGGTATGTATACACTGTTTATTTAAATTGCAGACCAATTATTTATTTGTTTTAAGGTACTTATAGCGCCGTCATTTTATATTACTTATATTATTCACATCAGTCCCTGCCCTCAAGGAACTTACAATCTAAGGTCCCTAAGTCACATTCATACATACACATATTACATACCCCCAACTGCGATGGGAATGAGGGACGCCTATTAGCAAAAAGTATGTAGGCATAGGACATACACCCTACCAAGAGAGTTATACAACAAAAAAAATTAGTTAAACCTACAAGCAGGGGCGGACTTACCATTTGGGCTCTCGGGCAGTGCCCGAGGGCCCCATGCCACTAGGGGGCCCCATCAGGGTTGCTAGCCTTAGTAAAACCAGGGACAGTATGTAAAAATGTATTTTTTTTTTCCATCTGTCCCCGAAATGTCCCTTACCGACATCCTTTTGGTCTAAAAATCCTAAGATTATAGCTGCCCCACCTCTCCAGTACCTTGACTAATGGATGTACAGATTCCCGAGGCTCCGAATACTACCCCAAAAGGCTACCAGCAAAAAAAAACCCAACCTTAAGCACTAAAATTGACCAGTCGACACATACTCTTTTTTGGAGTCGAATGGCCATAGCAGCCATTTGTTTATTACAGAAAAACAATAATACAATACAAAATATTCTCCACAATACAATTTAATGCATATCATACATCTTAAAGTGGTTGTAAACCCTTATTTTTCCCTTTTACCTACAGGTAAGCCTATAATAGGGCTTACCTGTAGGTATAAAGAATATCTCCTAAACCTGTACGGTTTAGGAGATATTCCCCTCGCAATGCGCCGCTGATTGCAGCGGCGCATGCGCAGGGGGGAATCCACGGCGAAAGGACCGGCATCCGCCGGACCCTGCCGATTTTAAATCTCCCGCGCGCACGCGCGGGAGTGACGTCATCGCCGCTCCAGCCAATCACAGCGCTGGAGCGACGATACCCGGAAGACACGCCGGAGCAAGATGACATCTCGCTCGGCGTGGACCAGGTAAGTGTTCTTCACCTCGTTCCGAGGTAAGTATTTAATAATCAGCTAGTATGCGGTGCATACTAGCTGATTATGCCTTTTGCCTTGCAGGTTTGAAAAAAAAAAAGTTTATGCGGTTTACAACCGCTTTAATAAACCGTTACACCAAAATTAACTCAGTTTTGTAAACCATCCTGGCCTAGGGATCTTTGAAGGGCAATTATATTACATTAAATAGTAAAACCAGGGACAGTATGTAAAAATGTATTTTTTTTTTACATCAATCCCCGAAATGTCCCTTACCGACATCCTTTTGGTCTAAAAATCCCAAGATTATAGCTGCCCCGCCTCTCCAGTACCTTTTTAGTGTGTGTATGTGTATTCTGTGTGTATGTATAATGTGTGACCCCATAATCTATTGCACGGGGGCCCCATAATCTCCTATTGCCCGGGGGCCCCATGAGTTGTCAGTCCGCCCCTGATCATCCTGGACCACAAACCTTCCTCACTGTGCTATATGTTTTCTGCTGCACCATTGTCATGGTTATATCTTCTTAGTTCTCTCCATAAAATTATCAGACATTTGTGCTTAAAGTAGAACTATAGGCAACACTTTTATTTTTATTTTAGATAAAGTAAGGGAGGGTTATAGTCCCTGTTAGTTTTTTTTTTACCATCCCTGTCCCATTGAAAAGATTTCCCTTCACTTCCTGCCCCATAGCCAAACAGGAAGTGAGAGGAAATCTATGCAAATTAGGGAAATACATGCATGCTCAGATGAGGGTCTGGTATGGATTTTGGGGGGACCCCCACGCTGTTTTTTTGGTGTAGGGGTCCAAGTCGGATCCCCATTCATTGAAGTCGGACATGTCTCTGACTTCAAGTCGCAGGGCAAAGTAGGATCCAAAGTAGTACTAGTGTCATGTCGCACCAGTGTGAACCCGGCCTTAGACATACCCAAGTAACAGTTTAAGTATACAGATTATTTTCTGTGTATAAATAAGATTTTAATTATTGATGGCATATATGTATAAAAATACACCTGTTTGTAGCTAAAAGTTCCCATTTAAGCAAAAGATCAACTATCACAAATTATATATCGCCAAACCCTCAGAGAGGTATAGTTATAAAAATGAAAACTATAAAGATTAGATACTAGAAAATGTATTCTCCCTGGAAACCTGAGTATAGAGATTTCTGGTCTCCGATTGCCACCTGGTGGCCAAGTTAGGCAGGTGATTATACAAATAATTAATCAATAATTTAATCCACCAATGATAAGAAAGAAAATAACAGCTACACCCTCTGGTTAGGTTTTTATAGGGGGCCTGACCCTCGAAACGCGTTAGCCATTTATGGATGTTTAGAGGTCTTCCCATGCCATCAGCTGCGTATGGTGTTTTGGAGAGTCTCATCTCTGTCTTTGGACATGCTTGTGTCAAACATGTGTTTGAAAGTACCCACCTGTTTTACTTTCTTGATAAAGATTTAGTTATGATAATGCACTAGGGTGGTGCGCCCTCTTTCTTTCTCTTTCTTTCCCCTTTCTATTGTTTTTAATTAATAAATAGCAAGGTCAGGGAGATAGGAAGGGGAGGTTCAAGATTAGATCTCATCCATCATCAGACATCCCAGGACACCATAGACGTGCGCATGGGGTGTGTCAGATGCGCCTGGGAACACCCTAATCCCCCGTAAGTGACATCCAGTGTGTAACCCAGAGTAATTCATCCTATTTTAGCAGCAGCGCTGGATTTGCTGTGTCATCTCCCTTTCCAGCCGGGCTAAATGGTGCCTGTGAGCTGGGCTGGGCAGGTGCACTGTGCCAATCTGATTGGCAGTGCCCAGTACAGTGTGCTGTACAACATGGACAGAGGTGGCTGAGTCTGCTCCACATCCCATCCTACCCCTTGCCATGTCTGTCCTGCCCCATACTCCACCCCCTTACTTGCACACGTTGCTGTGAAAGGGCTTGCTATGAAGGTGGCAAATTGAAATATAGAGCACATAGCAGCTCTAGATCGTGGCTGCCTGAGCCTAGGGGAAACGAGCCTGGGGCCATGATTGTGAGTAGCAGACATACTAAACACCCCCCTTCTCTCACTATCTCTCTCACTCCCCCCCTCTATTATTCCCCCTCTCTCACTGTCTCTCTCACTCCCCCCCTTTATTATTCCCCCTCTCTCACTGTCTCTCTCACTCCCCCCCTCTATTATTCCCCCTCTCTCACTGTCTCTCTCACTCCCCCCCTCTATTATTCCCCCTCTCTCACTGTCTCTCTCACTCCCCCCCTCTATTATTCCCCCTCTCTCACTGTCTCTCTCACTCCCCCCCAAGAATTATTCCCCCTCTCTCACTGTCTCTCTCACTCCCCCCCTTTATTATTCCCCCTCTCTCACTGTCTCTCTCACTCCCCCCCTTTATTATTCCCCCTCTCTCACTGTCTCTCTCACTCCCCCCCTCTATTATTTCCCCTCTCTCACTGTCTCTCTCACTCCCCCCTCTATTATTTCCCCTCTCTCACTGTCTCTCTCACTCCCCCCCTTTATTATTCCCCCTCTCTCACTGTCTCTCTCACTCCCCCCCTTTATTATTCCCCCTCTCTCACTGTCTCTCTCACTCCCCCCTCTATTATTTCCCCTCTCTCACTGTCTCTCTCACTCCCCCCTCTATTATTTCCCCTCTCTCACTGTCTCTCTCACTCCCCCCCTTTATTATTCCCCCTCTCTCACTTTCTCTCTCCCCTGTGTCTCTCTATCTCTCTCGCCCCCTCTCTCCTCTCTCCCCCTCTCTTCCCCCCCCCTCTCTCTCACTTTCTCTCTTTCACCCCCCCCCCCTCTCTCTCCCCCTGCTTTCTCTCTCTTTCCCTCTCCCTCTCCCTCTCCTCCCTCTCCCCACCTCTTTCCCCCTCCTTTCATCCATCTTCTAGTTTTATCTTCAATTTACTCCCCAATCATCGTTAATGTACTATAGTATATAACCAACAAGCGCTACCTAGAAAACCACACCCAACTTTGCCTGGGAGAATCCTGACCCATTGGATCTTCCTCAGATCCATAAAGTTCTGGAATAATGGTACCTACGACCCCTAGAAGTTATATTGATGGACCCCGCTAACCATAAAGGCGATATTCCCGCTGATTTCTCTGATGAATATGTTGCTGGAGTTGTAGAGTCCGAATACACCACCAATGTTAGGCCTCGTACACACGACCTTTTTTTCTCGGCAAAAACCAGCAAGAAAACTGCTGGCAGAGCTTTCTTGCCAAGAAAAACGTTCGCGTGTACGAGGCTTTCATGTTTTCGTCTGGAAATCTGGCCAGAATCTCGAAGAGAAATAGAGAACCTGCGCTCTATTTTCTCGTCGAGATTCTTGTCGGCCTGTTTCCCGACGAGAAACCTGAGAGTGTGTATACTTACCTGTCGCTGTGGAAACCCGCGCATGCTCGAAATGACTGACGCATGCGCAGTAGCTTCCATGGCATAGGTAGGGTGAAGAAAGATGGTGGCTACGGCATCGAATGTGACGAATGCATGCTCGTCGTACGTGATGACGTCACCGCGTTCTTGCATTTTAAGAGAACCGCGGTTCTTTTGAAAGTTCGATGTGTACACTCGGGGCGGCAAGAGATTCTTGCCAAGAATCTCGTCGGGAAAAACTATTTTTTTTTCGTGACAAGATTCTTGCCCGTGTGTACGAGGCCTTTCTGTCTAGCTGACAAAGCCGACAGCTCAAGTGAGGGTGTTAATAATAATAATAATAATAATAATAATAATATATAGCACCAACAGTTTACGCAGCGCTTTACAATGTATAGGGGGGACAGCACAATTACAGTATAGTTCAATACAAGGGTACAGGAGGACCCTGTCCCACTTCCTCCTTCCGCCCAGGGACCGCTAAGGCGATACCTCATATGGCCTTTTGGCGGCCCCTCCCTGTAGGCGATCGCCTGGGACACGTCCCAGGCGATCGCCTGTCCAATCAGGTAGAGCAGTGCCACATACGCATGCGCAGTGAGTGCCCGGCCGTGAAGCCGAAAGCTGTCACGGCCGGGTGCCCACAGTTAGGATGGAGGCACTAACGGAGAGGGAGGGGAAAGGAGCGGAGCGCCCGACGCAGTGCGCGTAACTTGTACGTCCGGCGTAAAGTTATTCCCCATAAAGGAGGTGTAACCCAGCAGCAGACATGCAAAGGTCTGCACCAGGGAACACAAGCCGGCGTATTTTACGTTTGGACATGTCTGGCTGGGCGTAGGTTACGTTCACGCCGTACGCAGTGATCCGGCGTAGTTTAGGCAGTTGTTCCGACGTGGTTGTGAGCATGCGCAGGGGGATGCAACCACGTCTCGGAGCATGCGCAGTTCGTGATACGTATCTGTCTGGCGCTAGGCCCATCATTTGCATGGGGTCACGCCTCATTTGCATGGCTCACGCCCACTTCCACCTACGCCGGCGTACGCCTTCGAAACCCAGCGCAGCGTTGGGAGCACTGGCTTGGTGAATTCCATGCTTGCCTCTCTGCGCTGCGTTGGCGTAGCGTACATTGTTTGCGCTACGGCGGCGTAATGTACGGCCGCTCTCTGTGAATCTGGGCCATAGTCTACAGTTGGGTCACCAGTACATTGGGGTATGAAGACATCAGTACAAAGAGTTAAGGTACAGTGATTATCAAGGGTAACAATGGTTTGGTAAGCAGCCTGTTGTTAAGTGTGTATATGTGGCAGGTGAGATAGCCTCTTGTAGAGAGGGAGATGTTGTCGGCAATCCTTCTGCAGCGATTAGTCTCCCATTGTAACGCCGGGGCCCTCAGCCTTTGCACAGGTACGTAAAAGGAAGAGTTGATAACGTGCATGCATGGACACCAATTTATTTGTTCAAGTGTACATGATGCTCAACATAAGTAAGTAAAGGTACCCCTGTGCCAGGCAACTGACTGACTAATCTGGTTGCCCACCGTAGCCCACTCCTACATGTCTGTAAATATCGGGTGGCTGTACTGCCCAAAACTATCACATTAACCACTGTTTTTCAGATTTGGTGTTTACAAGATTAAAACATTTTTTTTGCTAGAAAATTACTTAATATCCCCAAACATTATATATATATATTTTTCTAACACCCTAGAGAATAAAATGGCGGTCATTGCAATACTTTTTGGCACACCATATTTGCGCAGCGGTCTTACAAGCGCACTTTTTTTGGCAAAAATTCACTTTTTTTAATTAAAAAATAAGACAACAGTAAAGTTAGCCCAATTTTTTTTTTATATTGTGAAAGATAATGTTACGCCGAGTAAAATGATACCCAACATGTCACGCTTCAAAATTGCGCCCGCTCGTGGAATGGAGTCAAACTTTTACCCCTAAAAATCCCCATAGGCGACGTTTAAACAATTCTATAGGTTGCATCTTTTGAGTTACAGAGGAGGTCTAGAGCTAGAATTATTGCTCTTGCTCTAACGATCGCGGTGATGCCTCACTTGTGTGGTTTGAACACACCGTTTTCATATGCAGATGCTACTCACGTATGCGTTCGCTTCTGCACGCAAGCTCGTCGGGACGGGGCGCTTTAAAAAAAAAAAATCTTATCTTATTAATTTTTACACTAAAAAATCCCTTGTAATAGAAAAAAGCATGACAGGTCCTCTTAAATATGAGATCTGGGGTCAAAAAGACCTCAGATCTCATATTTAGACTAAAAAAAAAAAAAAAAATGTCATTTGAATAAATGACAACAAGAAAATGTCCCTTTTAACCCCTTCCCGACCGCCGCCTGTACATATATGTCGGCAGAATGGCACGTACAGGCACATTGGCGTACCTGTACGTCCCTGTCTAGACGTGGGTCGGGGGTCCGATCGGGACCCCCCCCGCGACTTGCGGCGGTCGGGTCCTCTCGGGGAGCGATCCGGGACGACGGCGCGGCTATTTGTTTATAGCCGCTCCATCGCGATCGCTCCCCGGAGCTGAAGAACGGGGAGAGCCGTGTGTAAACACGGCTTCCCCGCGTGCTTCACTGTGTCGGCGCATCGATCGCGTCATCCCCTTTATAGGGAAGACACGATCAATGACGTCATTACTACAGCCACACCCCCCTACTGTTGTAAACACACACACAGTGTACACCAAATCCTACAGCGCCACCTGTGGTTAACTCCCAAACTGCAACTGTCATTTTCACAATAAAGAATGCAATTTAAATGCATTTTTTGCTGTGAAAATGACAAAAATCCCAAAAATGTGTAAAAATTGTCCGAAGTGTCCGCCATAATGTCGCAGTCACGAAAAAAATCGCTGATCGCCGCCATTAGTAGTAAAAAAAAAAAAAATAATAAAAATGCAATAAAACTATCCCCTATTTTGTAAACGCTATAAATTTTGCGCAAACCAATCGATAAACGCTTATTGCGATTTTTTTTACCAAAAATAGGTACAAGAATACGTATCGGCCTAAACTGAGGAAATTTTTTTTTTTTATATATGTTTTTGGGGGATATTTATTATAGCAAAAAGTAAAAAATATTGCATTTTTTTCAAAATTGTCGCTCTATTTTTGTTTATAGCGCAAAAAATAAAAACCGCCGAGGTGATCAAATACCACCAAAAGAAAGCTCTATTTGTGGGAAAAAAAGGACGCCAATTTTGTTTGGGAGCCACGTCGCACGACCGCGCAATTGTCTGTTAAAGCGACGCAGTCCCAAACTGTAAAAACACCTTGGGTCTTTGGGCAGCAATATGGTCCGGGCTTAAGTGGTTAAGAAGCATGGGCGGAAGTGACATTTTGAGATCACTTCCGCCCTGCTATGCTATAGAGACGGGTGGGGGCCATCTTGCCCTCACTCGTATCCCAGCCGAGCAGGAGGAAGCACCCTATCGCCTCCGCTGCTGCCGACGGCTCCGGTAAATGGCGGAGAGCGGCGGGAGGGGGGGGGCCTCTCCTGCCGCCAATAATGGTGATCTCACGGGGAATCTGCCGCGGAGACCACCGTAATCGCTTAGAGGACCCCTTACTGAAAAGATGGATATCTCGGTTGTTGCAGCGGCTGCTGCTGTTACGAGATATCCATCTTTAAAAAAATTACGTATATATACAGTGAGGGGTCCTTAAGTGGTTAAAAGACTTCAGCCAGTCTCCATGTGAGTTCTCTTCCGTGGTGGGCAGTGTGCCTGGACCACTGATATGCACCTCACTTTTCCTGAAAGAATGTCAGTTCTGCTTGGGGAGTAGGAAGACTACTAAGTCCCGGCCTGCAGAGTTTGACCTCCTACTGGGCCATCCATTTGTTGAGATTATGTTTTTCCTCCGACTCTGCAGGTCTTTCCATATAGCGGTTTACTTACCTTGTGTTTGAGTGTTGGGGCTATAATATCCAGTTCCCGACCTCCTCATGTACATTTACGTCGGCAGAATGGCACGGACAGGCACATCCACGTACCTGTACGTCCTCTGCTAGACGTGGGTGGGGGGTCCGATCGGGACCCCCCCCCGGTACATGCGGAGGTCGGGTCCGCTCGGGGAACGATCCGGGACGACGGCGCGGCTATTTGTTTTTAGCCGCTCCGTCGCGATCGCTCCCCGGAGCTGAAGAACGAGGAGAGCCGTGTGTAAACACGGCTTCCCCGTGCTTCACTGTGTCGGCGCATCGATCGCGTCATTCCCTTTATAGGGAAGACACGATCGATGACGTCATTCCTACAGCCACACCCCCCTACACTAGTAAACACACACAAAGTAAACCCTAACTCCTACAGCGCCCCCTGTGGTTAACTCCCAAACTGCAACTGTCATTTTCACAATAAAGAATGCAATTTAAATGCATTTTTTGCTGTGAAAATGACAATTGTCCCAAAAATGTGTCAAAATTGTCCGAAGTGTCCGCCATAATGTCGCAGTCACGTAAAAAATCACTGATCGCCACCATTACTAGTAAAAAAAAATTAAAAAAATAAAAATGCAAAAAAACTATCCCCTATTTTGTAAACGCTATAAATTTTGCGCAAACCAACCGATAAACGATTATTGCGATTTTTTTTACCAAAAATAGGTAGAAGAATACGTATCGGCCTAAACTGAGGAAATTTTTTTTTTTATATATGTTTTTGGGGGATATTTATTATAGCAAAAAGTAAAAAATATTGCATTTTTTTTTTAATTGTCGCTCTATTTTTGTTTATAGCGCAAAAAAAAAAAACCGCAGAGGTGATCAAATACCACCAAAAGAAAGCTCTATTTGTGGGGAAAAAAGGACGCCAATTTTGTTTGGGAGCCACGTCGCACGACCGCGCAATTGTCTGTTAAAGCGACGCAGTCCCGAACTGTAAAAACCCCTTGGGTCTTTAGCCAGCATATTGGTCCGGGGCTTAAGTGGATATAAACGCCAAGTACGCTGTCATTCAATAGAACTAAAGAAGGTGCTTGGATAGAACTAGTGAAACATGTTCAGCATTACAGAACAAATCCAGATATCTGTAATTAACTTCTACTAGCTAAACTAATAAACCATTCATGCAAGTTTGTGATTTTTATGTTTCCACCATCTATCACTGTGCTGGCAGACTCACAGGATTTAGAAGATTTAATTGATGACAATAATTAAACATAAACTTCCCATTTATCTCTTTATTTCAAAGTTTTACATTCCCCATTTCAGTTGCAGTCCACTGCATTTAATAGAATCAAGCTTTCTTTACTCTCCTAGAGAGAAGATAGATCAGCATGGAGACTCCATACACATCATCCCAAACCTACATTGATGAGTTTGACCCTGTGGATTACTACAGAGCATATCATCACCCTGAAGAAAGAACTATAACTGGAGAATGGTCTGATTTTGCATTGAAGAATCTCCATGAAACCTTCACTTCAGGTAAAGAAACACTGTTTTTATTGCTGAAAGAATTATCACACAAAGTTGCACTTAACTCTTTTTATGCCACCACTGTATGTCGCGCTAAATTGAAGAGAAGAAGCTGGGACAGCCGCACTCCAAAAACTTTCCTTTTTAGTAAAACTGGTCACAGAACATCACACGCCACAGCAAAAAAACAGGAAAAGGCTAACGCGTTTCGCACTGTGAATAAGCACTGAAGCAGTGCGAAACGCGTTAGCCTTTTCCTGATTGTTTGCTGTGGCGTGTGATGTTCTGTGACCAGTTTTAATAAAAAGGAACGTTTTTGGAGTGCGGCTGTCCCAGCTTCTTCTCTTCAATTTTGCATTAATTGCATTGCCGACACCCACGGTTTGGATCCAGTGAGTAAAAGTTCCTTGGTTCATCTGAGCGGTTACTTTTCTTCTCACTGTATGTCGCGCTGTACAGATGCTGGGTCGCTTCCACACATCCTGGTGAGATTTAAACCTCCCTATTCCTGTGCACGCCTCTGCCAAGAAAAGCCTGAAGCAATGAAATGCAGTGAATCAGTGGAGGGCTCACATGACAGGGTTAACAGGGAAAGGAGTGAGAGTGAAGAGATTGGCTTGGGGTGAGAGGGGAGTGGGGAGGAATCTGATAAAAGGTGGCTCCTCCCATAGGAGGTCAAGCAGAGCGCAGGGGAAAGTTCTGAGAAGCATGGCATCGGTGTATGAGCTCTCCCAGCTCAGGGAGCGTGCTGCGGAGTGCGGGCAGGAATGGCTGCAGGACACATTAGGTCCTGTATTGCAACAGCCGTTGGGGGAGGTAGGTGCTGAGGGCCGTGGGAGCGGGCGGGCGCGGAGATCCAGGCAGCTGGAGTGTTTCTCACCTGACCAGTATGCACGGTCACAGCAGCAGTCTGGCTGTACCCCTTTGGGCCCCCAAGGGGGTCCACCGGCAAAACGAGCGGCAGGACGGGACGGCGGGAGTCTTGTGCAGACCCCCTTGGTAAGCCGAAGCATGTCGGGCGGCAGAGCTGAGGGCCCCGGGCCTGCAGTGCGGCCTAGTAGGAGGCGGGAGCGGGACGGCGGTAGCCCCGCCCACCACGTGGGGTCGGAGGTGGTGAGGCCTACTTCGGGTGCAGTGGAGAGGAATGTTCCCAGGTCTCCTGGATCTGCGGCTGGGGACAGAAGATGGAGCGGTGAGCGACGGTCGGACAGTGGATCCAAGGGAGCGGAGGCTGCCGGGACTGAGACTCCATGCGCTGGTCCTGGGAAGGCTGTCCACAAGTCGGTGAGCGGGCATGCTGCGCGGAGGAGGGGACGGATGTCTGGAGGTCCTGCAGCAGCTGTGGCGGATGCGCATGGCGGGCTTTCGTCGGAGGAAGAGGAGGAGGTGGACGCGGAGCAGAGATCGGTTGGTGAACTGTCGAGGTCGGAAGAGGAGGCGGTCCCCCTTTCCAGACGGACGGCAACAGTGGAGAACAGACGGTCGGCTGATGGGTCAGCGCCAGTGCAGCCCGGAAAGTGACCTTTATCTAAGGGGATTCGTTCCAGCGGGTCAGGACAGGGCCCGGTGGGGTCAACGGCAGGGGGGGCCGGTGGCGAGGCTGGGTTCTTTGTTTTTTTTTTTGGCTGGGATTAAGGAATTGGTGCACAAGTTTGAGGCTGCTGAGGGGGTTGCAGCGGGCCCGGCATCTACCTGGGTCCCCCCGGAGGGGGGAGCTGGGGAGATCGCGGGGGTGGGGGCTTTGGCTCCGCAGGTGGTGGTCTACACCACGGTGGTGGGGGTTGTGGCCCCCGCGTCTGGGGTGGCGAAAGAACCTGCGGCGGTGGCGGGGGCAGTGAAGGCCCCGGGCAGGCAGGATGTGATTAGGTTAGGGGATGCAGCGAAATGTGAGGTATATGTGTGCTATGAGGGACCTCTGGGCTCTCATCTAAAGCAGGAAGTCCGGGAGAAGCTGTGGAAGGGTGAGTATGTGGAGATCTTTTCATTGCTGCCTTTGGAAAATTTTTATTTGGATAGGGTGAAGCCTGATGATTCCAAGAAGGAGGATGAGGAAAAGCGGCATTACAGGCTGATCCCCAGAACGTTTGCCAACTGGCTGCAAGCTTTTTCTATTATGGCAAGCGTGATTGGGGAAAAGCATCCGGAATATTGTTCGGCTCTTTTCTGCTGTCAGCATTCCATAAATGAGGCGTACAGAACGTACGGGGGGACGGGCTGGCTTAGATATAATGAACAATTTAGTCAGTGTAGGGCGGTGAGGCAGGAGCTGCGGTGGGACCACAAGGACATTACAGTGTGGATGCGGTTGATGACGTCTCCGCGGGCCCCGAGTCTGCGTTCCGGTTGCTCCCAGTTCCCCCGGAGAGTTTCTGGTTTTTGGGGTGTCATTGGGGCGGGGAGTTCTACGTTGACCATTGTTTGCTGATGGGTTGTTCCATCTGCTGTTCGTTATTTGAGCTGTTTAATTCATTTGTTGAATGGGTGGTGAGGGAAGTGTCTGGTGTGAGTTCTATAATTCATTACCTGGATGACTTCCTTTGCATTGGACTGTCCTCCTCCAAGGTCTGTAGGGTGCTCCTGGCTACGTTGGAGCATGTTGCAGAGAGATTTGGCATCCCGTTGGCTCCCGAGAAGACTGAGGGAACCTGCACGGTCATCACGTTTTTGGGCATTGTCCTGGACTCGGTGGCCATGGAATGTCGGTTGCTTGAGGACAAGTTGGTGGACTTTAAAAGGAGGTCGCCGGGATGATGGGGTTGCACAAGGTTCAGCTGCGTGTGCTCCAATCGTTACTGGGGAAGCTGAATTTTGCGTGTCGCATTTTGCAGATGGGGCGGGGTGTTCAGTTGCAGGCTCGCGGCTAGTACAGCGGGAATCAGGTCTCCGAAGCATTTTGTGCGTTTGGTCAGGGAACACAGGGAGGATTTGAAGGTATGGCATACCTTTTTGGAATCTTTCAATGGTAGGACAATATGGATGTCTGGGCCGGTGAACAATTATGACTTGGAGCTCTTTACTGATGCTGCTGGTTCCACGGGTTTTGGGGCGTTCTTTCAGGTCAGGTGGAGTGCCGGCCCCTGGCCGCAGTCATGGATTGAGGCAGGGTTTACAAAGGACCTGGTGCTGCTGGAATTGTTTCCGGTTGAACTGGCGGTCGAACTGTGGGGAGCGTTGTTCAGGGATCTGAAGGTGCGCTTTCATGGGGAAAATCTGGGGGTGGTGCAGGCGATCAACAGGGTGTCGGCCTCATCCCCGCCAGTTATTAGGTTGCTTCAACACCTGGTTCTTCGGTGATTGCAGCTTAATGTGTTCATTCATGCGGTGCATCTCCAGGGGGTTGACAATGTGATTGCTGATGCGTTGTCTCGCTTCCAGTGGGACAGGTTCTGAGAGTTGGCGCCGGACACGGAGCAGTTGGCGGTGCCCTGTCCCGAATGGTTGTGGGGGATAGCATTGACCTCATCGCTGGATGGATCAGGAGGTCAGTGAGTGCGGCGACTTGGTCGGCCTATAACAAGGTATGGTGTGATTGGTTGGCTTTTGTACGGGAAGCCGGGGAGGTACCTGATGGAGAGACAGTTCGGGTACTGGTGCTGTACTATCTGGCGAGACAGATGGAGGAGGGGTGTCTGCTTCTGTTGTGAATAAAAAGTTGGCCGGGTTGGCATTTTGGTTTAAATTACAGGGGCAGATTGATTTTACAAAGGATTTTTGGGTAAGGCAGGCGGTCAAGGGGTATCGGCGGGCGGTGGTTCGCAGGGATGCCAGGAGGCCGGTCATGTTCGTAATCATAGGTGGCATTGTGGCTCTGCTGGGTGGTGTGTGTTCATCGGAGTATGAGGCTGCGTTGTTTAAAGTGGCGTTTTTGTTAGCATTTTTTGGGGCGTTCAGGATTGGGGAGTTGGTTAGCCCTTCCAAGAGGGTGCAGGGCATCCTATAGGGGCCGTTCAGGGGTTTTTAGTCCTGCGCCTGCAGGTCCCAGGATCCTTTTTGGTTCATCGGGACGGTTCTCCTTTGTCGCGTTTTCAGTTTATTGCTGTTTTTAGGAAATGCTTGCAGGGATTGGGGTTGGATGGGACGGAGTTTTCATCTCACTCTTTCAGGATTGGGTCGGCGACGGAGGCAGTCAAATGTGGCATGGATGGGGAGGCGGTGAAATGTATTGGGTGGTGGGAGTCCAGGAGGTTTCAGTTATACATCAGGCCTCATCTTGTGGTGGGATTGTACGGCAAATAGTGGGCGAGCTGGTGGGGGCTGCAGTTTGTGGGTGAGGTTGTTTCTGTATGGGTGGTCATGGTATGCTGTTTGTCCTCTTCTATTTCAGGTTCTGTGGCGGGATTGGTCTGGATAATGGGCCATTCCTATGTATGCTGGGGGGCTCGGAGAGGTGATGTTAGACCGGAAGGCAGGCAGTTAGGTTTTTCTAGAGGTGAGGCTTGCATTAGGTGGCTGGGGATCCCTGGGATGTTGTGGGGTAGGATTGTCCCTAAAGTGCTTTGTTATGCGCAAAGGGATAGGCCGCCTGACGTTTTAGTTTTACACGTGGGCGGCAATGACCTGGGGGTTAGGTCTATGATTGAAATTAAGTGAGACATCAAGTGTGATGTCGAGCGGCTGATGCGGGACTTCCCTGATATGGTCATTGTTTGGTCAGACATGGTGGCACGTACGACTTGGAGGATGAATGGGGTGAACAGGGCTAGGAAAAAGATTAACTGTGCTGTGAGCAGGTTCATGGTTAGGAAGGGGGGTTTGGCCATTAGGCATTTGTAGTTGGAGCTGGAGACTAGGAGGTACTTGAAGTCTGATGGGGTGCACTTGAATGAGCTGGGTATAGACTTGTGGGCTCTGGGGTTGCAGGATGGAATTCAGAGGGCGCTTTGGGTGTGGAGGGGCTCCCAAGGGTAAGTTTGATCCCCTTGGTTGCTGTGGCGGGTGTTGGTCTTTGCAGGGGAAGGAAGATATGGCAGAAGGAAGAGTTTTTTTGGGAACTATCGTTGGTATGGGTCCTGATGGTGGTTTCCAGCTAACGGAGGTTAGCTGGGAAGTGGTAATGGGGCACTGCGGTCAGTGGCTGTCTCTGAGCCAGCTTGTCAGCTGGAGGCCTATCAATACACTGTGAAGGTACCGCAGTGCATATATGTTTTCCCACATGGGTATGAGTTCCTGCAAAGACCAATGTTAAGTGGATTTATAGGTTAATTAACAGATGTTTGGGTTGTTTATGTAATACTTTATTAGCTAGATTCAGGTAGCTCTTACGTACGCGTATCTATAGATACACCGCGTAAGTTGAAAGATGCGCCGTCGTATCTATGCGTGCTATTCTGGGAGCTAGATACGCCTGAATTACAGCTTCCTCCGACCGACGTAAGTGTTAGTACGCCGTCGTATCTAGGGTGCATATTTACGCAGGCTGCTAGGGGCGCTTCCGTAGATTTACGCGTAGAATATGTAAATGACCTAGATACGCCGATTCACGAACGTACTTGCGCCCGCTATGCCATTTACGTAAGGCTTACGTCCGGCGTTACGTTACTCCTGCTATATGAGGCGCAGCCAATGTTAAGGTATGGACGTCGGAACAGCCGTCGATTTTTACGTTGTTTACGTAAGTGGTACGTGAATGGGGCTGTGCGTAGGTTACGTTCACGTCAAAAGCATTGAGCCAACGTATCTTAGGGAGTATACGCGACGTGACTCTGAGCATGCGCGCGCATGCGCCGTACGAACGGCCATTCATTTACATGGGATCACGGCTAATTTACATGGAGCACGCCCCCTACCTGCCCATTTTGAATTAGACGGGCTTACGCCGGCCTATTTACACTACGCCGGCGCAACGTACGGCGCCAGATCTTTCTGAATACTGGTCTGGGCTCACTATTTTACGTCGGCGTAGCGCCTATGAGATGCGCTACGCCGGCCAAACTATACACCGAGCTACGTGAATCTAGCTCTATATATTTATATTTGTTAAATAAATTAGGCTGCTATGGCCTTTTTACCCCATAAAATTGGTGTGGTCTCAATTACTAAGGGTAAGGTTAATAGTTGGGGGGGGGGGGTAAGGTAAAAGGGGAGTAATGAGTTGCATCTGTTATATGTAGCGCCTGTGTACTTATCAGTACAGGTGCTATGTTAAATTTAGTAGGATGAGAGACTTATTTGCTCTCATCTGTGTTGATTTATCTAAATTCGGCTGTCGCCAGCCCTGAACTGTTCTCTAGGTCATTCTGCTCTCCAGGGATGCCGTTTCATCTCCAGGCGGGGCCGCTTCTCCCCAGCAGCCAATTAGAGGAGTTTTCCCTTGCGGAGCATGCTGGGGGGGGGGGTATTTCTGTGGTGGAGGCTTTTGCTCGGGGTTCTTCGCGGGTTCCTGGTTCCAGGTGCGGCACCCACCTTTAGGGTGTGCGCACATCATGGGCCCGGGCGATATGGCCTACCAGGCCAGGGCGCATGTGCCACGCGGAGTTCCTAACTCTGGGCCCTCATGGTCCAGAGCATCTGATGCTGTAAAGGGGCCCCAGTGACTTACTGGGTCCCCCACCTCTATTGAGAAGATCCCAAGCGAGTTGTGCTGTTCGGTGGGGAGTCGGTCTGAGGTGAACCCGGAGGCAGGTGATCCAACAGGGCTTGAATGAACCATTGGGGATCTGGGTACCGGACACTGACAGGTTGTATTCGGCAAACTGTCAGTCGGTGACCCCAAGTGATACACTGGGAGGATTCGCTCTATCATCCAAACTTCCAAACACTAGGCCTGTGGTAGAGGTCTCATCCTAAAAGCTTAATTCTACTAGAGCCAAGTCTGTGGCAGAGACTTGTTCCTTCCCAGAAGTTCTGGGTGACGCTCTGGCTGCCAGGCCTGTGAGAGGGGTCTGTCCAGGGGCACTTTACCCACTCTGGCTGGAGTGGCGACGTGACAGGTATAATTACTGGAGGCAGGACTGCTTCCCTATCCATAGCCTGGGTCTGCAAAGTTTATTCTTCTTTCACCAACCTATGCTGTCTACCTCAAGTTGACTGTTGGTCGTGTTGGACCAGAAATAAAGCATTGAAAAACCTCAACTAACTGTCTGGACATTCCGTCACTGCTCTCACAACCATCATCACCCCTAGACACATCGCAGAGGTAACTTAAATACGCCGATCCCAAATCTAACCAGCGGCTCCTCCGGCGGTAGCGCTACATATACAACAGTCATGTCTCCTGGACACCGCTCACCCAGGACTGGCATGGCATGTGTTACCAGGTAGGTTGTCTTTATTTAAACGAACAGCAAAAACATACCAGATCACAGCAACAGAAACAGGAGGATAACCGACGTTTCGCACTGACTTAGTGCTTATTCATGAATAAGCACTAAGTCAGTGCGAAACGTCGGTTATCCTCCTGTTTCTGTTGCTGTGATCTGGTATGTTTTTGCTGTTCATTTAAATAAAGACAACCTGTTTGGTTTGGAGTGCCGCCATCCATCCTTCATTTTACGCCAATGCTTGCCTAGTGCACTGCCAGCACCCTTGGAATCCTACACCTGTGTATGACCCTATAGCAGACCCACCTTGAGCGGTGATTTTCCTTCTTCTGTTACCAGGTAGAGTGGAGGGGGATTAGCAAGGTTGTTCACACTTTCACTTTCAAGTCCTGGTGTCACTTGCTGGGAAAACAGCTGATGGAGTCCGATCTGCACTACATTAGATTTATTGAGACATTAGGGGTCTTCTAGACATGTTAAACTTAGACAAAGGAATGGCAGGGGATGTAGTATACTAGGATTTTGCCAAACTGTTTGGCACAGTTCTCCACACGCAACTAACTAATCTGTAAATTAAAGTCCACAGGCTTAGAATTTAATTGTTATTATAAGGTTATTATTCGTGTACCACAAGGTTCAGTGCTGGGACCCTTATTTTTTATTTTATTTTATTTTTTAACATATTTATGAATGATATAGGGTTTGAGGTTTAAAGTACCATTGTAGTCTTTGCAAGTGACACCAAGCTATGCAGTGGAATTACATCCCTACAGGATGTCTACCACCTCAATGCACTATTGAGCAACTTTGTGGCATATGAGGTTTATGTTGATAAATAAAGTTATGCACTTGGGGCTAAAAACATGCATGCATCTAGGAGGAAAACAGCTGGAGGAGTCAATGGTGGAGAATTATCTGTGTGTTCTGGTAGATCATAGACTTAATAAGAGGATGCAATGCCAAGCTGCAGTTTCTAAAGCTACCAATATATCTTGTATCAAAAGTGGTATAGACTCCAGAGAGAAAGAGATATCAATTTGCTCCTGTACAAATCATTAGTAAGACCTTATCTGGAAATTGCAGTTCAGTTTTGGGCACCAGTTTTCAACAAAATAAAGCATTGAAACATAGATTGATGGGTGAGTTGGCTTTAAATATTAAACGTGAAATTATTATTTACAGTTTGTGGTGACCAGATGTACCTTAGTTACAGTTTAAAAATGGGAAACACATATACGGCACTGTCCTTAACCACTTCCTTACCGGGCCATAGTAATATGACGCCGGCAGGAACCCTCCCTCCCTCCGGGTGGACATCATATGAAGTCCTTTCTTCACGGCCGTCTAGGGGGGGTGGCATCGCTCTTGACCCGGTGCGCACGCCCGCCGCATAGCTCGTGAGTCGGTGCGTGTGCTTGGCGGCCGCGATGTCCACCGGGCACCCGCGATTGCCCGCTATGTAAACACACAGATCCACCTCCTGTCAGAGGTGAGGAGACCAATGTGTGTTCCCAGTACAGAGGAACACAGATCGGTCTCCTCCCTCAGCCTCTTCAATACAAATTTAACCTCCTGGACCAGCTTCCATTATAGACAGAACACTGGTCCAATGTCGGCCCAGGAGACGGGACTTCCTATTACAGTATCAGGGTGTACCACGCACACACTGGCCCAGATTCAAGAAGCACTTGCGCCCGCGCAACCATAGTTGCGCGGCGCAAGTGCTTACTTGCTCCGGTGTAACGAGTGCTCCTGATTCAGGAACCTCGTTACACCGAATGCAGCCTAGGATGTGATAAACATAAGCCTCCTTATGCCTTCACATCCCAGGCTGCATTCTTGCGTTGGCCGCTAGGGGGCGCGGCCTTTGTGATCGGCGTGTAGTATGCAAATTGCATACTACCACCGATTCACAAAAGTTGCGCGGGCCCTGCCTACGCAAGGTACGGAGTTTCCGTACGGCGCCTTTAGCATAAGGTTGCTCCTGCTAATAGCAGGCGCAGCCAATGCTAAAGTATAGCTGCGCCTCCCGCTCGCGACGTTCAAATTTAACGTCGTTTACGTAAGTGAACCGTGAATGGCGCTGGACGCCATTCACGTTCACTTACAAGCAAATGACGTCCTTGCGACGTCATTTGCCGCAATGCACGTCGGGAAAGTTTCCCGACGGAGCATGCGCTGTTCGCTCGGCGCGGGAGCGCGCCTAATTTAAATGATTCCCGCCCCCGGCGGGATCATTTACATTAGGCAGCCTTGCGCCCGGCTGCTTAGCATATTGCCCGCGCAATTTACGGAGCAACTGCTCCGTGAATCGCGGGCAAAGCGCAATATTTGCGTGGGCGCAGAGAAAAAAATTTGCTCTTTGCCCACGCAAATATTGCGCGATTCTACTTGAATCTGGGCCACTATTTGCATTCAGGGTGAAAAAGTGTGTGTTATACGCCGATAAATAAGGTACATGTGAGTGTAAGGAAAGAACAGGTCCTTGGCAAGGAAAGCTTAGAAACCATTGCTGCCTATCTGGCATGGGGCCTCATATCACCATTACACTCAAGTCCTCAACGGCACAGTGGCTTAGTTTAGTCATTTTGCTCTGCAGCACTGGGTCATTGGTTAAAATCCCAATTGGGACAATAGCCTCATGGAGTTTGTATGTTCTGCCTTTGTTCGGGTGGGTTTCCTTCCACATTCTTAATACATGCTGATAGGTAATTTAGGCCTGGTATGTATACATGTATGATAAGTTCCTTACAGTTTCATCACACCACAAAACATTTTCCTAGTAGATTTGCGGTTTGCCAAGATGCTCTTTAGCAAATTTCAGGTGTGCAACAATGTTTATTTTTTTTTAGAGAGCAGCAGTTTCCTCTATGGTGTTTCGCCATGGACACCTTGTCTGTTCAAAAACATACGTATGGTTATGAACAGGGATGTTTGCCAGTTCCAATAATGTCTTCAAGTCTTAAGCTGTTACTCATATGGATTCTACTTTACCTCATTGAGGATTATGCGTTCTGCCTATATTTTTTATATATATATATATTGTAATGGTCACCACCGTTTACGATATTCCATTACATCAACCCACGACAGCTTATCCGACAGTCCGACAAGCCAGCAGACACGATCCATAAGAATTCCCTCAGAAAGACGAGACATACGCTCTGTGTTCTGAGTCAAATGAATGAACCAATGCTTTAATGGTTAGCTCTCTTATATACAGTACAGGCATGTTACAGTTAATCAAAGGAACAAAGAAACTCTCCACCCACACATCACGCAATGGGGCTTCAATCATATTCTTTTAGATAATGACATTCAGAGGAGTTAATTATCACCCAGATGTTACGTCTCCTACAATAAGTGATTCATCTGCATAATACACATTCCTATGTCAGACGTTTTGGCACTGATCTGACATAATTAACATGACCTAATTACTACAGTTGACAAGTACATTCCACACACAAAACAGTATTAGCATACATAATAGGAGCCAGGCTGAATTAACACCTAAAAGCTAGACATCTGACCTTTACAGACTTAATTAGCATCTCACAATGGAATGTCCAGGAGCAGATGCAATTAACACCTCAAAAGCATGTGTCCCCCCATTGAATGAAAATACTCCATTTGGAGTCAGACTTTAACAACTTGTAATATTCCAAGATATCCTGCAAAACATGAATCATCATTTATCAGTCACCCTTTGCCCAAAAAGGGGCACAGAGTGACCCTAGACCCAAGAGTCATTAGTGACGCTGACACAGGAGTACCCCCCATCCTTCAAAAGTCTCTGGGTGTCACGGGCCATTCCGTTACATATACATATATATATACACACATACAGTATGTGTGAGGAAATGCACATAAGATACGCTAATAGTTTGGAGTGCGATGTTCCAGAATATTGTTTTGATTGGAGAGACTGGCTTGTCAGTGTTAGGCCCTTTCACACGAGTGAACCGATCGAGTCAGTATTTCAGGCAGACTCAATCGGACAATTTATTGTCATCTATGGAGTGGCAGGTGTAATATGTGTCACTTTACATCCACCGACATCCAATCTGATCTGATTCGCTAAAAACAGACAGATGGAAATCCATTCCCCATTCTTCTACTGGGTCAGATGGCAAGTGGGTGTAAACGGACAAGCGGTCTGTTTACATCCGACCGCCCAATAGAGGAGAGCAGGCTGTGTCTGTTCTGCATAAGTGGAGCAAACACGGAACAGACATCCGCCTGCGGGTATCAGCGGACATATTCCTGGTGGAGTCTGCCTGTGTGGACAGGGCCTTGTCTGGGTTTTGTAATCCCAGATCAGGGTCTGGGTCTTGAAGGCTTCAAAGTGTCTTGGTTGGGACAAAGCCTTCAATTCTGTGTCCAGGTCTTTATGGAGATCTACAAGAATTGTGAGTGTGCAAGGCCAGGTTAAAATTTAGTGGCTCTGTCAGGAGAAAGCTGTGTGCTCCAGCCAGGAGGCAGTTGTGTCCCAATAGGTGAGAGACTGCACTCTAGAAAGTCAGGACAGCTGAGCGAGTTTGAAAAACTGGGGATGCTGAGGTGACTAGGTGAGTCCAGGGGGTGAGAGAATCTGTGAGTTTTGGTGGAGTGAAGAAGCCGGTGTGTCAGGAGACCCCATATTGAGAGTCCAAGAGTTCACCCATGCAACTGGATGCTTAAACTGTAGGCTGAGTGAACCACGAGAACCCAGAGATCAGTAAAAGGAACAGCGCTGCTGAAAAGCAAGCCCTTAATCACAGTTCAGACTGGAATGACTCGCTGAAAGCACTCACCACCACGGAGCTAAACATTCCCCAATATAAAAAAAAACAATTGTTTTACATGAAAATAAGGTTAACCGCTTAAGGACCGCCGCATGCAGATTTACGTCGACAGAATAGCACGGACAGGCAGATGAACGTACAGGTACATCCCCTTTAATTTGCTTTACTTGATGGGAAGGCGCTGTTTTGCCAAAAAAATGGAAACTATCATCTCCAGGGTTACAGGAAGAAAAACAGGTCTTCTGTCCCAAGATCGAAGAGCCCAAGGGGGCAACCATCCAGAGGAGCGTCAAACAGGTACTGAGATTTCGGAGGATTTCGCCCATCCAAGGACTTCAGAGGGCATTGGAGGGGTACACAGTCAACCTTCGTAAGTTCGCAGAGAGCTAAGACCCTTGCAGCTCCCCAAGATACCCAGAAGCCCTTTTAACGCCAGGCCTGCCCAGGAGGCAGTTGAAGCCAGGTGGCTCAAAGTGACCCAGTTCCGGCAAGACCACTGCCGAAAAATGGTGGTTTCAGTCCACGGTGACACAAGGCCATGTAAGAAAAGAAATGGCTGCACATCCAGGAATTCCGATCGCCTTTTATTGTTTAAAGTGATAACACCAAAGACACCAACACAAGGTCACATAGACGTATTTCACACATTCATTTTGTGCTTTATCATTACCAATGGCAAGACTTTTATTGGTTGTTCAAACGGCAGCCTCCAGAACTACCTCAAGAGGCTGAATCAATTTACATGGATAGACTCAAGATGGAGTCTCTCCATACCATAAATCCAGGTAATTTAACCAGGTTACTGGAGGATTTCAGTGGACTTGCAATATACCTATCAGCATGTCCCGATCCTTCAGTCATACCAGCAGTTTCGAGTTGAGGGGGCAAGCATTACCAAAACCAGCTGGAGCCTACACAGAATATGCTCTACCTAGGGGCCCAATTCAATACTCAGGCGGCCTTAGTTTCTTTGCCACCTCAAACTCCCTAGTCAGGGAGACGTTCCAACAGGCGTTGGCTGCACCGGTGATGTCAGCATCCCAGTGCATGAGTCCTCTCGGGACAATGGCTTTATGTATTCCGATGATCCTCTGGGCTCACTGGAAACTCAGTTTTCCAACAAGGCTTCCGGATGCAATGGAAGAGTTTGTCTAGCCCAGCCAATCAGGATCTCCAGCCGGAGGCACCAGAGTTTCTGGTGATAAAAAAACAAAAAACTGCTAAATGGCTTGGTCTATTAGGGCTGCAGCCATGGATCATTGTTGCCACAGATGCCAGCACAGCAGGATGACATTGAACACTTTACTGCCACACATACAGGGTCTGCCAGTCCTACTCCATCTGGACCACACGGCAGCAGTGTCCTATATACAGCGACAAGGTGACACACACACAGCCAATCCCTCTTGAGAGAGGTGGAACCAATCATGACATTGGCCCAGCAATATCTCCCAGATTTGAGGGCCATATATCTTCCAGGCTATCAAAATTTGGAAGCGGATTGTCTATTCGGACAATTTAAGGATCCCAATGAATGGTCCCTTCACCCCCGAAATGTTCCAAAGGATCATCCACGAGGGGTTCCCGCAACTGGATCTGTTTTGCCTCATCAGCCTACTACAAGGGGAACCGGTTCCTCTCACGCTACCCTCATCCATTAGTGGAGGAAACAGATGCCTTTACCAATCCTTGGGTTGGGCAACTGGCCTATACCTTCCCTCTAATTTCTTTAATCCAAAAATTCCTGAGATTTTTGACAGTCATCACAGGTTTTCCTTTCTGGCCTCACAGACCATGGGTCTCTCTGGCAATGGGTATCGGCGTGTGCACACCGATCACTCTGCCAGTGACCAGTGTTGCCAACCGTCTGTATTTTTACGGACAGTTCGTAAAAACAGGCACTTTTTCCTTGTTCGTAAATGTCTGTGGTTGTGGAAATGTGCCAGTAAAAATAGCCGAGATCGGTTCGGCTTGGAACTGCACATGGAGATTGGAGGCAGGGGGTGATTGGAGACAGGGGGTAATTGGAGGCACCGCAGAGGGGGATGGTGGCACCGCAGAGGGTGGGGGATGGAGACAGGGGTGTTGGTGGCACTGCAGAGGGGGATGGAGGCAGGGGGTGATTGGAGGCAGAGGGAGATTGTGGCACCGCAGAGGGGGGGTGAAGGCAGGGGTGTTGGTGGCAGAGGGGGATGGAGGCAGGGGGTGATGTGACTAAATAATTTGCCCTTATTATATCGAAAATAACAAAAATATGTTTTTTTACCTTAATATCTACCTTAAATCACATTGCTATTTGCCTAGCATACTTGTTTGTAGCCTAAATACTGAAATTTGCACCTAAAAATGTAATTTAGTAACTTTTGTGAAATGCCAGTAAAATTCGGGTGTCGTGCCAGTAAATTTCAATCTGGTAGGTTGGCAACACTGCCGGCGACTCCTCATCTCCTCTTGTCTGAGGGAGATACACTACATCGGCCATCACGACTAACCTTAGCGGCCTGCAAATTGTAAGGCAGAGGTTACAAGAGTTAGGTTGTTTTCCAGAGGGGGTTAGAACTTTACAGAGTTCTATGAAAGGGTCAATCAATGCCATCTACTCCAGAATATGGATTAGGTTCACAAGCTTTGCAGCTGGATGTCAGTTTGACCCTAGTGACCCAAATTTATCTCAAATCCTGTCTTTTTTCTACAATCTGAATTAGATTTGGGGCTCAGTTTGCAAATTTCAGCCATCTTGGCTTTTACCCAAAAGAAATGGGCAGCAAACCTGCTAAAGGATCACTTCATGAGCGAGGTACTTGGACTACGCCCTACCAAGAGAAATAGGTTCCCTCAATGGGACCTGGCAGTAGTCCACAATTTTCTAGCAAACCCTCATCGTACTCTGTAGGAAGACTGTTCTTTATGGGAGATCTCCTTAAAATCTGCTTTTCTATTAGCCATGATTTCAGGGGAAAGTGTGTCGACTCCAAAAATTTGGGACGGCAGAACCTTATTCCATGTTCTTCAAAGACTGTGTTGTGCTGAGACCATTGGATCATTTTGTTCCAAAGAGTGGCATCCATATTTCATCTTTCCAGTGAATGGGTGCTTTCAGCCTTTCCAGCAGATTCAGATGCTGATCTGCACAAGTTGGACATTCCAAAAGTCCTCAAAGCCTATCTCCAGGCTACTTCTACATTCAGAATGATAAAATTTAAAGAGTAAGGGGCTTCGGCCAGAACCATTTCGGCTCGCATAGTAAAAATATTCACCGGGCATGTAGAGCTGGGAAGGATCCTCCAGAGGTGGTTAGAGCTCATCACTCAACTAGGGTGATGTCATCTTCTTGGACGGAACAGGCAGGGTTGTCTCTGGAGACAGAGGCTAGCTGGTCATCACATTATATGTTCTTAAAACACTACAGGGTGGATCCAGCAGCTCTTACTACAGTAGAGTTTGGGAGGAAGTCTATCCAAGCTTCTATGTCTTTTTGTTGAATAAAGATTAGGTTTACAGCATTAAACCCTCCCTCTCAAAAGCTCACCATTTATCATATGTATGCTGCCATGTCTGACGTCAGGAAAATGGAAAATTGTATCAAATACTTACTGTAATTTTTCTTTCCTGACGCCAAGACATGGCAGCATACGAACCCTCCCTCTGATCTTTTTGCTTTATACGGAGAATGGGGGAGGTTGCTCTCAGTCAGGCTTTTATAGAGAGTTAAACGAGTCCTGTGGGTGGATATAGGGGCGGAGCTATATCATATGTATGCTGCAATATTTTGGCATCAGGAAAGGAAAATTACGGTAAGTATTTGATACAATTTTCCATTTTCTTAACCACTGTATAAACAACAAAAAATCTGGAACAAACATTTTTGTGCATTTCTGATTTTTTTTTTTTTAGCTCTATGGGGCACTAGCTTCTCTCAAACACGAGTTTGGTATAATATATATATATATATATATATATATATATATATATATATATATATATATATATATATTTACAAAAATGTGAGAGTTATACTCACTTGTGTGAGATACTGTATTTGCTAAGGTTACTATTGGAAAATGCTCCAAATGCTCACCTCTTGTCAGCTCCCATTTTAAATGGAGAGGTGGAGATAACCGAGTACAACACCCAACCAATAGTTTAAAAGGGAATTCCAGCTTAACCCTAGCTACTCCTAAAACTCTCAGCTCCTAGGACCCATGCTTACTAATGACAAAAGGCATAGTGAAAGACAAAAGGCATAGTGAGCTAGTATGCATAGCATACTAGCTCATTATGTAGTACTTACCTCCAATGGAAGCCCCCGCAGCCGTCCACGTCTCCCCGTCTGGCCGCCAACATGTTGTCCCGCAGTGACTTCCGTGTGTCGCGGCTCCAGCACTGTGATTGGCCGGAGCCGCGATGACGTCACTCCACGCATGCACGCGGGAACGGCACAGTACAACTGAAGCAACGGCACATAGTGCCATTGCTTCAGTTGGCTTAAGTACGCATGTGCCGCATGACGTTGGCACATGGAAATACAGGGATATCTCCTAAACCGTGTAGATTTAGGAGATATCCTTGTTAGCTACAGGTAAGCCTTAATATAGGCATACCTGTAGCATAAAGTGGTAAACGAGGGTTTACAACCACTTTAAAGTGTCAGGGTGAAGTCATCGCTTCAGGCTTTACTTGCCGTTGTCAGAACGCTCTCTCCTCTCCCCTGCAATGACACTGGCTGACACAGAGGAGCAGGATCATGTGCCTGGTCCAAAGCAGCCTGAAAATAGGCCAGTTTACAAAGTTTTCTACATTTTAAAAATTGTAATCCACTGTGTTTGTTTTTTTTTTTTTTGTTTTTTTTAAGGTGGTGTTAAAGGAGACCTACTAATTGACTTTGGAGCTGGACCCGCAATTTATCATCTTCTCTCTGCTTGTGAAGCTTTCAACAATATCATCACTTCCGACTTTCTTGAGCAAAACCGAGTACAGCTACAGAAGTGGCTGAGGAATGATCCCGATGCAATAGACTGGACTAAAACTGTCAAGTTGGTTTGTGAACTGGAAGGTAACAGGTAAGTTACATGTGTCAGTGTGATTAGAATAATGTGCCTATGTAACAGCAATTTTGTCCTTTTCACTGACTGCTTTCTACCTCTCTTTCAATTTCTGAAGCAGGCATGGGGGGGGGGGGGTAAATAGTTGGGGACTCCAGCAATGCAATATCTGCATCTTATTTCCAGGAGGCAGCTGATGGCCAGCAATGTAGGTGATAACCTTGTCCCACACCATCCTAGGGGAAAGGGAAAGTACTGGAATGACTGAACCTGAATAAGAACTCTCTAAAGCACAGGTGTCAAACACAAGGCCCGTGGGCTGAATCCGGCTGCAGGAGAGCTCCAGCGCTCCTCTGGTCCTACTCCAGACCCCTACTTTCTGATTTGAAGCAATACATCCATCTTCTTCCCAGCAGCAGCATATGGAAAGGGGGGTGCACTGTGATGTAAGTGTAGCACTTACCCCCGGAGGAGCCGCTGGTTAGATTTGGGATCGGCGTATTTAAGTTACCTCTTTGTTGTGTTTAGGGGTGATGGTAGTGATGAGAGCAATAATAGAATGTCCAGACCATTGGTTGACGTTTTCAATGCTTTATTCTTGGTCAAACACGACCCAACATGTCACTTGAGGTAAAAAGTATAGGTTGAATGAAAGAAGAAATAACTTTGCAGAATCAGGCTGTGGATAAAGAAAGCACTCCTGCCTCCTATAATTGCATTCTTCTCGTCGCCACTCTAGCCAGAGTGGGTAAAGTGCCCCCGGACAGACCTCTCTCACAGGCCTGGCGTCACTTAAAGCTTCTGGGAAGGAACAAGTCTCTGCCACCGACTTGGCTCTAATTGAATTAGGGTGTTAAGGTGAGACCTCTGCCACAGGCCTAGCGCTTGAAAGTTTGAATGATAGAGCAAATCCTCCCAGTATGTCTTTGGGGGCACCGACTGACAGTCTGATTGCAACCTGTCAGTGTCCAGTCACCCAGATCCCCGGTGGTTCGTTCAAGCCCTATTGGATCACCTGCCTCCGGGTTCTCCTCAGACCGATCCCCCACCGAACAGCACCCAGCTTGGGATCCTCTCAATAGACGTGGGAACCCAGTAAGTCACTGGGGTCCCCTGGCAGCATCAGTTGCTCCGGGCTATGAGAGCTGAGAGCCAGGAACTCCGCGTAGCACGTGACCCCGGCCAGGTAGGCCATAGTGGTTGGGCCCGTGATGTGCGCACACCCTAAAGGTGGGTGCCGAACCAGGAACCCGCAAAGAACCCCGAACAACGGCCTCCACCACAGAAATACCCCTCCCCAGCATGCCCCGCGAGGAAAAACTCCTCCATTTGGCTGCTGGGAAGAAGCGGCTCCGCCTGGACCCCTCTGGCGCCACCTGCCGTCCAGAGATGAAACTGCATCTCTGGAGTACAGACTGACCCACAGGACAATCCAGAATTGGCGACAGCCAAATTTAACAAATCAATGAATGAGAGCAACATAACTCTCTCATTCCCCTACTAAATTTAATATAGCACCTGTACGAAAAAGTACACAGGCGCTACATAAGGGAGAGTGGGGGATTCAACTTCTGATGGTGGGGTGGTTCTTGACATCCAATGTAAGGGGAGGGTATGTGCTGCACATCTAATCTTATAGATACAACCGCCCCGTTTGAGAGCAATCATAATGCTGATGCGGCACACAATGAAATTAAAGCGGAGCTCCGCCGTACAAAAAATATTAAAAGCCAGCAGCGACAATTACTGCAGCTGCTGACTTTTAATATTAGGACACTTACCTGTCCTGGAGTCCAGCGTCGTTGGCAGCAGAAGACGAGCAATCGATCGTCACTCTGCTGCCCCCACCGCCATTCTCAGTGACTGTGTGGCCGGAAGTGGGTGCAAATACCTGGGGGGAGGGTTCCGATGAGCGGAAGATCCACTTTAGGGTGGAGCTCCACTTTAAGTTCAACACCCCTGCTCTAAAAGGTTTTGAACCTACAAGTTTGACACAAGCTTAATACAGAAAACACTTAAAACCCCAGCTAAATGTAACAAAAAATAAATAAATGGCTCATTAAAAAAGATAAAATAATACCCATGTTTGCAGTATTCACCTTGCATTAAGAAGTTTTTATGCAGTACTTTTTAGACAATCTGAAAAAAAAAGAAAGACAATCAGTAAAATTCGAAAAAATAACTAACTAATAATAACTATTACATTTTAGGAACTGGAATTTCCTTTCAAATTTGGCTTAGTGAATATAACAAATACAAATTTAAGTTACTAATTATCCAAAATATTGAATTTCGCAGCTAAAAAAAAATGGAATGGAACAAATTAATAATAAAAAAATATAATAAAAAGTTTTTATTATTATTTATTGTTATTAGATCGTTGCGTTCCATTCGTCCAATAAATTTGCATTCATTATTTTGTATAATTCGTAACTTCGGATAAATTCGTATTGATTATGTTCACTAGGAAATTCCAATACCTATAATTTAATAGTTGTTACCAACATGTTACCAAGAAAGGAAAAGATCTCAGCATAGCATAAATCCGATATAAAAAAGGTATTTATTATGGTAAAAAACACTTACATCAGTAAGATGAATAACATCGTCTTGGTGCCCCAAGACAACGTCATTTTATGACAAACGAACGTCGGGAGGAGTTGGAGCGCCGACATCATCGCGTTTTTCTGTCTGAGCGGACGGGCGTTCGCTAGCCGGCCGGCTATTCGTTGCTTTTATTCATCTTACTGATGTAAGTGTTTTTTACCATAATATATACCTTTTTTATATCGGATTTATGCTATGGTGAGCTTTTTTCCTTTCTTGGTAACATCTGATTATTCCGTATGAAACCCGAACCATCGAGATTATCCAGCCATCCTCTGTATCTGACCATCTGAAGCTGCCGTCCCAGAGACCTCTTGGATGAAGGCCCAGGCTGGGGTTTTCAGCTGCAGGCTTAATGTAAGCGCGCATTCCATGTGGTGCTGGCACTTTGTATTTGGTGGTGGAACACATCATTGATATCCTATTACTCATGCACATTATTTGTTTATGGACGTTTACCTATCAATGGATAACCTATATTTGCACTGAATTGAGACCTTGGTATCAATACTGGACATTGTATATTTGCACTGTCATTAGGACTTTGGTATCATTACCTTCAATGTGGGGCAATCACAAACCCTTTGCATTACTGATTGTGTTGATTCCTATTTTAACATTGTTGGTGTTGGCATTTGTGTTTTTTACTTTGTTATTTAGGTTGGGTTAGTACCCCCTTTTTTCTTAAATTATATCCAGTGTGTATCACACTTCTAGCTGCAGCTTATTTAATTTATGTTTAGTTATAGTTTATGATAGCGTGGTATTTTCCTTTATCTTTCAATTAATACATTCAGTGCTGAAGGTGCCCCTACGTTCTCCTGCGTTCCCGCTGAAAAAAAAGCCCTGAAGAGAACAACTGGAAGTCAGAGCACTGTCACCATATAAAAGAAGTTCAACTAGGACATTCATGGCAGGATCCCTGGGTACTAGTTTAATGAACTTTAAAATTATTCAAAATTGCTTTGGAAGGATTTACCGTATTTATCGGCGTATACCGCATACTTTTTTCCCCTTAAAATCAGGGGAAAATCGTGGGTGCGCTATATACGCCGATCCCTGCTGTCTCTCCGAGAGCCGAGCCGAGTGTACTGCGCACTCGGCTAGGCTCGGCCACGCTCGGCTCCACCCACTGCAGCCTAGAGCCGAGCGTACTGCGCGCTCAGCCACGCCCGCAGCCACGCAAGAGGAGCCCAGACAAGCCGAGAGCAGCCGAACACACAGGAAGTCCGGCTCCTCTCGGCTCGTGCCAGAATCCAAAAACAAAGTATTTCGGGCGGCATGTTACCTCTATATACTCGTTGTCCAGGGTAATAAAGGAGTCTGAAGAATTCCAATGTCCACAAGATACGCTTCTTTTTTTAAGATTTATTTGCAGAACGTAGTAGAAAAGAAGTTAGAGGGGTGGAAGGGTAAATAGGTAGATAGGTTCAGGTGCATACTTTCAAATTAGGAAACACTCCTGCTTCCAGCAAACAGTTCTCGTCGCCACTTTAGCCAGAGTGGGTATTGCTCACCCGGATAGGTCCCTCTCTCTGGCCTAGCAGCCGGAATGGCACACAGAATAAAATACAGTCTCTGCCACAGACCTTCCTTTATGAGGAGACACTTGTGGTCCAGAATCCTCTGCCTCAGGATTCAGCACCCGGATCTCTCCAGATTAACTTTAGTAGAGCTTAGATCTGACAGGCGATCATCATCAAGCCTCTCAGCGTATGGTGCATCCTTCGATGAAGTCTCCAGGCCTTCTCCCAGGATACCAGCCTCTTGCATGGTCACCTCCTGGATAGGTCCTCCCCTGGTTTCCTTCATCAAGTGGCTTCCTCCCGCAGGACAGACAGCACAGGATCACTCTTAAAGAGCAGGCCCCAGTCTGAATACTGGGCCTACCAGCGAAGCCCCAACCCCGGACCAACGTGGTCCCGGAGCCAGGATTCAGGACACGCACCCCAGGCCAGGCGGGCCACGAGGCACGTACAATGGACCCCCCGCCAGTGGCGCCTGTCCCTTAAGTACCCCTCTCCAGCATACACAGCGGGGACACGGCTCCCACTGATTGGCTGTCGAGGGGAACACCCAATACATCCTGACTCTGCTGCTGCCACCCTTGGCCTGGATGGTAATAACACCACCAGGCGAACAATGGTGGTTACTCCCAGCACAGCCATGGCTGGAAAAGAGGCTAAATTGCCCATAATTGCACATGTCTGAGTCAACTAACAACTCAGACCCCTCTAAATTTACAGCAGCGTCTGTTCATCAGGAGCAGGGCGCTACAAAAGGAATACATGGAGATCTCACTGAAGACTGTTTAGGCACTTCCTGTTATAGGTGACAACTGTCTCCTCTACTGTACTCCTGAATTGCCACCCTGTCACAAGGGCCTCTGGTTAAGAGTACAAACAGTTGTGCAGATACACAGTCCACTGTTGTAATCGTCAGGAAGAAATTATGTGCAGCTGCCACTGGAGAAAGTGCATGTAGACAGAAAATAGATGAACAATGCTTTAAAAACATCAGCAGTACTAAGATGCAAAAGATAAGATAAAAACAGACAGAAAAAAGTATTTTATGACTAAAAACCATGACACGTGTTTATGATATACAGTACTTTAGCCAAGTAAATGTATTCCAGTTGAGGGTTTAGATTAAATTAAATTTAAAGGCTAAATTAACCTTTTCAAGCGGAATTTCAGTTTGTATAATAAATAGAAACCTCTTCTAATGTCCTTTCTGCCCCAGCAATCCAAATCAGAGCTGGATCTAGCCTGTTTGATGTGGGGGTGCAGTAAAAAATTACAGAGGGGCAGCAGGGGAGTGTATTGGAGTCAGAAAGGCAGTGTCCAGGGGTCAGCAAGACAGAAAACAGGGTCAGTAGTTTGTAGGGCAGTGTACAGTAGGTTGTCAAGGCTGTGTACATTGGTTAGCAGGGCAGCGGATAGGGGTCAGCAGGGCAGTGAGCAATGGGTCAGCGGGCAATGTACAGGAGTCAGCAGGGCGGAGCATGGGAGGTCAGCAGGGAGTGTACAGGGGTTTAGTACAGAAGAGGATAGGGGTCAGCAGAACAGATGACAGGGGTCAGCAGGATGGAGGACAGGGGTTATGAGGGTAGAGGACAGGGGTCTGCAGGGCAGAGCAAAGGGAGTTAGCAGGACAGAGAGCAATAATCACAAGGATAGTGTATAGGCATCAGCAGGGTAGAAGACAGGGGTCAGTAGGGCAGCGTACAGGGGTCAGCAGAAAAAAGGCCAGGGTTAATGGTGGCAGGACACTCAGCAGAGCTCCTCCTCCCATCCCCAAACTGCAAATTATATCTGCAAGCCAAAATTCTCCCCAAACAAAAATATCCCCTTCTCCCAGGTTCAAATCCCCCCTCCCAGCATAGATCTTTGCCCCCCCAATCCTGCCTCCCAGCTCAAATCAGTCCCCAATTCCCCCTACTAGCACAAATCTCCATCCCAAAACATTCAGCTCACCTCACACGCATCCTCTTTCTTCTCAACTTTCCCATCCTAGCACAAATCCTCTCCCCCAAATCCCCCTTCCTAGCACAAATCACCCCCAATTTCCCCTCCCCCAGTCCACCCTATTAGCCCAAGTTCATCCACCACTTCCTGGCACACATTATAAAAATATATACTTTTTTAATTGCTGCTCTTTTGTTGTTTATATCACAAAAAAAAATGCAGAGGTGATCAAATGAATTTCACCAAAAGAAAGCTCTATTTGTGGGAAAAAAGGACATACATTTTATTTGGGTACAACATCGCACGACCATGCAAATGTCAGTTTAAGCGACACAGTGCCGTATGTGATGTGTGTTTAACTTACAGTTTTGCTTTGGACTCTGCCACACGTTGCGGATTGTCACCTGCCACACGTTGCGGATTGTCACCTGCCACACGTTGCGGATTGTCATCTGCCACACGTTGCGGATTGTCACCTGCCACACGTTGCGGATTGTCACTTGCCACGTCACATGCCACACTTTGCGGATTGTCACTTGCCACACCGTCACCATCACCTGCCTGTGGCTGCACAGTGAGGGCGGTGAGAGATGACATAATCTCTCTGCTCCCCTGCACGCTCACTCGCTGACTGCTCCCCCCAGTGTTGTAGCGTGGGTTGTCAGTGCCCGGGGCAAGGCAAGTAACTTGCGCCCTCCTAACCTGTGGGCTTTTTACACTCCGAGTCCTGTCCCTTCCCTTCCTACAATAGTACTGAAAAGCCAGATTCCTACACTGACCACTACACTGACCTGACTGCTACATTGACCCCTCACGATTCCTATACTGACCACTGCATTGACCTGAGTTATACAGTGACCACTACACACTGACCACTACACTACACACTGACCAGACCACTACACTACACACCGACCACACCACTACACTACACACTGACCATACTACTACGCTACACACTGACCACACCGCTACACACTGACCACTACACACTGACCACACCACTACACTACACACTGACCACACCGCTACACACTGACCACTACACACTGACCACACCACTACACTACACACTGACCACACCACTACGCTACACACTGACCACAATACTACGCTACACACTGACCACACCACTACGCTACACACTGACCACACAACTACGCTACACACTGACCACACCGCTACACACTGACCACTACACACTGACCGCTACACACTGACTAGACCGCTACACAGTGACCAGACCGCTACACAGTGACCAGACTGCTACACAGTGACCAGACCGCTACACACTGATCTGGCTTGCACTCCCCCGGGCCAACAACACGACTCATGAGGGAGTCTCTCAGCTGCTGCTTTTCTTCCATCTGCACTCTGCCTCTGCGGTCTGCCACAGTCACACTGCCTGCCATGATGGGAGGAAAAGACAGCCGAGCTGCCCCGCTCACCAGCAATCAGGGATAGGCCAGCCCCGCCGCCGCACGTGACACAATACAGCCAATCACAGCACACCAGGGGAAAGCCTGAAATGAAATATGGCCGAAGCGTGGGCACAGCGATAAAAATTAGGAGTACGGAGTTGGGGGATGACACTCACTGGTGCGGAATGTCGCCCCCCCTAAATGTTGCGCCTGGTGTCACGGCCCCCCCACCTGCGAGTGTTGTGCTCCTTTCACCACTAACAGCCCTGGGAGGGTTAATGGAGTGAGAACACTCCTGCTCTTACAAAAAATTAGAGAGGGAAGTATCCCAGTCTACTCCTGTCGATCGATGCCGAGAAGGCGTTCGACAGGGTAGACTAGGGATTCATGATGAGCACACTAGAATGCATAGGCCCTAGAATAATTCAATGGATAAAAACATTATATAAAGGGCCTACGGTCATGGTAAAGGTCAACGGAATATTATCATGCCCCTTTGAGATGAAAAACGGGACGAGACAGGGGTGCCCCCTGTCTCCACTCTTATTTGTATTAGCATTGGAACCACTCCTGGAAACAGTACGGGGGGATGTAGATATCGGGGGTTTTAGAGTGGGAGATGAGGAGCATAAGTTAGCTGCATTTGCCGACGATGTCCTATTCTACATATCTAACCCCTGTATCATGATACCCAATCTTTTGAGAGTACTAAAAGAATATGGAGAACTTTCCAATTTTAAGATTAATCCGAATAAATCTGAGATGTTAAATGTCAATATGAAAACAAAAGAGAAAAAATACCTACAAATGCCTCAATGTTTGCAATCATTACAGTAAAAGAAAAATAATCTATAATTTCTTCTTTCAGTGACAGTGAGAGCTGTAAGAGAAAGATAGAAAAATTAAGGAGAACAGTGACAAAAGTTCTGAAATGTGATGCTCTGAAGAAGAACCCATTTGACCCGGTGGAGATGCCACAAGCCGACTGCCTGCTTAGTTGCATCTGTTTAGAAGCACCCTGCAAAGATGTAGAATCCTTCACCAATGCTTTGAGAAATTTGAAGGCCCTCATTAAACCAGGGGGTCACATATTAATACAGAGTTTGCTTAACTGTTCATACTATTGTGTTGGTCAAAAGACATTCTCCTACCTGCCCATCACTAAGGAAGAACTGGAGGAATCATTTAAAAAGGTTGGCTTTGAAATACTGAAACTAAAGATCACTCCATTTGCTGAAAATACAGACATGAGTAATGGTGATAGCTTTTACTTTGTCCATGCCCGTAAACCATGTCCATAGGGCAAACGGCCTATCAAGTATTTACACCCAGGTCTAAGGCTAAGCTTGCACAGCAATGGAGAGCAGCGGGAGCACTTTACCGCTCTGCCAGCTGTCCAATCCTGGACCCCACTGTTGCCATGCATATTTGATCAAGTGCTGTTTTTCTACATTCATGTAAGTGTTTCCACCTACAATAAACACTCATTGCCTACAGTATCACACTATGTGCGTCTTCTTTTTTACTCATCTGGTTCATTGTTTGACCGTCTGTGGGTCACCGCTAGGGATGAGTCGAACACCCCCCTGTTCGGTTCGCACCAGAACTTGCGAACACACCAAATGTTCGTGTGAACTTTAGAACCCTGGTAAAGTCTATGGGACTCGAACATTTGAAATCTAAAGTGCTAATTTTAAAGGCTAATATGCAAGTTATTGTCCTAAAAAGTGTTTGGGGACCTGGATCCTGCCCCAGGGGACATGTATCAATGCAAAAAAAAGTTTTAAAAACTGCCGTTTTTTCGGGAGCAGTGAATTTAATAATGCTAAAAGTGGAACAATAAAAGTGAAATATTACTTTAAATTTTGTACCTAGGGGGGTGTAAAGTTAGCATGTGAAATAGCGCATGTTTCCAGTACATAGAACTGTCCCTGCACAAAGTGTCATTTCTGAAAGGAAAAAAAGTATTTTAAAACCGGACTTGCGGCTATAATGAATTGTCGGCTCTGGCAATTCAGAGATAATTCATTCATAAAAAAAATAAAAATAGCGTGGGGGTCCCCCCAAATTCCATTACCAGGCCCTTCAGGTCTGGAATGGATATTAACGGGAACCCCGCCGTCAATTAAAAAAAAAATTACGTGGGGTTCCCCCCAAATATCCATTCCAGACCCTTCAGGTCTGGTGTGGATTTTAAGGGGAACTCCACCCCAAATTTTTAAAAAAATGGCGTGGAGTTCCCCCCAAAAATTCACACCAGACCCCTTATCCGAGCACGTTAACCTGGCCGGCCGCATTAAAAGAGGGGGGGCAGAGTGCGGCCCCCCCTCTCCTAAACCATACCAGGCCACATGCCCTGAACATGGGGAGGATGTCCCCACGTTGATGGGGACAAGGGCCTCATCCCCACAACCCTTGCCAGGTGGTTGTGGGGGTCTGCGGGCGGGGGGCTTTTTAGAATCTAGAAGACCCCTTTAACAATTTTTGGGGGAACTCCACGCCATTTTTTTTTAAATTTGGGGTGAAGTTCCCCTTAAAATCCACACCAGACCTGAAGGGTCTGGAATGGATATTTGGGGGGAACCCCACGTAATTTTTTTTTAAATTGACGGCGGGGTTCCCCTTAATATCCATTCCAGACCTGAAGGGCCTGGTAATGAAATTTGGGGGGACCCCCACGCTATATTTTTTTTTTTTTATTAATGAATTCTCTCTAAATTGCCAGGGCCGACAATTCATTATAGCCACAAGTCCGGTTTTAAAATACTTTTTTTCCTTTCAGAAATGACACTTTGTGCAGGGACAGTTCTATGTACTGGAAACATGCGATATTTCACATGCTAACTTTACACCCCCCCCCCCCCCAGGTACGAAATTTAAAGTAATATTTCACTTTTATTGTTTCACTTTTAGCATTATTAAATTCACTGCTCCCGAAAAAACTTCAGTTTTTAAAACTTTTTTTTGCATTGATACATGTCCTCTGGGACAGGACCCAGGTCCCCAAACACTTTTTAGGACAATAAATTGCATATTAGCCTTTGAAATTAGCACTTTAGATTTCTCCCATAGACTTTAACAGGGTGTTCCGCGGCTTTTCGAATTTGCCGCGAACACCCCTAATTGTTCGTTGTTCACCGAACAGGCGAACAGGCAATGTTCGAGTCGAACATTAGTTCGACTCAAACTCGAAGCTCATCCCTAGTTACCACCTCCAAGCACGTACATCTGCTCCATTTGATTGGTGTGTTTGAAGTCACCTGTTCATTGCTATTTAAGATTTGGTCTCGCAGTGATTATACCAAGCTCTGTTGACCCTCTGAGCATACGCTCTTTAGGGTTCAACTTTTCTGGTAAGAATCTGTCCGTTTGGTGGCGGCCTTTTTCACAGTGTTTTCACAGTGTGTGTCACGTCCAGATTGTGGAAACACCATTTGGCTTTGTTGTTTGCCTAGGACTTTTCACCAATTGGAAATTCACGTTTTTCAATTCACATATGTCTGCATAGGACTTTTTCACTTATTGGACATTGGGGGACCAGATTCACAGATGAAATATGCTGGCGTATCTACTGATACTCCGGTGTATTTTCAAATTTGCCGCGTCATATTTTTAGTTTGAATCCTTAAAACAAGATACGATGGCTTCTGGCTTCGATCAGACAGGCGTACGGCTTCGTACGCCTTCGGATCGTAGGTGTAATACTTTGGCGCCCGCTGGGTGGAGTTCGCGTCGTTTTCCGTGTTGGGTATGCTAATTAGCTGTTTACGGCGATCCACAAAGGTACGCGTGTTCGTCGCATTCTCTTACGTTGTCGCTAGTCGGCTTTTCCCGGCGTATAGTTACGGCTGCTATTTCATGGCTTATATTTAGACTTGCCATGGCCGTCGTTCCCGCGTCGAATTTTACTTTTTTATTTTTTTTGCGTATGTCGTCCGTGAATAGGAAAGGATTGGACCCCCGACCCCGGAAAAAGGCGGTGACGTACATGTACGCCCATATGCCTGTACATGCCATTCTGTGGACGTACATATACATGCTGCGGGCGTTAACCGGTTAAAGGGGGCTCCGGGATTCCGATAAGCTCCCCTCCCGCAGACCCCGACAACCAACAGCCAGGGTTGTCGGGAAGAGGCCCTGTCCTCATCAACATGGGGACAGGTGCTTTGGGGTGGCGGGGGCCACAGGGCGCCCCCCTGCCCCAAAGCACCGACCCCCCATGTTGAGGGCATGCTGCCTGGCACGGTTAAGGAGGGCGGAGCCGCTCGCCCGTCCCCACCCCTTTCCTGACCGGCCAGGCTGCTGCTCGGATACGGGTCTGGTATGGATTTTGGGGGGACCAGCAAAACATAAACATGCTTTTAGCTGCGGTAAAACTGCCGTTCGTCTGAAAGGGGCCTAAGACTGGGCATATTTTTCAAACTTTTTGTTTACAAGTTAAAATTAAAAAAAAAATTGTTAGAAAATTAATTGGAACCCCCAAACATTATACACTGGGTACAGAAAGTATTCAGACCCCCTTAATTTTTCGCTCTTTGTTATATTGCAGCCATTTGCTAAAATCATTTAAGTTAATTGTTTCCTCATTATTGTACACACAGCACCCCATACTGACAGAAAAACACAGAATTGTTGACATTTTTTGCAGATTTATTAAAAAAGAAAAACTGAAATATCACATGGTCCTAAGTATTCAGACCCTTTGCTGTGACACTCGTATATTTAATAACTTAGGTGCTGTCCATTCCTTCTGATCATCCTTGAGATGGTTCTACACCGTCATTTGAGTCCAGCTGTGTTTGATTATACTGATTGGACTTGATTAGGAAAGCCACACACCTGTCTATATAAGACCTTACAGCTCACAGTGCATGTCGGAGCAAATGAGAATCATGAGGTGGAATCAAGGAACTGCCTGAAGAGCTCAGAGACAGAATTGTAGCAAGGCACAATTCTGGCCAAGGTTACAAAAAAAAAAAAATCTGCTGCACTTAAAGGGGTTGTAAAGGTAAAAAAAATATTCCTAAATGGCTTCCTTTACCTTAGTGCAGTCCTCCTTCACTTACCTCATCCTTCCATTTTGCTTTTAAATGTCCTTATTTCTTCTGGGAAATCCTCACTTCCTGTTCTTCTGTCTGTAACTCACGGACCAGTTTCAGCAGACATGTTCGGTCGTGTGTAGGCCCGACCAGACAATTGTCCGGCGGATCGGACAGTTTCCAGCGGACAAAAATTTCTTAGCATGCCAAGTAATCTGTCTGCTGGAAACCTGTCTGTCGGACGTGTTCGGTCGTCTGTACAGACTCACCAGACACGTCCGATCGGCCGCCATCCCTCGCATGCGTCGTACTGATTCGACGCATGCGTGGAAGCTTTGAACTTCAAGGGCCGCCCACGTCGCCGTGTCATCGTCGCGGCCACGTCCCCGCTTATTGTTTACGCGCGGATTTCTGTCTGATGGTGTGTACAACCATCAGACAGAAATCTCCGGGCGGACATGTCCGCTGAAAACGGTCCGGCGGACCGTTTTCAGCGGACTGTCCGTCCGTGTGTACGAGGCCTAAAAGATATTTGTAAAATATAATAAACAACAAGCAAAGAAAATATATGTATATACAGCATCATTAGAAAAAACAACAGTACACTTTTCTGAGGGAGTAAAAAAACTCACCTAAGCTGGTCAGAACGATCAAGCAATGGGTCTGGTGAAATACCCCTTTAGCGCATGAAGGGGGATAGTTTAGAACGGGCTCTAATAGGGTAAACAAGATAATCAATAATAATACTAATTTAGGTAAGTAATAGGTCTGTGAAACAGGGCACCAGGTAGTGAAGTGAGTGGAATGAGTGAATGATGAGGTGACGAAGGGGGGGGAAAGGGAGGAGGGGAAAGGGAAGGCGGGGGGGGGGGGAAGAGAGGGCGAAAAAAGGAGGGGGGAGGGGGAAAGGGAAGGGGAGGGGGGATGGAAACAAAAGAGGGAAGAAAGAAAAAGCACAAACGTAGGAGAGAAGGGAAAGGAAAATGGGGGACGGCAAGGGGGGGGGGGACTGGGGGTACAAAGAGCAGGGGGGAGTGGAGAGCACGGGGGAGTGGAGAGCAATGGGGGAAGCTTGAGAGCACCAGTGGGGGCCAGAAAAAACAGGGGTGGAAAGTATGGAGGGCTAGAGCGCACTATGGGGGGCGGAGAGCACTGGCAGGGTTAGAGAGCACATGGGTGGGGACAAAATGCAGGGGGGAGCGGAGAGAACACTGGCGGGGTTGGAGAACACATGGGTGGGGGCAAAATGCAGGGGGGAGCGGAGAGAACACTGGCGGGGTTGGAGAGCACATGGGTGGGGGCAAAATGCAGGGGGGAGTGGAAAGTACAGGGGCGGGGAGCGGAGAGTGCTGGGGGGAGCTTGAGAGCACTGGAGGGGGAGCCAAAAAGAACAGGGGTGGAGAGCACTGGGGGGCTGGAGAGCGATGGGTGGATCTTGAGAGCACTGGGGGGCCAGAAAGAACAGGGGTGGGGAGCACTGGGGGGAAAACAGGGGTGGAGAGCACTGGGGGGGGAACAGGGGTCGAGATCACTGGGGGGGGGGCAGGGGTGGAGAGCACTGGGGAGAGAACCGGGGTGGAGAGCACGGGGGGAAACAAGGGTCGAGAGCACTGGGGGGGACAGGGGTGGAGAGCACTGGGGGGGAGAACAGGGATGGAGAGCACTGGGGGGAGAACAGGGGTGGAGAGCACTGGGGGGGACAGGGGTGGAGAACACTGGGGGGGACAGGGTTGGAGAACACTGGGGGGGGGAACAGGGGTGGAGAGCACTGGGGGGGAGAACAGGGGTAGAGAGCACTGGGGGGGGGAGAACAGGGGTGAAGAGCACTGGGCGGGAGAACAGGGGTGGAGAGCACTGGGGGGGGGCAGGGGTGGAGAGCACTGGGGGGGAACAGGGGTGGAGAGCACTGGGGGGGAACAGGGGTGGAGAGCACTGGGGGAGGGGACAGGGGTGGAGAGCACTGGGGGGGGGCAGGGGTGGAGAGCACTGGGGGGAGAAGAGAACAGGGGTGGAGAGCACTGGGGGGGGCAGGGGTGGAGAGCACTGGGGGGGACAGGGGTGGAGAGCACTGGGGGGGGGGGGGGAAACACGGGGGGGGCTTTAAGGAGAACTGGATAGGAGAAGAGGCAGGGTGGCTGCATATAGAGGAAATTAGCTTTCTATATTCCTCCATGCAGCCACGGAATGCTTGATTTTCCTCCTCTCCCTCCTGCAAGCATTCAGCGGCTGTATGGTGGAATATAGAAAGCTCAATTACTCTATATGCAGCCCCCTGCCGAATCCGATCCTCCCATATTGCGAGCTGTACGGCGGGCATCTCTTCTCCTCTCCTGTGTATCATCACTGTGCTAGCTGGCATGCATGGGTGTTCGGCGGTGACGCTGTAAAACGACTTATATAGGCATGGGGCGTGGTCACAAGGTGATGCCACCCAGCGACCCTACCCCTTGTTACATCAGATTCCCATCATGCCCCGGGAAAGTGATGTAACAAGGGGTGGGGCAGACCCCGACAACCAACGGCCAGGGTTGTCAGGAAGAGGCCCTTGTCCCCATCAACATGGGTAGAAGGGTGCTTTGGGGTGGGGGGCACAGTGTCCCCCTGCCCCAAAGCACCCATCCCCCCCATGTTGAGGGCATGCGGCCTGGTACGGCTCAGGAGAGGGGGGGGCACTCGCTCGTCCCCACCCCCATTCCTGACCGGCCAGGCGGCATGCTCGAATAAGGGTTTGGTATGGATTTTGGGGGAACCTAAGACCTAAGGGCCTGGTATGCTCCTGAAGGGGAACCTACGCCGTTTTTTTTTTTATTTGGAGCGGAGTTCCCCTTCATGGTCAGCGTAACCTAAAAAAGATTCTGCCATTCAGGTGCGCCGCTTCAAGCCAAGCAAAGGCAGCTACGCCGCTTGATATTTACCAATATTTTGCCGGCGTAGTGAAGAGGCGCACCTGAATGGCCGAAAATGCCGCTCAAGCATGCGCAGTACACAAATAAACCTCCCGCAGGTTTTAAATGTACTAGCAGGCGCAGTGGCTGGTTTTTACAAAAGTCACTTTCACTTTCAATTCAGGCCGCATATGTTACACGAACACATGTCACTACACTTCCCCACATCCCCCCCATAATAAACTCACTCCCAAACCCTTTTATTTTACATTTATAGATGCCGTGCGCCAGGTCCATAAGGGCCTCCTGGGCGCATTCGGCATTATAGTTAATAAGGAATTGCGCTGCATTGCCGGTGCATTCCTTTAGTAAATGTCATAACGGTTGTTGCGCCCGCCGATGCGCCATGAATCATGGTGAAAAGGCATAGTAAATCAGCCCCACTGTGTTTGTTATATTTATTTTGATAAGTGAGTTTTCTTTGTTTATGAGACAGCGCAACCTTTTCATATTTTTACTTTTTTTTTTTATAAAAAGACTCTTGCCTGTCCAGGGATCCAGCGCTGTACTCATGCAGGCTGGTTCATCTCTGTCTTTGGGTCCCCGGTGCTGCCATGCTGAGTGTAGGAAGCCAGCTGCGACCTGCGCTGTGTGAGTGGTCCCGCAGCCTTCTGGGACCTGTGACATGTCTCAGACAGTTGCATGGAGGGAGTGGAGAAAACTTTGGTGGCATTGCCTAGACCAGGGGTCTCCAAACTTTCTAAACAAAGGGCCAGCTTACCGTCTTTCAGACTTTAGGTGGGCCGGACTGTGGAAATTGGGAGTAGAGAAGGTCCTGAGGTCAGTGAAGAAAAAAAAGTAGTGCCCCATCATTTGTTTCAGTGGAAGCAATTGTGCCTCATCATTGGTGTCAATGGGGGGATTTGTGCCCCATTGTTGATGTCATTGGGCCCCATTGTTGGTCCCATTGAGAGGGATAGGGCCCCATTGTTGATGTCATTGGGAAAAATTGTGTCCCAGCATTAGTATTAGTGAGAGGAATTGCACCTTCATTGGTGTCATTGGGAGAAATTGTTGCCCCATTGTTGGTCCCATTAAGAGGAATAGTGCCCCATCATTGGGTGTCATTGAGCCCCATTGTTGGCACCATTGGAAAAAATTGTGCCCCAGCATTGGTATTAGTGGGAGGAATTGTGTCCCTTTATTGGTGTCAGTGGGGAGCAATTATGGCCCCAAGAGCTAGGTAAAAGCAAGCAAAGGACCGCATCTGGCCCCCGGGCCGCAGTTTGGGGACCACTTGCCTAGACACTTCAAGCAGGAGTGGGTACCTGTCAAAATTAGGTACTTCACACTCCAATAAAATAAAGATGTTCCAAAAGTAGAAGAGGAGGAAGAGCAGAACTTCCACTTCAATGTACATCGGGAGCAAAGGCGGCTCTGTGTAATCCAATCCAAAACAAGAGCTACTGGAGGTCAAATTGCTAAAAAAGTTAATGTTTAATAGAAATGTGTCAGAATACACATACAGTTTGTATAGAGGGCTGTGTAGCCGCAGAGCGGTCAGGGTGCAAATGCTGACCTGTGTCCACAGCCGTGAGCATCAGAACTGGAGCACAGATCAATAGAAGGTGGTCAGGACTGAGGAGTCACATTATTCCTGTCACATCTTGTGTATGTCCGGGTGCGTGTGCGTCTCTTACCTGGGGAAGAGATGGCACCAGGATGCAGGATGAGGCAAGCTGGCAGAGGCCGTGTGATGCTTTGGGGAATGTTCTACTGGGAAGCCTTATTTCCTCCTACTTATGTGGATGTTACATTGGGGTCTATGACTTGACGGGTCAGGGCTGTTTTGTCAGTAAAAGGGGGACCTATTCAATATTGGGTGGGTGGTCATAATGTTATGGTTGAACTGTGAAAATGTATATAATAATTGATGCTGCGCTGTTGTTGAACTAAAGTGTAACCAATGTGTCACAAAATGATAAACGTACTAAAAAAGAAAAAAGCAATAATAAGGGTGAGCACAAGGTGGCAGTGTAAACCAAATGTGCAAATTAAGTCTTCAACTAACAGATCCTTACAATCAAAAATGATTTGCACAACATACCTGGGGCCAGATTCAGATACAATGGCGTATCTTTAGTTGGGCGTAGCGTATCCCATTTACGCTACGCCGCTGCAACTTAGACAGGCAAGTGCAGTATTCACAAAGCACTTGCTCCCTAAGTTACGGCGGCGTAGCGTAAATGGGCCGGCGTAAGCCCGCGTAATTCAAAGTAGGCTGGTAGGGGGCGTGTTGTATGGAAATGAATCGTGACCCCACGTAAATGACGCGCCTAACGAACGGCGCATGCGCGTGCATGCTCCGTATCACGTTGAATTTTCTCCGTAAATTCTGCCGGCTCAATGCTTAGTCGACGTGAACGTAACCTACGCCCATCCCCATTCGTGTACGACTTACACAAACGACGTAAAATACCATGCTGTTCCGACGTTTCCGACATCCATACCTTAACATGACTTACCCCTGCTTTATGAGGGGTAAAGTTACGCCGGTCGTACGCCTTACGTAAACAGCGTATTTTAATACGCCGGGCGCAAGTATGTTCGTGAATCGGCGTATCTAGCTCATTTGCATATTCAACGCGGAAATATACGGAAGCGCCCCTAGCGGCCAGCGTAAATATGCACCCCAAGATACGACGGCGTAGGAGACTTACGCCACTCAAATCTTGGCAACAGTGAGGTGTATCTGATTCTATGAATCAGTCGCAAAGATACGACGGCGCACATTCGGACTTACGACGGCGTAGGTGGAGATACGCCGTCGTAAGTTATTTGTGAATCTGGACCCAGATCTATAACAAATGTGGGTGATTAGTCAATCTGTGCTCATCAAGTACATACACTGAACAGTGAAGTGAAAGTGTAACAAGTCTTGGAGGCAGTCTTTTTGGGATTAAAGAGGTTCTAAAGGTTAATTTTTTATTTTCTAAATAGGTTCCTTTAACCACTTAAGCCCCAGACCATTTTGTTGCTAAAGGACCAGGCCCCTTTTTGCGATTCGGCACTGTGTCGCTTTAACTGACAATTGCGCGGTCGTGCCACGTGGCTCCCAAACAAAATTGAAGTCCTTTTTTCCCCACAAGTAGAGGTTTCTTTTGGTGGTATTTGATCACATCTGTGGTTTTTATTTTTTGCGCTATAAACAAAAATAGAGCGACAATTTTGAAAAAAAATCAATATTTTTAACTTTTTGCTATAATAAATATCCCCAAAAATATATATATATAACAAAAACAATGTCCTCAGATTAGGCCAATACGTATTCTTCTACATATTTTTGGTAAAAAAAAATAGCAATAAGCGTTTATTGATTGAAAAGTTATAGCGTCTACAAAATAGGGGATAGTTTTATGGCATTTTTATTAATATTTTTTTTTACTAGTAATGGCGGCGATCAGCATTTTTTTTTTTATCGTGACTGCGACATTATGGCGGACACTTTTGACACCATTTTGGGACCATTTTTACAGCGATCAGTGCTATAAAAATGCACTGATTACTGTGAAAAAGTGTGAAATGTCCTGTAGGTCAGCCTGCGCTCCAGAGGTGTTGTCTCCACCTCTGGGCAACAGGTGGCGCTAGAGGGGTTCTGGCAGAGCGACTCTCCCCAGCAGCCAATTAGAGAAGTTTTCCCTCACGGAGCATGCTGGGGAGGGGTATATCTGTGGCAGACGCCATCTTTATTGAGTCTTCGCGGGGTCCCGTTTCCAGGTGCGGCATCTACCTTTAGGGTGCGCGCATCCATGGACCCCGCTGGCGTGGCCCACCTGGCCGGAGTCGCATTCTACACAAAGCTCCATCCTGATGGAGAAGGGAGCCCCAGTGACATACTGGGTCCCCAACTTTTCTAGGAAGATCCTAAGCTGAGGGCTGTACGGTGGGGGATCGGCTCAGGGAGAACCCAGAAGCGGGTTATCCAGGAGACTGTAACGAACCATCGGGGATCTGGTCACCAAGATATTGACAGGTATGTTGCAGCTGTCAATCGGTGACCCTGTTTGACTTATGCGTAAGTCTACTGGGAGGATTCGCTCAATTTGTCCATTTAGCTCATCCAAAGTAATAGGCCTGTGGCAGAGGCCCTAGAGCCGGGTCTGTGAGAGAGATCTGTTCCTCCCAGCAATCTAAAGTGACGCTTCGGCTGCCAGGCTTGTGGCAGAAGTCTTTCGGGGGGCACTTCACCCACTTTGGCTGGAGTGGCGACGAACTGCAATTTGGTACTATTGAGAGCAGGATTGCTTGGTTATTATCCAGGCCTGATACTGCAAGGTTCTCTTCTCCTTCATCAACCTTTTCTTCCTATTTGATGTTGGCTGTGTTGGCCTGGAATTAAAGCATTGGAAAAAAACTTTATTCACTGTCTGGACATTCGCTCAATACTCTGTTCTCAAACTGCACCCCTAGACAACATTGAGGTAACTTAATACGCCAATCCCAAGGCAAACCAGCGGCTCCTTCGAGGGTAGCGCTCCAGTTACACGTATATCTCAGCTTGAAATGGAGACAAAGGGAACTAATAATACCAAACAGATGTCACCCCTCCTCCTCCTTCTTTCACTGAGGAACCAAATATGGCTCTGAGTGAAGAAAGCCCCTGTGAACTTGGGTGTAAGGACCCTGTATGACACGAGGACTGTTTGTGCCAATAATGGACTTGCAAGGAGAAACCACCGTGTATAGACTGAACCAATCAATTGTGCTCATGTGTATGATGTCATGTTGTCTTTAAAAAGCCAATAAAGGTAACCGCCCCTTTCTCTTGGCACGGGGATTCGAAGCAAGCAGTGTCTCATTTCTTGCTTCTGTAATTTGGCCCAGCAGGCAAAATAGCTGTTCCCTGAATTTGAGTCAGGGACCCATCCTCATCAAGGGAACAGACGATCAGTGACACTCTCACTAGGAAGAACGGGGAAAGGTTTGTTTACACTTACCTCTCCCCGTTCTTCAGCTTCGGGACACCGGCGGCGATCGTGTCCGTGGTCACGGAGCTCATGACCGGGTTGCGAGTGCGCCACCGGCGGCTCGTGCGACCCACGGCTGGGCTCTTAAAGGGGATGTACCTGTACGTGCTTATGCCCAGCTGTGCCGCTCTGCCGACGTATATATCGTCATTAGGCAGTCCTTAAGTTGGATCACTTACCTTTTCCTTCGATTTCCCTTCTAAATGTTTTTTTTTCTTTGTTTTCTTTGTCTGAATTTCTCACTTCCTGTTCCTCCTCAATAAGCTGTTCTGGCTGACTAACCCCCAGCCAGATTGGCTCGGATGATGGGGAAAAGCTTACTGAGGAGAAACAGGAAGTGAGAAATTCAGACAAAGAAAAAAAACATTTAGAAGGGAAATCGAAGGAAAAGGTAAGTGAACCAACAATGCACTGGCTTAAAGAAACCGATTTAGAAAAAAACATTTTTTACAACCCCTTTAAGGTGATAAACAGTGAAGTGTAGTGCTACAGTCTAATGCCGCGTACACACGACCGTTTTTCGGGTTCTAAAAAATGACGTTTTTAAGGGTCTAGAAAAAAAAAGGGCCAGATCCACAGAAGAATTACGCCGGCGTATCTATTAATACCACGTAATTTCAAATTTTGCGCGTCCTATCTTTGTTTTGTATCTACAAAACAAGATACAACGGCATCTTAGATGGATCCGACAGGCGTACGTCTTAGTACGCCGTCGGATCTTAGATGCAATTTTTCGGCGGCCGCTAGGTGGTGTTTCCGTCGATTTCCGCGTCGAGTATGCAAATTAGCTATTTACCGCGATCCACAAACGTACGTCCGGCGCATTTTTTTACGTCGTTTGCATTCGGCTTTTTCCGGCGTATAGTTAAAGCTGCTATATGGTGGCGTACTCAATGTTAAGTATGGCCGTCGTTCCCGCCTCGCATTTTTAATTTTTTACGTCGTTTGCGTAAGTCATTCGCGAATAGGGATTTGCGTAGAATGACGTCACCGTCTTAACCATTGGCTTGTTCCGGTTTCATTTCGAGCATGTGCACTGGGATACCCCCACGGACGGTGCATGCGCAGTTAAAAAAAAACGTTGTTTACGTCGGGTCACGATGTATTTACATAAACACGCCCCCATCACCGAGATTTGATGGAACACACAATGGCTCCACAGGAGGGACTTCCCTATCAACAATGTGTTGATAGGGGAATCGCTCTGTCTATGGCCCCGTACACACCAGAGGATATCCGCTGGAATCCGCCGGACCGTTTCCAGCGGATACATCCTCTGGCGGATTTGGATCTGATGGCTGTACTCACCATCAGATCGAAATCCGCGCGGAATACATCCGCGGTGACGTGTCGCGCAGTCGCCGTGACGATGAAAGGTAACTACTTCCACGCATGCGTCGAATCATTACGACGCATGCGAGGGATGGGAGCGGACGGATTGATCCGGTGAGTCTGTACAGACGACCGGATCAATCCGCTGGACACGATTCAAGTGGATAGATTTCTTAGCATGCTAAGAAATTTCTATCCGCTTGAAATCGATTGGCCGGATAAAAAGGAACAAGTTTTTTTTTTTTTCCTTTCAAATAATTTTTAGATATTAGATATATTATATCACCAACCTTTAATCTCTTCCGTTTTCGGCTTTTGCTTTTGGGAATTCTTTCCTGATCAGACCAGCAGCAATTTTACCACAAGATCGTCCTTAATTTTAAGGCTCACTAAGGCCCCTTTCACACGGGGCGGATCAGTAATGATCCGCCCCGTGAACCTCCGCTTGCTCAGCGGGGATCGCTCTGTTGATCCCCGCTGAGCCGGCGGATGACAGGGCGGTCCCCGCACACTGTGCAGGGACCGCCCTGTCTTTTCTCCGCTCTCCCCTATGGGGGGATCGGATGAACACGGACCGTCTGTCGGTGTTCACCCGATCCCATCTGCCAGACAGATGGAAAAGTAGGTTTTTCCTCCATCACACTTTGGCAGATCGGAGCGGATGTCAGCAGGCATGTCACCGCTGACATCCGCGGCTCCATAGAGGAGCACGGAGCGCCCGTTCAGGTCCGCCTAAAAAACTGGCAGGTGGACCTGAACAGGCCGCCCGTGTGAAAGAGCCCTAATCCATGTTTCATCCAATAGACAAGGTAAGATAAGTAGCTGGCCTGTAGGCACTTGTGTTGATTGATGCACTTTTGACCTGTTTTAGATGGGATGATGTAAAACTCTGGAGGCTCTGTAACAACTTGTTCTACAAGTCTATTTGATGGCACAAATTGCGCTGTACAGCATTTTAGGAGGCTTTTAGCACACAAGTGATGTGAGGCCTGGAAAAGCCTGTTTGGGTAGAAAAGGGTACAAAATATACCAGAGAAACGAGTTACTTCAGGAAAATGATGGCTCTGTTAATGAGAATAGCAGGTGGCAGCTGCATTCACAGGATCTCTTTCAAAGTCTTGTAAAACATGGAGAAACCAAAGTAGGGCCGAAACAACTAATCAACAACTAATCGATGATGAAATTAATCAATTACAATTTTCATAATCAATTAATTGACCAGTAACATAATGGGGTTAAAAAAAACTAAAATTAGCCCTTTATAGCAGTGGTCCCCAACCTTTTTGACACCGGGGACCGACTGCGTGGACGAAAATTGTGCCAAGGCCCAGGGCGGGGGTTGGGGTTGGCACACGGCGGGTAAACAATTTTTCGCGGGCAATTTGTCAGCGCATTATTTCTATTATTACATTGTAGTAATAAATGAAATAGTTCATAATGCAGTTCATAATGCAGAATCCATGGAAGCCCTGAGCGTGTCACTTGCCACGTTGCCTGTCACCAGATGTGGAATGTCACTTGCCACATCACCTGCCACATTGCCTGTCACCAGATGCGGAATGTCACTTGCCACATCACCTGCCACGCTGCCTGTCGCTAGATGCAGAATGTCACCTGCCACGCTGCCTGCCTCAATATGCAAAATATAACTTGCCACATCACCTGCCACGTTGCCTGTCACCAGATGTGAATTGTCAATTGCCACGTCACCTGCCATGTTGCCTGCCACCAGATGCGGAATGTCACCTGCCACGACACCTGCCACGTTGCCTGTCATCAGATGCGGAATGTCACTTGCCACAAGTTACGGAATGTCACTTGTCACATCACCTGCCACCAGATGCAAATTGTCACTGCATTGGTGGTAGCACTAGTCCATGTGGTGGGTGCCGTGTGAAGGCAGAAGAGTGGTGATGCAGGGGGGGGGGGGGGGGCGGTGAAAGATGTAATCTCTCTGATCCCCGTGCACTTCTGACATTGAGGCTGAAAGAGCAGCAATGCGAGGTGCGGAGAGAGATGTTGTCATCTCTGCTTGCCCGAGCGTTCGCTCGTTTTATCTCATCCACCCGGCGCTTATATCCCAGCCGCCTGTCTCTGTCATGCCGTCTGTGGTAAGGCCACGACCCGGGGGTTGATGACCCCTGCTTTATAGTACAAAAAAGAAAAATCGCTACTGTAAATATTACTTTCACTGTCCCACAGTAAAAAAATGAACCCCTTACAGTAGCGATAACCCCATTATGTTACTAAACCTCTCAGGCCGGGGTCACACCTCTGTGTTTTTTGTTGCTTTTTGCAGAAACACTCTACAGTTCAGTTACATGTTTTCCTATGGGACACGTTCACATCCATGATTTTTTTTTCAGCTGCTGCGTATTTGGAAAGGGCGAGGACTTTTTAACGCAAAACTGTGCTATTTTTTATTTTTTTTGTTCAATATACTTCAATGGAGAAGCTGCAGAAAAGCATGTGATGTGTTTTTGCGGCAATTTGTGTTTTGTAACCTGCCCAACAACAAATTGGTCCAAAAAAAATTAAAAATTCAATTTTTTTTTTTTTAGGCCATTATTTGATTAACTGATTAATCTAAACAATAATCGGCCAACTAATCGATTATAAAAAAAAATCGTTAGTTGCAGCCCTAGCCCTGTCCCTTCAAGCTTGCTTGCAAAAGCACATATGTAAGTCACGCCCACATATGTAAACATTGTTTAAACCACACATGTGAGGTATTGCCACGATCATTAGAGCGAGAGCAATAATTCTAGTGCAAGACCCCCTCTGTAACTCTAAACAGGTAACCTGTAAAAAAATGTAAAGTGTCGCCTATGGAGATTTTTACGTACCGTAGTTTGTCGCCATTCCACGAGCGTGGCAAATTTGAAGCATGACATGTTAGGTATCTATTTACTCAATGTAACATCATCTTTCACATTATACATGAAAGTGTATTTCTTCCCAAAAAATTGCATTTGAAACACCGCTGCGCAAATACAGTGTTACATAAAATATTGCAATTTTCTAGCAAAAAATACAAATTTCAACTTGTAAACAACTAAAGTCAGAAAAAGGCCTGGCCCTTAACTGGTTAAATTTGTGATACAAGTAAATTATGGCTTAATAGCTCGTTATGTTGTATAGCAGAAAGTAAAATATATATATTTTTTTTCAAAATTGTCTGTCCTTTTTTTGTTTATAGCACAAAAAAAATAAAAAAATCCCAGAGCTGATCAAATACCACCAATAGAAATCTCTATTTCTGGGAGACAATGACATACATTTTATTTATGTACAGCATTGCATAACCACGCAATTGCCAGTTAAAATAACACAAAAAATTGCCTTTTCATAAAGGGGGGTAAATCTTCCGCCTGGCAAGTGGTTATTGTAAATCCCTCACCTTCAGCAGAATGTAATAACCTTTTTTAAAAATAAAAACATCTAAAAGCACTTGTTTATGCTTCTCCTGGGCTTTGATGAAATGTGCCGACAATTCACAGAACGGAATGACCATTAACCACTTGCCGCCCGCCAATGACAGATTGACGGCGGCAAAGTGGTTGTAGAATCCTGACCGGACGTCATATGACGTCCTCAGGATTCTGAGCCGCTGCGCGCCCCCGGGGGCGCGCATCGCAGCGATCGTTGTTGCGGGGTGTCAGTCTGACACCCCGCAACACCGATCGCGGTAAAGAGTCTCTCACGGAGACTCTTTACCACGTGATCAGCCGTGTCCAACCACGGCTGATCACGATGTAAACAGGAAGAGCCGTCGATGGCTCTTCCTCACTCGCGTCTGACAGACGCGAGTAGAGGAGAGCAGATCGGCGGCTCTCCTGACAGGGGGGGTTCGCGCTGATTGTTTATCAGCGCAGCCCCCCCTCGGATCGCCACATGGACCACCAGGGATGCCCACCAGGGAAGGGCAAAACAAAAAAAAATGGAAAAAAAAAGTCCAAAAAAAATAAATAAAAAAGTCTGAAAAAAAAAAAAATGGGAAAAAAAAGATGCAAAAAAAAAAAGATGCCAATCAGTGCCCACAAATGGGCACTGACTGGCAACAAGTAAATCAGTGCCCCCCCACAGTGTCCATCAGTGACGCCCCACAGTGTCCATCAGTGCCACCCCACAGTGTCCATCAGTGCCACCCCCAGTGCCCATCAGTGCCACCCCACAGTGCCCATCTGTGCCGCCCATGAGTGCCCATCTGTGCCGCCCATGAGTGCCCATCTGTGCCGCCCATGAGTGCCCATCTGTGGCGCCTATGAGTGCCCAGTGCCGCCCATGAGTGCCCAGTGCCGCCCATGAGTGCCCATCAGTGCCGCCCATGAGTGCCCATCAGTGCCGCCTATGTGTGCCCATCAGTGCCGCCTATGTGTGCCCATCAGTGCCGCATACCAGCGCCGCCAATCAGTGCCACCTCATCTGTGCCCATCAGTACTACCTTGTCGATGTCCATCAGTGCCATCTCATCTGTGCCCATCAGTGCCACCATATCAGTGCCCGTAATTGAAAGAGAAAACGTACTTATTTACAAATAAAATTACAGAAAAAAATAAAAACGTAATCTTTTTCAAAATTTTCGGTCTTTTTTTAGTTGTTGCGCAAAAAAAATAAATGGCAGAGGTGATCAAATACCACCAAAAGAAAGCTCTATTTGTGGGGAAAAAAGGACGCCAATTTTGTTTGGGTACAGTGTAGCATGACCACGCAATTGCCATTCAAATTGCGACAGTGCTGAAAGCTGAAAATTGGCTTGGGCGGGAAGGTGTATACGTGCCTGGTATGGAAGTGGTTAATTAACCACCTGTGTACCAGACTGTATTTTAGGGTTGCCACCTTTTCTTCAAGCCAAACCTGAATACTTTAGCGGCACAGGGCAATTTTTTTTTGTAGTATACACTATGGGATTATAAAAGACCTGGGACATCTTTGGGTGCCCCAAGGATAGTAGTTATGCGGCGCATATAGCGCGCATTGTTTGGCCAAAATGCTCTTGTTGACACCACCGCCCAGCCTCCCAGTGGTGCTGAACCTGCCCCCAGACAGGGGCCCGCAGCTCCCGGACGGAAAGAGATTCTTCTTTCTTTCTTTTATTATTGTTTTAGAGTGTAAATGTTTGCTGACCATACTCCCTGCTTGTTATCCCCGATGAAGGTGCTTAACCAGAAACGCGTCGGGTACCAGGGTACACCGCTCACTGGAGAGTTACAGTGTCATTGCAGTTATATGTTCTGTTGTACAGTTTGTGTTTGTTTTGTTGGTTACATGCATATCATCTTGTATGGTTCATGGTTTTAATATTTGTATTTTTGTCTCATGACAGTTTCTATGTAATAAAATATTGTTTTTTTACGCATCACAGTGTCAGTGGCTTTTAAAGTCCCACCTAAGGGGGTACAGTTCTTTGTTCTACATTCTAGAGATGTGGCCACTACACGGTGTTACCTGATATGGTGACAACCTCTCTTTTCTATAGAAAGAGATTTGTGTGTAACTATCTTCATTACTTGGGGAGCCACAGCCCGGTCTGGATAATGTGTCTGGGTTTCAGGCGGACTGAAACCTGGACACATGATTAAAAACAGGGGTGCCCAACCAGTGGCCCGTGGAGCCCTCTGATGTGGCCCGCGACCGCCTGCTCTGGGATGGAATAGAATACTGTTATTAAAGGTCAGTTTATTACTAAAATCACAGGGCCGGATTCAGATACAATGGCGTATCTGTCCGGCCCGCGTAACGTATCTCCGATACGTTACGCCGCTCTAACTTTGTGGCGCAAGTTCTTTATTCAGAAAGAACTTGCACCCTTAGTTACAGCGGCGTAACGTATGTGTTGCGGCGTAAGGCCGCGTAATTCAAATGTGGAAGGGGGGCGTGTTTTATGTTAATGTGTGTTGACCTGACGTGATTGACGTTTTTTACGAACGGCGCATGCGCAGTTCGTGTACATATCCCAGTGTGCATTGCTCTAAATGACGTCGCAAGGACGTCATTGGTTTTGACGTGAACGTAAATTACGTCCATCCGTATTCGCGAACGACTTACGCAAACAACGAAAAATTTCAAAACTCGCCGCGGGAACGACGGCCATACTTAACATTAGCTACGCCTCATATAGCAGGGGTAACTATACGCCGGAAAAAGCCGAATGCAAACGACGTAAAAAAAAAAGCGCCGGGCGGTCATTTGTTTCTGAATCGGCGTAAATCCTCATTTGCATATTCCTTGCCTAAAAAATACGGAAGCGCCACCTAGCGGCCAGCATGGAATTGCAGCCTAAGATCCGACGGTGTAAAACACCTACACCTGGCGGATCTTAGGGATATCTATGTGTAACATAGATACGACCGTCGGAACTCAGAGATACGACGGCGTATCAGGAGATACGCCGTCGTATCTCTTTCTGAATCCAGCCCATTGTGTATATATCCGCATATACAAAAAATGTGGTTTTAGCCTGGATCAACCAAATCAAAAGAATTTTAACAATAATAATATATCTGAAAATAATTTAATGAAAATATTCCAGCTTCATCCACAGGGGATGCAGTTCTAATGGTCAAGCGCAAATAACAACAAAACGAGAGAAAAACTTCCCCCAAAGAAGACCAAAATTAGAACACTATGGAAAAAACAATGAATTTTATTGAGTAGAAAAAATATATAGTGCAACAAAAAACATATAGGCCCAGATTCTCAAAGGCGTTACGACGGCGCAACACCATTTGCGCCGTCGTAAGTCCTAATCTGGCCCCGGGTATCTATGCGACTGATTCTTAGAATGAGTTACGCATAGAGACCCATTAGATCTGACAGGCGTAAGGCTCTTACGCTGTCAGATCTTAAATGCATTTTTTTTTCCGCCGCTAGGTGTCGCCGACGCCTTTTTCCCCGTCGCTTATGTAAATTAGCAAATTACGACGTCTCCCGAACGTAGGCGCGCTCGACGCAGAGAATTTACGATGTTTCCGTAGCCTTTGCGACGCGTAACGTTGCCCCTGGGTCTATGAGGCGCAGCCAATGTTAAGTATGGCCGTCGTTCCCGCGTCGAAATTTTCAAAATCTACGTCGTTTGCGTAAAACGTCCGTGAATGGCGCTGGACGCCATTTACGTTAACGTCTAAGCAAATGACGTCGGTGCGACGTCATTTAGCGCAATGCACGTCGGGTAATTTACCCGACGGCGCATGCGCAGTACGCTCGGCGCGGGAACGCGCCTAATTTAAATGGTGCCCACCCCATTTGAATTGGGCGGGCTTGTGCCAAGCGCTTTTACGATACACCGCCGCAAGTTTACAGGTAAGTGTTCTGAGAATCAGGCACTAACGCTGTAAAACTGCGGCGGTGTAACGTAAAACACATATGTTACGCTGCCCAGGAGCAACGTAATTGTATGAGAATCTGGGCCATAGAAAATGGCAGATAAACAGAGTGGTATCACAGTTAAAAAGACAACGTTGTCAATTAAAATCAGGGGAATCACAGCTGCTGTTTTTCAATGTGCTGGGTGGCACACACACAGGAAAAGACAGCAGCACACTGCTTCTCCACTGTGTGATCCGTGCTGCAGTAAGGCCATGCAGGTAGCAGGCAAGCTTCAGATGTGGTCCTGTATGAAGTCAGGCAGCCAAACAGAAAGCCGGTGGAAGCGACAGAGAATCTCCTCAGCAGCTGCTGGTTCCCAGAGGACGTGCTGATGTCAAGCTTCCCGCGTCAAGTTTTGAAAAGTTTACGTCGTTTGTGTAAGTCGTTCGCGAATAGGGCTGTACGTAAGTTACGTTCACGGCATGCGCCATTCGTAAAAAACGTAGGATACGCGGGGTCACCATTCATTTAAATAAAACACGCCCACATCATCCCCATTTGAATTAGGCGGGCTTACGCCGGATCACAGACGTTACGCCGCCGTAACTTAGGGCGTAAGTTCTTTCTGCATACGGAACTTGCGCCCTAAGTTACGGCGGCGTACCGTATCTGAGATACGTTACGCCCGCTGTGACGGTATTAGAATGATATCCCCGTCAAACATTCCCTTCTTCCCATAACGAAAGTCACCCAATATCCCACGAGGAGGAATATTCCTGGAGTCGCCCAATAAGCCACACATGAGTCAGAGCTTACTGCTGGAACAAGGCAGACTTTAATGGTACAACACACAGCTTATATGTAATTTACAAAACTGTTACAATGACAATCTCCGCCCCCTCACACTGGGGCTTCCATACAGATTATAGGCAGACACTTCGGAGCCGATTCTGAAGACACATTTCTTTAGATAATGACATCAGTGAAGGTAATTACTAGTTGTAACAGAATACGTTATCTAGACAGCTTGGCCCCGCATATAGAAGAGATAATTACCACAATCAAGCAATCAGAATAATTAACATGAGCCCCTTCTAATCACAGTAAGCAGTAAACACAGGGCTTCTTCACACAACACACTAGATCAATTACCCTTTGAAATAGGGCTGGCTGAGGGAGGGACATTAACATTTCAACAGCCTGTAACACATGAATCCTTTTTGCCTCTAACACACACACACAGCATAACTAGCAGGGAGAATTACACTGAAGCATATCCTTCACACCCGCCAAAAGATACGCAAATGTATCTGAATCCGGGCCTTTGAGTTTATATATTTTGGTGCCTTTAAAGTCCACTAGGGGATCTCCCATTTGTTTCTCGATACACTTCTGATCCGGGCGGATTTGGGAGCGGATACCTGTCAAAACCAAATACCCCCCACAATAATAATTGCCAAATATGGCAAAGGGGGGGGGGGGTATCTGATTTTGACAGGTACAAACAATCTACATTTGACAGGTTTCATCTGAGTTGGTAGACTTTTCCTATCTTACAATGGAATGTGATGAATGATAATGACACCCTCCAGCATGTAAAGGGTAAATAACATCTACAACAAATATGCAGGGACTCTCATTACAATATTGTAGTGAGGGAGGGTGTCAGCATCGGGTTTCACTGTAAATTGTGCTTATAAATTTGGTGGTAATTCACAAGTAGGAAACCTTCAGCTGAGCAGTGAGCACCAAATTGAGGTAAGAAGCCATTCTGGAGCCAACACAGAAGGAAATCTTCTGAAATCCTATCAGCATCTAAAATACATCAGTCCACCTAGAAATTGCGCTTATAATATTGTTTTGCAGCATTTGAACTATTAAGTGGTAAAGGGTGCATTAGTAGTGATGGAATGTAATTTTTTTTTTTTTTATGTAGATCTAAGCATTAAATGAATTAATAGAGGCATTTTCCTATGGCCCTTTCTATTACCCACATTACATAAGACCTAACCAGATATATGAGGTAGCTTTATTTATGTTCACAATTTTATTAGTTGTTTTATGACAGAATTTTTTTCAAAAACGTGCACTTTTTTCACAGTTCGACTAAATTGCTTCAACTGTTTTGTATTTTTGATTTTAAATTACATATTTTTTTTTAATTAGCAATTTTTACCAAGTATACTTTCCATAGTTGTTACCAGGGTTGTCCCGATACCGATACCAGTATCGGTATCGGGACCGATACGAGTATTTGCGGGAGTACTTGTACTCCTGCAAATGCCCCCGATGCCTGGCCGAATACTTGTCCCTCCCCCCCTCCGCCGCAACGTGCCGCCGCCGCAAACCCATTGCCGCCCCCGCCGCTGCATACCGTAAAGCCGCCACGTTAATCTGCGTGCCGGGAACATTACAGCTTTTGTTTGAATAGCTGTGTTCCCCGCCGCGCCACGTATAGACACTCCCCCTTGCTCGGGATTGGACGGGTGATCTGTCCAATCCCGAGCAAGGGGGAGTGTCTATACACGGCGCGGCGGGGAACACAGCTATTCAAACGAAAGCTGTAATGTTCCCCGCACGCTGATTAACGCGGCAGCGGCGGCGGCATCATCTAGGTATGGGGGACATGGCTGGATATATGTGGGGGACATGGCTGGATATATATGGGGGACATGGCTGGATATATGTGGGGGACATGGCTGGATATATGTGGGGGGACATGGCTGGATATATGTGGGGGGACATGGCTGGATATATGTGGGGGACATGGCTGGATATATGTGGAGGACATGACTGGATATATGTAGGGGACATGGCTGGATATATGGGGGGACATGGCTGGATATATGTGGGGGACATGGCTGCATATGTGGGGGACATGGCTGGATATTTGGGGGGACATGGCTGCAATATGTGGGGGGGACATGGCTGGATATGTGGGGGGACATGGCTGGATATATGTGGGGGACATGGTTGGATATATGTGGGGGACATGGCTGGATATATGTGGGGGACATGGCTGGATATATGTGGGGGACATGGCTGGATATATGGGGGACATGGCTGGATATATGGGGGACATGGCTGGATATATGGGGGGACATGGCTGCATATGTGGGGGACATGGCTGGATATATGGGGGGACATGGCTGGATATATGGGGGGACATGGCTGCAATATGTGGGGGGACATGGCTGCAATATGTGGGGGGACATGGCTGGATATATAGGGGGACATGGCTGCAATATGTGGGGGACATGGCTGCATATGTGGGGGACATGGCTGGATATATGGGGGGACATGGCTGCGTATGTGGGGGAACATGGCTGCAATATGTGGGGGGACATGGCTGCAATATGTGGGGGACATGGCTGCAATATGTGGGGGGACATGGCTGCAATATGTGGGGGGACATGGCTGCATATGTGGGGGACATGGCTGCATTTGGGGAAACATTTAAAAAAAAGTATCGGTATTCGGTATCGGCGAGTACATTAAAAAAAAGTATCGGTACTTGTACTTGGTCCTAAAAAAATGGTATCGGGACAACCCTAGTTGTTACTAAACAAATCTTTTTATACATAGTACATTAGGTATGTATACACTATGTTTGTTCAAGTTGCAGAGCAATTATTTATTTGTTTTAAGGTACTTATATAGCGCCGTCATTTTATATTACTTATACATTCACATCAGTCCCTGCCCTCAAGGAACTTACAATCTAAGGTCCCTAAGTCACATTCATACATACACATATTACATACCCCCAACTGCGATGGGAATGAGGGACGCCTATTAGCAAAAAGTATGTAGGCATAGGACATACACCCTACCAAGAGAATATTACAACAAAAAAATGAGTTAAACCTACAAGTGCTTTTTGTTACCACTACTAGTCCTTTATATTGGCTTTTGAAATTTACAAATGCTGCAATTTAGAAATTGGATGAAAGGTTTAGCGCTGGGAAACTGGAGTTGGGAGCTATGCGTATAAGGGCCAATATAGACAGGGACCAATTATCCTACCAGCATGTCTTTGGAGTGTGGGAGGAAACCCACACAGGCACAGGGAGAACATGCAAACTCCAGGCAGGTAGTGTCATGGTTGGGATTTAAACCAGTGACCCTTGTGCTGCTAGGCGAGTCCTGATCTCAACACAATAGATCACCTTTGGGATGAATTAGAGCAGAGATTGAGAGCCAGGCCTTCTCGTCCAACATCAGTGTCTGACCTCACAAATGTTCTTCTGGAAGAATGGTCAAACATTCCCATAGACACTCCTAAACCTTGTTGACAGCCTTCCCAGAAGAGTTGAAGCTGTTATAGCTGCAAAGGGTGGGCCAACTCAATATTGAACTACAGACTAAGACTGGGATGCCATTAAAGTTCATGTGCGTGTAAAGGCAGGTGTCCCAATACTTTTAGTAATAGAGTGTAAATGTGCTAAATGAACCATGGAGAGTCAGGACGCTCTCTACGTTGAAGATAGAGAAAGGAGCTGTGTGTTAGTGGGCGTCCTGACTCTCCTGTAGTCCAAGGGAGGGGGCGAGCACGACACTCCACACCAGGGAGAAAGCCTTGCATTACTGTGTGGAGTTACAGACAGAAGAACAGGAAGTGAGGATTTCTCAGAAGAAATAAGGACATTTAAAAGCAAAATGGAAGGATGAGGTAAGTGAAGGAGGACTAAGGTAAAGGAAGCTATTCAGGGGGAAAAAAATATCTTTACAACCCCTTTAATGAACATGCACCAAATGCTTACACACGCAATAGGCGACAATCTCTCATGTGCGGCGTGCCACACATGGAATGGAGGACCAGGTATTCTAACAGTTATTAGGTATGGGGTTCATTTTAGAGCTCAGGCTAGGTAAGGTGTTAAGGTTGGCATAGAGGTTAGGATGAAGCTTAACTAGTCTAGACCAACAGCTTCACAAATGAAATACTTATATGGAAGCTGTTTGTAATTTTGGCAAACTGGTTCTGAGATTTACACCACCCAGCTAGGTCCATGTCCTAAATTTTCTTTACTGAAATTAGGCAATAGAGCTTGGCCACCTCCCACTCCTTCTCTGATTGGGCAGAGAAAGAGTAGTACTTTAACCTAATCAGGTCACTGCCTGTTTTTGCCATGTCATGCATGTATCTGGTCTGATTGGCTCAGAGTACTTCCTCTCTGTGACCCATTTTGAGTTCTTTTGTACATGGTGACATCGCAGAGGGAGGCGATGGAGACAGGGGTTGTTGGTGGCACTGCAGAGGGGGATGGAGGCAGGGGGTGATTGGAGGCAGGGGGCCTGGGGGAGATTGGAGGCAAGGGACGATGGAGGCAGGGGGTTATTGGAGGCAGGGGGCCTGGGGGAGATTAGAGGCAGGGGGAGATTAGAGGGAGATTGTGGCACCGCAGAGGGGGATGGAGGCAGGGGGTGATTGGAGGCTGGGGAGATTGGAGGCAAGGGACGATGGAGGCAGGGGGCCTGGGGGAGTTCGGAGGCAAGGGACGATGGAGGCAGGGGGTGATTGGAGGCAGGGGGCCTCGGGGAGATTGGAGGCAAGGGACGATGGAGGCAGGGGGTGATTGGAGGCAGGGGGCCTGGGGGAGATTGGAGGCAAGGGACGATGGAGGCAGGGGGCCTGGGGGAGATTGGAGGCAAGGGACGATGGAGGCAGGGGGTGATTGGAGGCAGGGGGCCTGGGGGAGATTGGAGGCAGGGGGTGATTAGAGGGAGATTGTGGCACCGCAGAGGGGGGTGAAGGCGGGGGTGTTGGTGGCAGAGGGGGATGGAGGCAGGGGGTGATGTGACTAAATAATTTGCCCTTATTATATCGAAAATAACAAAAATGATTTTTTTTACCTTGAATCACATTGCTATTAGCCTAGTGTACTTGTTTGTAGCCTAAATACTGAAATTTGCATCTAAAAATTTAATTTAGTAACTTTTGTGAAATGCCAGTAAAAACGTGGCTGTGCCAGTAAATTTGAACCTGGTAGGTTGGCAACACTGAAGTTGAGTAACCTCTTAATTTTCAATATAGAGAATAGCATGCAAAAAAAAAAGCAGACGATCATTCGTCCGATATTCTCATTGTGTGTAGCGGGCTTTACACCATAGACCATCGTTTTTTCAGCTGGAGATGTTGTTCTACAAACAGAATTCATACAGAACATGTGATGATGACAAAGCTACATCCAATCTTTGAACGACAGTGCTCGTAAATAAGACATTTTTTGAACTCAGAGAGGAGTAAACATCTTGTTAGGCTGAAGCTGTCTCATATTTGCAGAGCCTCAACAGATTAACTCGTTTTTATGATTGGGGAAAACGAGCCACCACTTAGTGAAAATAAAGCATATATGTGGAATTAAACCTTTTTAAAGGATATGTAAAATGTTCAGTTTAAAAAAAAAAAAAAACATTTCATACTTGCCTCCTCTGTGCAGTTGGTTTTGCACAGAGTGGCCCCGATCCTCTTCTTGGTGGGCTCTGCACGTGTACTATGGGAACACGCTGGAGCTCATCCTTAGTCCTACTGCTGTGTCAATTAACACATACAGCAGAACTCGGCTCCGCCCCCTCTACCGTGTCATTGGATTTGATTGACGGCAGCGGGAACCAATGGCTGTGCTGCTATCAATCTATCCAATCAGGACCCGAGACACCAACTGAAGCGGGTGTGCCCGTCCCCGGCGCAGGAACGATCAGGCTCAGGTAAGTAAAAGGGAGGCTCTGGTGGGCTGGGGCACTACAAGAGGTTTTTCACCTCAATGAATGGGGGTTATTTACTAAACTAAACAAGTGCAAACTACAAGTGCAAAGTGCATTCGAAATTGCACTGAAAGTGCACTTGGAAGTGCAGTCGCTGTAAATATGAGGGGAAGATCTGAAATGAGGGGAAACTCTTCTGATTTTATTATCCAATCATGTGCAAGCTAAAATACTGTTTTTTTTTTCCCTTGCATGTCCCCCTCAGATCTACAGTGACTGTACTTCCAAGTGCACTTTGCACTTGTAGGGCTAGATTCAGATAGAATGGTCTATCTATGTGCCGGCGTAACGTATCTCAGATATCTCAGGTATCTCAGATACGTTACACCGCCGTAAATTTGAGCGCAAGTTCCGTATTCAGAAAGAACTTGCGCCCTTAGTTACGCCGGCGTAACCTATGTTGTCCGGCGTAAGCCCGCCTAATTCAAATGTGTTTGATGTGGGAGTGTTTTATTTAAATTCTCTGTGACCCCACGTATTTGACGTATTTCACGAACGGCGCATGCACCGTCCGTGGAATATCCCAGTGTGCATTGCTCCAAAGTACGCCGCAAGGACGTATTGGTTTCGACATCAACGTAAATGACGTCCAGCCCTATTCGCGAACGACTTACGCAAACAACGTAAAATGTTCAAAACTCGGCGTGGGAACGACGTCCATACTTAACATTAGCTACGCCTCATATAGCAGGGGTAACTTTAGGCCGGAAAAAGCCTAAGGTAAACAACGTAAAAAAAATGGATTTTCTGTGTCATCTCCCTTTCCAGCAAGGCTAAAGGGTGCCTGTGAGCTGGGGCAGGTGCACTGTGCCAATCTGATTGGCAGTGCCCAGTACAGTGTGCTGTACAAACTGGACAGAGGTGGCTGAGTCTGCTTCACATCCCATCCTACCCCTGCCATGTCTGTCCTGCCCCATACTCCACCCCCTTACTTGCACACGTTGCTGTGAAAGGGCTTGCTATGAAGGTGGCAGATTGAAATATAGAGCACACAGCAGCTCTAGATCGTGGCTGCCTGAGCCTAGGGGAGACGAGTCTGGGGCCATGAATATGAGTAGCAGACATACTGAACACCCCCCTTCTCTCACTATCTCTCTCACTCCCCCCCTCTATTATTCCCCCTCTCTCACTTTCTCTCTCCCTATCCCTCTCTCTCTTTCTTCCCCCTCGCACTCTCCCTCTCTCACTATCTCTCTCCCCTGTGTCTCTCTATCTCTCTCTCCCCCTCTCTCCCCCCCCCTCTCTCTCTCTCTCCCCGCTTTCTCTCTCTTTCTCTATCTTTCTCTCTCCCTCTCCCTACCTCTTTCCCCCTCCTTTCATCCATCTTCTAGTTTCATCTTCAATTTACTCCCCAATCATCGTTAATGTACTATATAACCAACAAGCGCTACCTAGAAAACCACACCCAACTTTGCCTGGGAGAATCCTGACCCATTGGATCTTCCTCAGATCCATAAAGTTCTGGAAGAATGGTACTTACCACCCCTAGAAGTTATATTGATGGACCCCGTTAGCCATAAAGGCGATATTCCCGCTGATTTCTTTGATGAATATGTTGCTGGAGTTGTAGAGTCCGAATACACCACCAATGTTAGGCCTCGTACACACGAACGTTTTTTTTTGGCAAAAACCAGCAAGAAAACTGCTGGCAGAGCTTTCTTGCAGAGAAAACAGTTAGTGTACGAGGCTTTCAGGTTTCTTGTCTGGAAATCTGGGCTCTATTTTCTCGTCGAGATTCTTGTTGGCCTGTTTCATGACGAGAAACCTGAGAGTGTGTATACTTACCTGTCGCCGTGGAAACCCGCGCATGCTCGAAATAACTTTGACGCATGCGCGGTAGCTTCCATGGCATAGGTAGAGTGAAGCACGCGATGACGTCACGGCGTTCTTGCCTTTCAAGAGATCCGCGGTTCTTTTGAAAGGTCAATGTGTACACTCGGGCGGCAAAAGATTCTTGCCAAGAATCTTTTCTGGAAAAACGTTTTTTTTTCCTGAAGAGATTCTTGCCCGTGTGTACGAGGCCTTCCTGTGGACTCTCTAGCTGACAAAGCCGACAGCTCAAGTGAGGGTGTTAATAATAATAATAATAATAAAAATAATATATAGCACCAACAGTTTACACAGCGCTTTACAATGTATAGGGGGGACAGCACAATTACAGTATAGTTCAATACAGAAGGTACAGGTGGGCCCTGCTCGTAGACTTACATTCTAAAGAGAGGGGGTGGTGTTACAAAAGGTAATAGCTGCAGAGAATTATTTGATGGGGGTGGCTCGGGGACAGTTAGGTGGGTGTAGGATAGGCTTCCCTGAATAAATGAGTTTTCAAGGGGCTCCTAAAGGTGGAGAGGTTAGGGGCTGAGCAGACATACCAGGGCAGGGAGTTCCAGAAGATGGGAGAAGCTCTGGAGAAGTCCTGAAGGCGAGCATGGGAGGAGGTAACAAGGGAGCTAGAGAACAGGAGGTCCTGAGAGGAGCGGAGGGGACGATTTGGGTGATATCTGCAGATTAGGTTGGTGATGTAGATGGGGGTGATGTTGTGAATGGCCTTGCGTGTTGTGGTTAGCATTTTGAATTTTATACAGTGGGGTAGGGGAAGCCAGTGAAGGGACTGGAAGAGAGGAGCAACAGTCCTGGAGTGAGGTGCATTAGTCTAGCAGGAGAATTCATAATAGACTGAAGGGGGGATTTCCTGCGTAGGGGTAGTCCAGGAAAGAGTTGCAGTAGTCAAGGCGGGAAATAATCAAGGAGTGAATAAGTTGCTTTGTGGTGTCATTAGTCAGGAAGGGTGACCTAATGTTATTCCTAATTCAGTGGCGGTGTGTCCATAAGGGCGCACGGGCACCGCCCCCTCTCTCCAGCCACCCCCTCTATGACCAATGGATAGATTCATGCATAGCATAAATCTATCCATGGCCGCCACTGCCACCCCCTATCCGCCCGGACCCTTTTCGGGGGGGGGGTTTTGAAGCACCTGATTAGTCATAGGCTCTAATAGGCGTCTGTAACGGTCACCACCGTTTACGGCCTTCCATCAACCCACGACAGCTTATCGACACTCCAACCAACAGGACCCGATCAATAAGAATTCCCCCCAGACAGGAGACACACAGCTCTGTGCTTCTGGTTTCAAATGTAATGACAACTTTAATGATTTCTTTCAGTCTTATATACAGTACAGGGCATGAAAGGAACAATCAACTCCCCACCCACACATCACACCTTGGGGGGCTTCAATCACATTCTTTGAGCTAATTACTAATCATTCTAGACATGTCTGTGCCAGCCTATAATTATCATGATCTAATCACTGCACATTCCTTCATTAACAGCATAACAAACAAAACGCCATCACACACAATGATCTCTTCTTAATCCATATCCCTAGACAGACGTTCTGTCTTTGCATACAGCTTGACCGAAAGGTATTCACACCTCTGAGCATCAATAGGCTTAAAGCAGTGTTATCACACAATTACAGGTCTTCCAGGAGCCTGACTCAATTAGCATGTCACTAGTCAGGGCTAATCATAGAAATTAGTCACTATTGACTGGTTGGGTCACAATTAACCAACATCTTGCAGTATCTCAAAATCCTGCAATATGAACTATCAGTGATGTCCCCTGTCCTGTAATTTAGGACATCATTTCTCAGTCACCCTATGGCCCTATCGGACATAAGGTGACCCTAGACATAAGACTCCTTGGTGACGCCGGTACAGGAGTACCCCTCATCCTTACAAAGTCTCTGGGTGTCCCGGGTCATTCCGTTACAGCGTCAAAAAAAGGTATATAAGTAAAGGTACCCCTGTGCCAGGCAACTGACTCTGATCTGGTTGCCCACCGTACCACACTCCTACATGTCTGTAAATATCGGGTGGCTGTACTGTCCAATACTATCACATTAAAATACTTTACCACTTCAGCCAGTCTCCATGTGAGTTCTCTTCCGTCGTGGGCAGTGTGCCTGGACCACTGATATGCACCTCACTGTTCTTGAAAGAATGTCAGTTCTGCTTGAGGAGTAGGAAGACTACTAAGTCCTGCCTGCAGAGTTTGACCTCCTACTGGGCCACTCATTTGTTGAGATGATGTTTTTCCTCAGAATCTGCAGGTCTTTCCATATAGCGGTTTACTTACCTTGTGTTTGAGTGTTGGGGCTTTAATATAAACGCCAAGTACGCTGTCATTTAATAGAACTAAAGAAGGTGCTTGGATAACTAGTGAAACATGTTCAGAATTACAGAACAAATCCAGATATCTGTAATTAACTTCTGCTAGCTAAACTAATAAACCATTCATGCAAGTTTGTGATTTTTAGGTTTCCACCATCTATCACTGTGCTGGCAGACTCACAGGATTTTGAAGATTTAATTGATGACAATAATTAAACATAAACTTCCCATTTATCTCTTTATTTCAAAGTATTACATTCCCCATTTCAGTTGCAGTCCACTGCATTTAATAGAATCAAGCTTTCTTTACTCTCCTAGAGAGAAGATAGATCAGCATGGAGACTCCATACACATCATCTCAAACCTACATTGATGAGTTTGACCCTGTGGATTACTACAGAGCATATTATGACCCTGAAGAAAAAGCTATAACTGGAGAATGGTCTGAATTTGCATTGAAGAATCTCCATGAAACCTTCACTTCAGGTAAAGAAACACTGTTTTTATTGCTGAAAGAATTATCACACAAAGTTGCACTTAACTCTTTTCATGCCACCACTGTATGTCACGCTGTACAGATGCTGGGTCGCTTCCACACATCCTGGTGAGTATTAAACTTCCCTATTCCCGTGCATGCCTCTGCCATGTCTCCCGGACACCGCTTGCCCAGGACTGGCATGGCATGTGTTACCAGGTAGAGTGGAGGGGGATTAGCAAGGTTGTTCACACTTTCACTTTCAAGTCCTCGTGTCACTTGCTGGGAAAAACAGCTGATGGAGTTCGATCTGCACTACATTAGATTTATTGAGACATTAGGGGTCTTCTAGACATGTTAAACTTAGACAAAAGAATGGCAGGGGGTGTAGTATACTAGGATTTTTCCAAACCGTTTGGCACAGTTCTCCACACGCAACTAACTAATCTGTAAATTAAAGTCCACAGGCTTAGAATTTTCAGTTTGGAAATGGATAGAAAACTAGCTAAAAGGCTAGATTCAGTTTTTATTAGTTATTATAAGGTTATTATTCGTGTACCCCAAGGTTCAGTGCTGGGACCCTTATTTTTTAACATATTTATGAATGATATAGGGTTTGAGATTTAAAGTACCATTTCAGTCTTTGCAAGTGACACCAAGCTATGCAGTGGAATTACATCCCTACAGGATGTCTACCACCTCAATTCACTATTGGGCAACTATGTGGCATATGAGGTTTATGTTGATAAATGAAGTTGTGCACTTGGGGCTAAAAACATGCATGCATCTTGCATACTAGGAGGAAAACAGCTGGAGGAGTCAATGGTGGAGAATGATCTGTGTGTTCTGGTAGACAGTGGCATCTTAGGAGCATTGCACTGGGGTCCTGTCTACACAATCACACACGAGAATAAAAATGCAAATTGCCCCCCGCTAGTGGCTGAATAGCACCGCAAAAACAACGGTAAATCTCAGCTAAAAATAGTGGCGCTTTACCGCCGATGGCGTGAAAGTAGCCTATGTCATCATGTGCCAGGCCCAGGCCCAAGCAGCCAATCAAATATAGTGCTCAATGTGGATTGAATAAATGATAATTATGCATAGCCATAGTTGCCATGCCGCCGCCGGCGCCGGTGGCTATATTAGTGCGGGAGGCAGCCTAATGATGCTTGGCTAGGGTCGCTGGGCAGGTGGGGCCCCCGGGAAACTTCCCAGCATGCCCATGCGAAAATACAGCCCTGATGGTAGATCATAGACTTAATAAGAGGATGCAATGCCAAGCTGCAGTTTCTAAAGCTTCCAATATATCTTGTATCAAAAGTGGTATAGACTCCAGAGAGAAGGATATCAATTTGCTCCTGTACAAATCATTAGTAAGACCTTATCTGGAAATTGCAGTTCAGTTTTGGGCACCAGTTTTCAACAAAATAAAGCATTGAAACATAGATTGATGGGTGAGTTGGCTTTAAATATTAAAAGTGAAATTATTATTTCCAGTTTGTGGTGACCAGATGCACCTTAGTTACACTTTAAAAATGGAAAACACATATACTGCACTGTCCTTAACCACTTTCTTACCGGGCCATAGTAATATGGCGCCGGCAGGAACCCTCCCTCCGGGTGGACGTCATATGACGTCCTTTCTTCCCGGCCGTCTAGGGGGCGTGGCATCGTTCGTGACCCGGTGCGCACGCCCGCGGCATAGCTCCTGATTCGGTGCGTGTGCTTGGCGGCCGCAATGTGCACCAGGCACCCGCGATTGCCCGCGATGTCCACCGGCACCCGCGATTGCTCGCGATCACGACAGGAGTGTGGATCTATGTGTGTAAACCCACAGATCCACCTCCTGTCAGAGGTGAGGAGACCAATGTGTGTTCCTGAAATAAACCAATGAAAAGTGGTTTATGTGTTAAAATAGCACAGCTTCTGCTGTTAAAAGGCTATACTTAGCGTTCTGGACAGATGATGAATCGTTAGACAAATTTGTGAAATAACGTGAATAAAAACCGTGTGTTTTAATATACACACTATAAAAGGATAATAAGTACAATTACAGTACATTCATAGCTTCAAATAATAGTTCAAAATAAAAGAAAGTTCTTAGAGTGCTTTAAAAATGGCAGATTAGCCATGTGTTTGCTGAAGAAAATAGTCTGTGTGCTTCTGAAGATGGATGAAGAAGAAGGGACCTTTTTCATAAAGCACTTAGCTTATATCAAGCTACTCCCTTTTTTAGACTTCGCGCCGAAAAATAAACCACTCCTTCATTTACTCCCTCCATCCTGAGGAGTGACGAGTAGAATTATAAGGCTCAATCGGACAATTCATTGTCATCTATGGAGTGGCAGGTGTAACATGTGTCACTTTACATCCACCGACATCCAATCTGATCTGATTCCCTAAAAACAGACAGATGGAAATGCATTCCCCATTCTTCTACTGGGTCAGATGGCAAGTGGGTGTAAACAACCGCCCAATAGAGGAGAGCAGGCTGTGTATGTTCTGTATAAGTGGAGCAGACACTGAACAGACATGCGCCTGCGGGTATCAGCGGACATATTCCTGGTGGAGTCTGCCTGTGTGGACGGGGCTTTGTCTGTGTTTTGTAATCCCAGATCAGGGTCTGGGTCTTGAAGGCTTCAAAGTGTCTTGGTTGGGACAAAGCCTTAAATTCTGTGTCCAGGTCTTTATGGAGATCTACAACAATTGTGAGTGTGCAAGGCCTGGTTAAAATTTAGTGGGCTCTGTCAGGAGAAAGCTGTGTGCTCCAGCCAGGAGGCAGTTGTGTCCCAATAGGAAAGAGACTGCACTCTAGAAAGTCAGGACAGCTGAGCGAGTTTGAAAAACTGGGGATGCTGAGGTGACTAGGTGAGTCCAGGGGGTGAGAGAATCTGTGAGTTTTGGTGGAGTGAAGGAGCCGGTGTGTCAGGAGACCCCATATTGAGAGTCCAAGAGTTCACCCATGCAACTGGATCAGGGCCATCTTTTCCATTGGGCACGCTGGGCAGTTGCCCGAGGGCCCCACTTGCCTGGGGGGCCCCACCGGCTGTCCAGCAACCCCAGTAAAAAATTGTGGAGAGTGACGGGTTAGAACTGCCCATGCCCAGTTTGCGGAAATCACAGAGAAGATCCGATCCTCCACGAGTGCGGGGGGTTGCTGATGTAAGGGGGGAGTGAATGCAAAAATGTAAGGGGGCACTGATATAAAGGTTCCCCCTCCTATATTAGTGACCCCCTTACCTTAGTGTATTTACTCTACGGAAGGTGGTCTCTGGTCACCAGAGTGCCCCCCACATCAGAGTTCCCCTTTACATCAGAGTCTGCAGGATTCCCCCTTACAATGCAAGGGGGAACTCAGTCTGCGGACCCTGATGTAAGTGGGAAAGAGAAAGCAGTGGACTCTGATATAAGGTGGTCTCTGGTCACCAGAGCCCCCTCTCCACATCAGAGTTCCCACCTTAGATCATGATCTGCAGCGTTCCCCTTTACATAAGAGTTCCCTTTCACTGTAAGGGGGAATCCTGCAGACTCTGATGTAAGAGGAAACTCTGTGCTGGCTGGGTTATAGTAACCTGACCTTCATGTCAATGAAGACATATATATATATATTTTTTTTTGTTTAACTTAAACACATTGCTAATAGCACTAGCTATATGTTTATAGTTTAAATGCTGACATTTTCATTGTTCGGCACTGAAAACTGTAATTTTAGGTACTTTTTTTGCAGTGGCAGTAAAACATGTGGTTCTGCCAGTAAATTTTATGATTTTTGTCAGTAAATTCTCATGCACGTTTGTGTAGACAGGGCCCCAGTGCACTGTATTGCCCGGGGGCCTATAATGCTCTTAAGATGACACTGAACTGGATGCTTAAACTGTAGGCTGAGTGAACCCAGAGATCAGTAAAAGGAACAGCGCTGCTGAAAAGCAAGCCTTTAAACACAGTTCAGACTGGAATGACTCACTGAAAGCACTCACCACCACTGAGCTAAACGTTCCCCATATCAAAAAAAACAATTGTTTTACATGCAAATAAGGTTAACCACTTAAGGACCGCCGCACGCAGATTTACGTTGACAGAATGGCACGGACAGGCAAATGGACGTACAGGTACATCCCCTTTAATTTGCTTTACTGAATGGGAAGGCGTTGTTTTGCCAAAAAACTGGAAACTATCATCTCCAGGGTTACAGGAGGAAAATCGGGTCTTCTGCCCCAAGATCGAAGAGCCCGAGGGGGCAACCATCCAGAGGAGCGTCAAACAGGTTCTGGGATTTCGGAGGCTTTCGCCCATCCAAGGACTTCAGAGGGCATTGGAGGGGTACACAGTCAACCTTCGTAGGTTCGCAGAGAGCTAAGACCCTTGCGGCTCCCCAAGATACCCAGAAGCCCTTTTAATGCCAGGCCTGCCCAGGAGGCAGTTGGAGCCAGGTGGCTCAAAGTGACCAAGTTCCGGCAAGACCACTGCCGAAAAATGGTGGTTTCAGTCCACGGTGGAACAAGGCCATGTAAGAAAAGAAATGGCTGCACATCCAGGAATTCTGATCGCCTTTTATTGTTTAAAGTGATAACACCAAAGACACCAACACAAGGTCACATAGACGCATTTCACACATTCATTTTGTGCTTTATCATTACCAATGGCAAGGCTATTATTGGTTGTTCAAACGGCAGCCTCCAGAACTACCTCAAGAGGCTGAATCAATTTACATGGATAGACTCAAGATGGAGTCTCTCCATACCATAAATCCATGTCATTCAACCAGGTTACTGGAGGATTTCAGTGGACTTGCAATATACCTATCAGCATGTCCCGATCTTTCAGTCATACCAGCAGTTTCGAGTTGAGGGGCAGGCATTCGCAAAACCAGCTGGAGCCTACGCAGAATATGCTCTACCTAGGGGCCCAATCCAATCCGCGGGCGGCCTCAGTTTCTTTGCCACCTCAAACTCCCTAAAGTCAGGGAGACGTTCCAACAGGTGTTGGTTGCACCAGTGATGTCAGCATCCCAGTGCATGATTCCTCTCTTACTACAGTAGAGTTTGGGAGGAAGTCTATCCAAGCTTCTATGTCTTTTTGTTGAATAAGGATAATTAGGTTTACAGCATTAAACCCTCCCTCTCAAAAGCTCACCATTTATCATATGTATGCTGCCAATGTCTGGCGTCAGGAAAATGGAAAATTGTATCAAATACTTACTGTAATTTTTCTTTCCTGATGCCAAGACATGGCAGCATACAAACCCTCCCTCTGATCTTTTTGCATTATATGGAGAATGGGGGAGGTTGCTCTTAGTCAGACTTTTATAGAGTTAAACGAGTCCTGTGGGTGGATATAGGGGCAGAGCTATATGATATGTATGCTGCAATATTTTGGCATCAGGAAAGGAAAATGACAGTAAGTATTTGATACAATTTTCCATTTTCTTAACCACTGTATAAACAACAAAAAATCTGGAACAAACATTTTTGTGCATTTCTGCGTTTTTTTGAGCTCTATGGGGCACTAGCTCCTCTGAAAAACACGAGTTTGGTAATATATATATATATATATATATGTAGATAGATAGATAGATAGATAGATAGATAGATAGATAGATAGATAGATAGATAGATAGATAGATAGATAGATAGATAGATAGAATAAAATATTTACAAAAATGTGAGGGGTATACTCACTTTTGTGAGATACTGTATTTGCTAAGGTTACTATTGGAAAATGCTCCAAATGCTCACCTCTTGTCAGCTCCCATTTTAAATGGAGAGGTGGAGATGACAGAGTACAACACCCAACCAATAGATTAAAAGGGAATTCCAGCTTAACCCTAGCTACTCCTAAAACTCTCAGCTCCTAGGACCCATGCTTACTAATGTGTAAGATAGATGTGTATAGTTATCAGTTATCAGGCTGCTCCAGTCCAGTCACGTGTTTTTTTATATACAGTTAGAAAGCATGCTGCAGGAATCAAAGGGACAATGACACACTCTACCCACAACATCACACAATGGGTGCTTAACGAGTCCCCCTCAATACACATTCCTTTAGTGAACATAAGTCAGACGTCTGACCTTTAGAGTGTGTTAACTCACAACACATATTAGCATCAATAGAACTTTCACACAATACAGGGTTAGTTAGCATAGCACCATGAAATATCTTAGGAGCCAGGCTAAATTAACACAATAGACAATCACAGCAAGCTTTCATCACTACAGCCAGGTAGCTGGAGGTGATTAACATCAATTAACATCTCAACAGTCTATGTTCCACATTGAGGGAGACACTCTATTGACCTGTTGTGTTCAGAATTAACAATTTGTAACATTTCAAGATATCCTGCAATACATGAATTATCATTACTGTCCCATCTCATGTAATCCATTATATCAGTTCTCAGTCATCCTATGCCCCTAGTGGACATAGGATGACCCTAGACACAAGAGTCATTGGTGAAGCTGACACAGGAGTACCCCATATCCTTCAAGAGCCTCTGGGTCCCACGGGCCATACCGTTACAATAGGCTTACCTGTAGCATAAAGTGGTAAACAAGGGTTTACAACCACTTTAAAGCCTCAGGATGAAGTCACCGCTTCAGGCTTTACTTGCCGTTGTCAGAGCGCTCTCTCCTCTCCCCTGCAATGACACTGGCTGACACAGAGGAGCAGGATCATGTGCCTGGTCCAAAGCAACCTGAAAATAGGCCAGTTTACAAAGCTTTCTACATTTTAAAAATTGTAATCCACTGTGTTTGTTTTTTTTTTTTTTTTTTTTTTATAAGGTGGTGTTAAAGGAGACCTACTAATTGACTTTGGAGCTGGACCCGCAATTTATCATCTTCTCTCTGCTTGTGAAGCTTTCAACAATATCATCACTTCCGACTTTCTTGAGCAAAACCTAGCACAGCTACAGAAGTGGCTGAGGAATGATCCCGATGCAATAGACTGGACTAAAACTGTCAAGTTGGTTTGTGAACTGGAAGGTAACAGGTAAGTTACATGTGTCAGTGTGATTAGAATAATGTGCCTATGTAACAGCAATTCTGTCCTTTTCTCTGACTGCTTTCTGTAGGGGTGCAGACTGGCGCTGATTGGCCTTAGGCAGTCTCAGTGTGTTTGATTCGGGTGGCCACCCTTTGAGAGATATATGCATTACAAAAAGGGGAAGGGTGAAATACATGAATTTTGGGTAAGAAGAAAGAAATATTATGTTAGCAATATGTGATTGGTTAATACAGACTACGTGTTCTGTAAAGATTTAAAAAAAAAAGGCTTCTTATTAATTAAAAAGCCTATTTTCTACGACTAACACCTGCATGAATTAATTGGAAAAGGAGGAAAGTATAAAATAGAGAAGTTATAGATAAAAATATATAAATTCATTTCCAGTAATTGTTAAGGAATGTCTCACAGACTATATGAAAACAACACCTTTGAAAATAACAAGAAGAAAGATTCATCTCCGGCAATTACTAAAGAATGTTGCATGTATAAAGTTTTGCTCAGGGATAAGAATTAATAAGAAATTATGTGTACAAGGCCATTTAGAATTCTACTAAAATGACTGAAATAATATTCACTCTGAAAACCTCTTAACCCCTTACAACATATGTAACAGTTAAGGAAGCACCCTAGCTTCAGAACCTTAAAGTGGAGGTTCACCCAAAAACCTTTTTTTTTAACATTAGATTGAGGCTCGTTTTGTCAAGGGGAATGGGGTGTTTTTTTTACAATCGAAGCAGTACTTACCGTTTGAGCCCAGATTCACACTGGGTACGATTTGGTATGATTTGAGATGCGATTTCACATGTCAAATCGCATCTCAAATTGGCAACATTTGCCGGCAATTGTCGGCAATAGCACCGTCCTAATCGGTGCGACGCCGCATCTGCGGCGCTGGACCGATTTAAAAAAGTAGTTCCTGTACTACTTTTTGCGATTTCGGGCCGCGATTTACATTGACATCTGTGCAGAAACCTGCATAGATGTCTCTTAAATCGCGGCCGAAATGGGGACTGCCAGCAGGAGTGAAATCGTGCGAGTTCTGCTGAACTTGCACGTCTTCACTCCCGCAGCCCAGTGTGAACCTGGGCTTTAGAGATGCATCTTCTCCGCCGCTTCTGGGTATGGGCTGCGGGACTGGGCGTTCCTACTTGAATGACAGGCTTCCGACGGTCGCATACATCGCGTCACGATTTTCCGAAAGTTGACGAAATTCGGTGCGCAGGCGCCGTATAGAGCCGCACCGACGTTCAGCTTCTTTCGGTTACTCGTGACGCGATGTATGCGACCGTCGGAAGCCTGTCAATCAAATAGGAACGCCCAGTCCCAAAGACCATACCCGGAAGAGGCGGAGAAGATCGCTCTCTAAAACGGTAAGTACAGCTTCGATTTTAAAAAAACTAGCCGATTCCCCTTGACAAAATGAGCATCCATGTAATGTTAAAAAAAAAAATTCGGGTGAACTCCCGCTTTAACCCCTTACACTTTCTACCTCTCTTTCAATTTCTGAAGCAGGCATGGGGGGGGGGGGGGGATAAATAGTTGGGGACTCCAGCAATGCAATATCTGCCTCTTATTTCCAAAGTTTTCGCAGGAGGCAGCTGATGGCCAGCAATGTGGGTGAGAACCTTGTCCCACACCATCCTAGGGGAAAGGGAAAGTACTGGAATGACTGCTGAACCTGAATGAGAACTCTCTAAAGCACAGGTGTCAAACACAAGGCCCGTGGGCTGAATCCAGCTGCAGGAGAGCTCCAGCACTCCTCTGGTCCTACTCCAGACCCCTACTTTCTGCTTTGAAGCAATACATCCAGCTTCTTCCCAGCAGCAGCATATGGAAAGGGGGGTGTACTGTGATGTAAGGGAGAGTGGGGGATTCAACTTCTGATGGTGGGGTGGTTCTCGACATCCAATGTAAGGGGAGGAGGGGATGTGCTGCACATTTAATCTTACAGATACAACCGCCCCTTTTGAAAGCAATCATAATGCTGATGCGGCACACAAATTAAAGCAGATCTCCGCCGTACAAAAAATATTAAAGGCCATCAGCTACAATTACTGCAGCTGCTGACTTTTAATATTAGGACGCTTACCTGTCCTGGAGTCCAGCGACGTCGGCAGCAGAAGACGAGCAATTTCTCGTCACTCTGCTGCCCCCACTGCCATCCTCAGTGAGGGAAACGGGAAGTGAAGCATTGCGGCTTCACTGCCAGGTTCCCTACGGCGCATGCACGAGTCGCGCTGCACCGTGCTTATTGGTCCCCGCTGTGTTCTGGGAGCCGTGTGTTTCCTGGGAACACAACGGGGGGGGATTTGGGCGTAATCTGACATTCTGTCCGCAGACTGTGTGGCTGGAAGTGGGTGAAAAGTGGGTGCAAAGATTCACTTTAGGATGGAGCTCCGCTTTAAGTTCGACACCCCTGCTCTAAAAGGTTTTGAACCTACAAGTTTGACACAAGCTTAACACAGACAACACCTAAAACCCCAGCTAAATGTAACAAAAAATAAATAAATGGCTAATTAAAAAAGAAAAAATAATACCTATGTTTGCTGCAGTACTCACCTTGCATTAAGAAGTTTTTATGCAGTACTTTTTAGACAATCTGAAAAAAAAGAAAGAAAATCAGTAAATTTTGAAAAAATAACTAACTAATAATAACTATTAAATTATAGGTATTGTAATTTCCTTTCAAATTTGGCTTAGTGAATGTAACAAATACAAATTTATCAGAAGTTACTAATTATCCAAAATAATGAATGTCGCAGCTAAAAAAAAATGGAATGGAACAAAATAATAATAAATAATAATTATAAAAAGTTTTTATTATTATTATTTATTGTTATTAGATTGTTGCGTTACATTCGTCCAATGAATTTGCATTCATTATTTTGGATAATTTGTAACTTCGATAAATTCGTATTGATTATGTTCACTAACAGCAAAATTTGAAAGGAAATTCCAATACCTATAATTTAATAGTTGTTACCAAGAAAGGAAAAAATCTCAGCATAGCATAAATCCTCTCCCCCAAATCCCCCTTCCTAGCACAAATCACTCCGATTTTCCCCTCCCTCAGTCCACCCTAATAGCCCAAGTTTCCCCACCACTTCCTGGCACACACAAAATGTTCCATGTTTCTGTTTGAATTAAAAAAAAAACGCTTTTTGCTTCCATCACTTCCTGTAGATCATCTCACAGCATGCACTGCCTTTGTGCATCACAGAATAGGTGTGTATTATCAGTCTGGACCACACCTCCCCTATACTGCCACCTGTTTGTTTTTCCACACACTTTCTGTCAAACTCTTTTAGCTCTCCCTTCAGCTATATAGTGCATGGGCCTGTCCGATTTGATACAAATTAAATGGGCTGGTCAGGTGGCTCCTATTCCATAGTTTTGGTACATCTAAAGAGAAAATTGTACAGAGATTGTACAGTGTATGGTCATCTTCATACAAGTGCATAGGAGGGAGTGGATGGAGACACTATCAAGCCCTATTCCCATCTCCACCTAGTGGGAACTTGCGTTCCCTCAAGTGTTTTTTTGGGGCCTTTTGAAGCATTTCTGTTCCTAGCGCATTAGGCAGTTGCTCTATGGGTGTCAAACGCCCCAAAGAAGTTCCAGAACATTTTTTAGAGCAGAGCGTGGCACATTTCTTATTGATTTTTTTGTTGCACTTGCAGCACGTTTGTCACACGGCAGACCCGCACCTGCTACCCGTGCTTGGATTGCCATTAACATTTAATTGCAGTGTATGTGCGATGCTCGTTGGCAGCGCAATTCCAAAACATGTGGCAAATTGTGTGTGTTTTTTTTTTTTAGCAGTTTGCTGTGCATTTTGAAACGCACAGATGTGAATAGAGATCCATGTTCTTGTGTAAACACACCATTCACACCTAGCGTAGTGGCAGTGCAATTTTCTGCATAATTTTTTTCCGTAAAACAACATAGGGCAGCCCATTGATTTTAATGGGCTGCCCTACACTTGGCAAGGTAGCTCATGGAAAATGTTGGCGCGTTGCATTTTGCTGCATTTGTAGCTACGTTTTTCCACGTGGCAAAATGTGTTTGCTTATTCGTTTGGGGTGTCGTTAACAATACAATTAACACCAATATCACTTTTGAATGCGGACACAAAATTGTTCGCAAAAATCCTAGCAACTAGAATAAAAGAGTACATGACGGAATTGGTCCACCCGGATCAGGTTGGGTTTGTCCCAAGTAGAGCGGGAGGGATAATGGAGTGAGAACACTTCTGCTCTTACAAAAAATTAGAGAGGAAAGGATGCCCGGTCTACTCCTGTCAATCGATGCCGAGAAGGCGTTCGACAGGCTAGACTGGGGATTCATGATGAGCACACTAGAATGTATGGGGATAGGCCCTAGAATGATACAATGGATAAAAACATTATATAAAGGGCCTACGGCCATGGTAAACGGAATATTATCATGCCCCTTTGAGATTAAAAACGGGACAAGACAGGGGTGCCCCCTGTCTCCACTCTTATTTGTATTAGCATTGGAACCACTCCTGGAAACAGTACGGGGGGATGTAGATATCGGGGGTTTTAGAGTGGGAGATGAGGAGCATAAGTTAGCTGCATTTGCCGACGATGTCCTATTCTACATATCTAACCCCTGTATCATGATACCCAATCTTTTGAGAGTACTAAAAGAATATGGAGAACTTTCCAATTTTAAGATTAATCCGAATAAATCTGAGATGCCTCAATGTTTGCAATCATTACAGTAAAGGAAAAATAATCTATAATTTCTTCTTTCAGTGACAGTGAGAGCTGTAAGAGAAAGATAGAAAAATTAAGGAGAACAGTGACAAAAGTTCTGAAATGTGATGCTCTGAAGAAGAACCCATTTGACCCGGTGGAGATGCCACAAGCCGATTGCCTGATTAGTTGCCTCTGTTTAGAAGCACCCTGCAAAGATGTAGAATCCTTCACCAATGCTTTGAGAAATTTGAAGGACCTCATTAAACCAGGGGGTCACATAGTAATACAGAGTTTGCTTAACTGTTCATACTATTGTATTGGTCAAAAGGCATTCTCCTACCTGCCCATCACTAAGGAAGAACTGGAGGCATCATTTAAAAAGGCTGGCTTTGAAATACTGAAACTAAAGACCACTCCATTTGCTGAAAAAAAGGCAGAAATTAGTAATTGTAATGGCTTTTACTTTGTCCATGCCCGTAAACCATGTCCATAAGGCAAACAGCCTATCAAGTATTTACACCCAGGTCTAAGGCTAAGCTCGCACAGCAATGGAGAGCAGCGGGAGCACTTTACCGCTCTGCCAGCTGTCCAATCCTGGACCCCACTGTTGCCATGCATATTTGATCAAGTGCTGTTTTTCTACATTCATGTAAGTGTTTCCACCTACAATAAACACTCATTGCCTACAGTATCACACTATGTGCATCTTCTTTTTTACTTTTCCTAACATCATCTGGTTCAGCCCTCAAAATTTCCACTCGCCTACTAGCATTTGGCGAGTGGATTTAAGCTGGGGGCGAGTGATGACAGGGCTGCTTGACCATTCTCCCTCCAATCTGTGCCTACACTAAGAGTCCCGATGAGATTGGCGGCCGAAGAGGAAAGGTGCATGCTCGGGAAAAGTAGTCTGGTGAGCCGCGCACAGGCAGAGCAGTACACAGGTGCTCTTACAATTCTCATTAAGCCATGGGACCCAACAGTATGACCTCTCTGAGCCTGCCCCCCTCCCCCGGGCCCCCGACCAATGTAGCTGGAGAGCAGAAAGTAATGAGTGAGGTGGAGGATTGCCAAAATTACCACTCCGGTGCAGCGCTCACTGAAAGTTGCCCTGACATGAGAGCGGCAGCCTTCTAGTTTGTCTAGTTTTCTTCTCCTTGTGTTCTATGTAAGTGTCCAACAGTTTAGCATGAGCACTGTGAACAGACTGGTCTCAATGTGTGCTGTGCGCTGTCAGTGTGCGCTGTGCTATGGTGTCAATGGCTGTGCAGTTGTGTGGATCTCAGCGCTGAATTGTACTCCCTCCCGCTGTGCTGCAGCTCCTCTTCTCTCTGCCAGCCTGAATAAAAGGGGGAAGTGGGGACATGCAAGCGTGGAGCCGCACACACAGGCTCCTGATGATGAGATGAATGGGAGAGAGAGAGAGGATGGATGGGAGTTGCAGAGGAGACAGTAAGAGAATGGGGAAGAGACCCAGTTCTAGTGCCCTGTCCCTCTGGTCTGCCCCCAGTGCCCTGTCCCTCTGGTCTGCCCCCAGTGCCCTGTCTCTCTGGTCTGCCCCCAGTGCCCTGTCCCTCTGGTATGCCCCCAGTGCCCTGTCCCATTTTGTTAAAGTTGTTGTTGGTAATATTTAATTTTGTAACTTTATTCTGCATAAAACATTGTCATTCCATGAGATAATCTACGAGGGTGTGTTTACAGGTGCAATTAGGCGCAGGACAGTGTATGAATTAGGTGGGGCAACTGGTGGTGAGTAACTCTTGAGGCCTGGCTAGTAGCTCAGGACTTGAAATTCTGAGCCCTGATCTGGTTCATTGTTTGACCGTCTGTGGGTCACCACCTCCAAGCACGTACATCTGCTCCATTTGATTGGTGTTTTTGAAGTCACCTGTTCATTGCTATTTAAGATTTGGTCTCGCAGTGATTATACCAAGCTCTGTTGACCCTCTAAGCATACGCTCTTTAGGGTTCAACTTTTCTGGTAAGCCTCTGTCCGTTTGGTGGCGGCCTTTTTCACAATGTGTGTCAGGTCCAGATTGTGGGAACACCATTTGGCTTTGTTGTTTGCCTAGGACTTTTCACCAATTGGAAATTCACGTTTTTCAAGTCACATATGTCTGCATAGGACTTTTCCACTTATTGGACATTTTAAATTTTTCATTTACATATGTTCTTTAATTCATCATTTACTTTGATTGGACACCGTTCACATTGGTGATTTTTTATTCATTTCTATATATCCCTAATGTTATATGTCATTTGTTTAAGATATATAGTATATACACACACACATTTGGGTATTATTTAGCGCTACAATTTAAATGTTCAGTTGTCCAATCCTGGCTACAGTAGGAGGCAGTGTGGTGCGTGATTCTGCGTATCACACAGCCCCCCCCCCCTTTTTTAATACAAATTTTTATTTAAAATGTACAAAACATACACTTCATTCACGGTGTTGTACAGCAGTGTAATGCGCTGCCGAACAGTGCTATGCGTTCCTGTATGGTGCACTGAAGGAATATCCAGCAATGCTCAGCTTTAGATAAAAAATCATGTCAAATCAATTGATCAAGGTCATTCACTCATACCTAATTTACTATGAATAATCATAAAACCAAATATGTTTTGCAAGCTTGCCATGAATATAATATAACACCTATAAGTGCCGAGTTATGAATTTGAAATAATATTCTAACATGCACTGCAATAAAATGCAGCGTGACTGTATATTAGTGCAGCCCTAGAAAACCATTGCTTTCTGTGTGTCCTTGCGGTGACAGACATGTTACAATGCAGTAAAATGACTGTCACCACACACTGTGTGAATCGGTCCTTAACCACTTTAAGACTGGGCCTATTTTTCAAACTTTTTGTTTACAAGTTAAAATAAAATAAAAAATTGGGTTAGAAAATTAATTGGAACCCCCAAACATTATACAGTGGGTACAGGAAGTATTCAGACTTTTTCACTCTTTGTTATATTGCAGCCATTTGCTAAAATCATTTAAGTACATTTTTGTCCTCATTATTGTACACACAGCACCCCATACTGACAGAAAAACACAGAATTGTTGACATTTTTGCAGATTTATTAAAAAAGAAAAACTGAAATATCACATGGTCCTAAGTATTCAGACCCTTTACTGTGACACTCATATAATAACTCAGGTGCTGTCCATTTCTTTTGATCATCCTTGAGATGGTTCTACGCCTTCATTTGAGTCCAGCTGTGGTTGATGATACGGATTGGACTTGATTAGGAAAGCCACAAACCTGTCTATATAAGGCCCTTTTCACACTACAAAATAAATCCGTTTTAATAATCCGTTTTAAAATCGGTCAGATAATGTTAAAAAACGGAAGTTATACGTCCTTTATAAAATATCATTAAAGTCTATGGGATTTTTTTATGTTCCGTAAAGATCCGTAATAGTCCGTTATAACATACGGACGTTAGTTATAACGGAATATGTGACGGGTCTTGCACTATTTTTTGTCAATTTTTTGTCCGTTGCAAGTAACGGATATATTAACGTCCGTTATATTTTAACATTGAAGTCTATGGCACATGGACGTTAGTAAATGTCTCCGTAAATGTCCGTTATGTTAACGGACGTTAATTTTACTGAGCATGGATATTCAGGGGAACCCCGCTGTCAATTTAAAACAAAAATGACGTGCGGTTCCCGGTAAATATCCATAACCAGACCCTTCAGGTCTGGTATGGATATTCAGGGGAACCCCGCCGTCAATTTAAAACAAAAATGACCTGCGGTTCCCCCTAAATATCCATAACCAGACCCATTATCCGAGCACGTTGACCTGGCCGGCCGCAGAAAAGAGGGGGGGACAGAGTGCGGCCCCCCCTCTCTCCTGAACCGCACCAGGCCACATGCCCTCAACATGGGGAGGATGTCCCCATGTTGATGGGGACAAGGGTCTCATCCCCACAACCCTTGCCCGGTGGTTGTGGGGGTCTGCGGGCGGGAGGTTTATCAGAATCTGGAAGACCCCTTTAACAAAGGGGACCCCCAGATCCTGACCCCCCCCCCCCCCCTGTGTGAAATGGTAATGGGGTACACTGTACCTCTACCATTTCACGAAGGAAGTAAAAAGTATTGTAAAAAAAACACACTGACACAAAAGAATAAAGTCCTTTATTAAAAAAAAAACAAAAAAACTCCAGCGCTGAAAAATCCACTCGTTCCCGGCTTCCTGCGTTGTCCTGATCCAGCGACGGGTGCGGGTGATCTCCCGCGATGAGAAGATCCAGCGAATGAGCGGCTGAAGCTGTGACATTTCTTATATAGAGGCGGCAGAGCCACCCGTCACGTGACCCTGCCCCCTCTGACGTACCTCTGCTACGTCACTGGGGAAGACCAAGAAGAGGAAAGACCTTTCCTCTTCTTGGTTTTCCCCAGTGACGTAGCAGAGGTACGTCAGAGGGGGCAGGGTCACGTGACGGGTGGCTCTGCCTCCTCTATATAAGAAATGTCACAGCTTCAGCCGCTCATTCGCTGGGCTGTGCCCAGCGGTGAGAGGAGGTCCGGGATGCATCCATTCCTTTCTAACGTCCGTTAATAAAAAACATTTCACCCTTTCTTGAAGTCCAGCTCCAGAAGTCGTATGGATATTCAGGGGAACCCCACTGTGCCCAGCGGTGAGAGGAGGTCCGGGATGCTGCTGCGCCGGATGGATGGATCTTCACATCGCCGGAGCGGAGATCACCCGACGCTGGATCTTCTCATCGCGGGAGATCACCCGCACCCGTCGCTGGATCAGGACAACGCAGGAAGCCGGGAACGGGTGGATTTTTCAGCGCTGGAGTTTTTTTTTTTTTTTTTTTAATAAAGGACTTTATTCTTTTGTGTCAGTGTGTTTTTTTTACAATACTTTTTACTTCCTTCGTGAAATGGTAGAGGTACAGTGTACCTCATTACCATTTCACACAGGGGGGGGGGGTCAGGATCTGGGGGTCCCCTTTGTTAAAGGGGTCTTCCAGATTCTGATAGACCTCCCGCCCGCATACCCCCACAACCACCGGGCAAGGGTTGTGGGGTTGAGACCCTTGTCCCCATCAACATGGGGACATCCTCCCCATGTTGAGGGCATGTGGCCTGGTGCGGTTCAGGAGAGAGGGGGGGCCGCACTCTGTCCCCCTCTCTTTTCTGCGGCCGGCCAGGTCAACGTGCTCGGATAATGGGTCTGGTTATGGATATTTAGGGGGAACCGCACATCATTTTTGTTTTAAATTGACGGCGGGGTTCCCCTGAATATCCATACCAGACCTGAAGGGTCTGGTTATGGATATTTACCGGGAACCGCACGTCATTTTTGTTTTAAATTGACGGCGGGGTTCCCCTGAATATCCATACGACTTCTGGAGCTGGACTTCAAGAAAGGGTGAAATGTTTTTTATTAACGGACGTTAGAAAGGAATGATATAACGGATGTATACGGATATATACGGATAAACATTATCCGTTTTCAATAAAGGAAGAATGGTAAAATATTTATACGTATGTATCCGTTATTAAATCCGTTAATAAACGTCCGTTAATAGGTGTAATACGGATATTATAAAACGGACATACAATCCATAGTGTGAAAGAAGCCTAAGACCTTACAGCTCACAGTGCATGTCAGAGCAAATCAGAATCATGAGGTCAAAGGAACTGCCTGAAGAGCTCAGAGACAGAATTGTAGCAAGGCACAGATCTGGCCAAGGTTACAAAAAAAATAAAAAATCTGCTGCACTTAAAGGGGTTGTAAAGGTAAAAAAAATCCTAAATAGCTTCCTTTACCTTAGTGCAGTCCTCCTTCACTTACCTCATCCTTTAATTTTGCTATTAAATGTCCTTATTTCTTCTGAGAAATCCTCACTTCCTGTTCTTCTGTCTGTAACTCCACACAGTAATGCGAGGCTTTCTCCCTGGTGTGGAGAAAGCCTCTTGAGGGGGCCCCCCCCCATCAAAAATCCCCCATATAAGGTCATCCATCACAAAGCCCCTCATAAAAGATCCCCCATCACAGACTCATCTATTATTACAATGTAATATAAAATTAAATAGTTAAATTCCCCATAATGCAGAATAAGTGGGAGCCCTGATGTCGATCTCCCCAGCCAGCGGAGTGCTTCCTTACATCTCAGGTGTGACTGTCCCCAGCGGAGCGCTTCCTTACATCTCAGGTGTCACTGTCCCCAGCGGAGTGCTTCCTTACATCTCAGGGGTCACTGTCCCCAGCGGAGTGCTTCCTTACATCTCAGGTGTGACTGTCCCCAGCGGAGCGCTTCCTTACATCTCAGGTGTCACTGTCCCCAGCCAGCGGAGTGCTTCCTTACATCTTAGGTGTCACTGTCCCCAGCCAGCGGAGTGCTTCCTTACATCTCAGGTGTGACTGTCCCCAGCGGAGCGCTTCCTTACATCTCAGGTGTCACTGTCCCCAGCCAGCGGAGTGCTTCCTTACATCTCAGGTGTCAATGTCCCCAGCGGAGTGCTTCCTTACATCTCAGGTGTCACTGTCCCCAGCCAGCGGAGTGATTCCTTACATCTCAGGTGTCACTGTCCCCAGCGGAGTGCTTCCTTACATCTCAGGTGTCACTGTCCCCAGCGGAGTGCTTCCTTACATCTCAGGTGTCACTGTCCCCAGCCAGCGGAGTGATTCCTTACATCTCAGGTGTCACTGTCCCCAGCGGAGTGCTTCCTTACATCTCAGGTGTCACTGTCCCCAGCGGAGTGCTTCCTTACATCTCAGGTGTCACTGTCCCCAGCCAGCGGAGTGATTCCTTACATCTCAGGTGTCACTGTCCCCAGCGGAGTGTGTTTCCTTACATCTCAGGTGTCACTGTCCCCAGCGGAGTGTGTTTCCTTACATCTCAGGTGTCACTGTCCCCAGCCAGCGGAGTGCTTCCTTACATCTCAGGTGTCACTGTCCCCAGCCAGCGGAGTGCTTCCTTACATCTCAGGTGTCACTGTCCCCAGCGGAGTGCTTCCTTACATCTCAGGTGTCACTGTCCCCAGCCAGCGGAGTGCTTCCTTACATCTCAGGTGTCACTGTCCCCAGCAGAATGCTTCCTTACATCTCAGGTGTCACTGTACCCAGCGGAGTGTGTTTCCTTACATCTCAGGCCCCGTACACACGGCCGAGGAACTCGACGTGCCAAGCACGTCGAGTTCTGGGATGAAGCCGCCGAGGAGCTCGGCGGGCCGCCTTCTCCCATAGAACAACGAGAAAATAGAGAACATGTTCTCTATTTTCTCGTCGAGCTCCTCGGCGGCTCCATCGAGCCAAAACTGTACAGACGACAGAGTTTCTCGGCAGAATCCGGGTTTTGACCGAGTTTCTCTGTGAATTCTGCCGAGAAACTCTGTCGTGTGTACGGGGCCTCAGGTGTCACTGTCCCCAGCCAGCGGAGCGCTTCCTTACATCTCAGGTGTCACTGTCCCCTGCGGAGTGCTTGCTTACATCCTATTTTCTCTTTCGCTCATGGACGGACACAGCTCTATTAATTCTTGACATTAGGGACGTCCCCAAGCAGTGTAAAAAAAAAAAGGGTGGGCACAGCAAACAAACCAACTTCCACCCAAAAACAAACAGTGCTCCTCAACGAAGTTGCAACCTTAAACAGTCGCCTGCAAAACTTTGCGGCCGAAGCAAGTATCCAAAAGATACACTCCTGTCAACCTTGTAAAATGTTGTGAAGGTGTGAACGGACGACCAGTTTGCCGCCCTACATACCAGTGAGACAGGCGCTTGATGTCGGAAAGCCCAGGAGGCACCTATTGCCCTGGTCGAATGCGCCGTGACAAGAAAGGGAGGTGCCTGCCCCTGTAGGGCATAAGCCTGAAATCACGATCTGTCTGATCCACCGAGAAAGGGTGGCCAGTGAGACCGCCAGGCCTTTCTTTGGACCAGTCACCAACACCAACAGTGAGTCTGACCTCCGAAACTGAGCCGTAGCAGAGAGATATATTTGAAGAGCTCGGACCACATCCAAGGAGTGTAGAGCAACCTCTTTGGGATGCGACGGCCGGAGGACACAGGGATGGAAGCACTATGTCCTCATTAAAGCGGGGGTTCACCCTAAAAAAAAATTCTAACATTACATTGAGCCGAGTTGTGAGAATGACATTATGCTGACCTTTTTTACTTTCTTGCCGTACATAACGTTTTATCTATATTTTCACTACGGCTTCCAGGTATGCAATCCTGCGGGACTGTGCGTTCCTATTCACATGCTAATTGATTGACATGCTTCCCACCGGCGCATACATCGCGTCACGAGTTGCCGAAAGAAGCCGAACGTCGGTGCGCAGGCGCCGTATAGAGCCGACTCACAATCTGGCTTCTTTCGGCAACAGGTGACGCGCTGTATGCGCCGGTGGGAAGCATGTCAATCAATTAGCATGTGAATAGGAACGCCCAGTCCCATTTTGCTGACATATTTTTGGATTTTCAGTAAAGTTGTTCAATTTCTGTATAGGCGACAAAACTTTTGTCTTGCCAAAACTTGACCTTTCTGTCTTGATTAAATGATAAATCTTTTTTCAGTGAAACTAATTTATTTCAGTGCATCAAACATCATTTGGGAGGGCTTTAGCTTTTCATATAAGCTATTCCTAACACCAATTGATTAATTAAAAGTCAGGTTAATAGCAGGAGTTTCTACAAAATAGAGAAGCGACAAGACTTTTGTCAGGGACTGTACAAGGTCGGCGTACCAAGGGCGCCGAGGCCAATCTGGGGCAATTATTTTCACCGAGAAGCAGAAGAGGAAGAAGCTTTAGCGGGGGAAAGCATATATCAGCTGATACTGTCCCCACGGAGCCACCAACGCGTCCGTCGCGTCTGCCCAGGGATCCTTGGACCTGGCCACAAAACAATACCTTCCGATTGAGTCGAGAAGCCAGGAGATCCACGTCTGGCGTGCCCCATTTCCGGCAAAGTAGCCGAAACATATCCGGGTGTAGTGACCATTCTCCTTGGCCCAACATCGGGCGACTTTGGTAGTCTGCTTGCCAGTTTTCTACGACTGAAATGTATATGGCCGACAGGGCTGGCGCGCTCCGCTCTGCCCATCAAAGGATGTAAGCGACCTCCAATGCTGCAGCCAAGCTTCTTGTTCCTTGATGGTTGACATACGCCACCGCCGTGGCGTTGTCCAACTGGATCCTGACTGGACATCCCTGAAGCCTCTGTGACCACGTGGAGAGGCACAATCCGATACCCTGAAGTTCCGCAACATTGATCGACAGGAGGGATTCTCCCTGCGTCCATTGACCCTGTGTCGACTGAACGCCCCAGACACCTCCCCATCCGGTCAGGCTGGCGTCTGTCGTGATCACCGTCCAATGAAAGGGAAGGAACGATTGCCCGGACTGAGGGGCTGGAGACCTCAGCCACCAAACCAGGGAAGCCCTGACTAGCTGACTCACCCAGATTTGACAAGCCAGGGACAACGGAGACTTGTCTCATTTGGACAGGATCTCCTTCTGCAAGACACGAGTGTGGAATTGAGCATACGGTACCACCTCGATACCCAGGACTTGCATGCAAAAGCGCAGCGTCGACCACCTGCGGGATACCAACATCTTCACCGCAGTCCAAAGAGTCTGCAACTGCTCCAAGGGGAGGAAAACTCTCGCCTCTGAGGAGTCCAGAATTAAGCCCAGGTATTCCAGGCGCTGAGTCGGAACCAACACCGACTTCTGGAGGTTCAATACCCAACCGAACTCTTGAAGAGTCTGACTGGCTATCGCCACATCCTCCTCTAATTCTGAGCAGGAGGTTGTCCAAGTAGCCCACAATAGCAATTCCTCGCTGCCTCAGCAGGGCCAGAATCGGGACGAGCACCTTGGTAAAAACCCTTGGTGCCAATGCCAGGCCAAAAGGGAGAGCCACAAATTGGTAGTGGTCGTCCCCGACCGCAAAAATCTCTGATGCCTGGCAAATATGGGGACATGCGAGTATGCGTCCTTGATGTCCAAGGATGCCAGAAAATCCCACGGATGGAGTGCAGCGACCATAGAGCGAACTGATTCCATCCTTAACTTCCGTACTCTCACAAAGGTGTTGAGGGCCTTGAGGTCCAGGATTGGACGGATCCGTCCTTTTTTGGGACTACAGGGATTCTACTCTGTTTGAAACAGACAAGCTACAAAACGTCATCAACGTTACAGAAAAAGCACAGCTGAATGTAAACACTACTCGTTATGACCTGGATAAATAAGAAGCTTCACATGCATTTCACCCTTATGTTTGGGAAGATAAAATGAGGAATCGGATTGCTCTACATGGGCAACTTCTTTTGTTGTTCCAGCTCTAATTAGAACTAAACCCCCAAAGAGCCAACAAATGAGGTTGCCTTTATTCTAATATGGTGACCATTCCCTTTACCCAAAACCACCACTATTAGTCCAAGCAGCAGAATGATTATACATTTTATACTTTTTTGTGACTTATAGGAATTGTAATGATGAATAAAGCACTATAGGTATGTGTAACAATGGTTCTGAGCATTTTATTTGACACTCTAAAACAGATTTTGCATATTTATGCACCGACTCATAAAAATGAAACTATGTATATCAGTACAATGAGCCAGGCTCCAAGAAATGTAATGAATTGGTTATTTGCTACCAAGAAAATGATTTTGAGTCCATAACATCAGGAAAGAGAAGTCAGTGTGTCCCTTTCTGAACAATCTGAGCAAAGCGATTGGTGATGGAAAGGGTTGTGTCAATAAATCGGTCCACACAGTTCACTAAGCAGCCTTCAGTTCGTGAGTCCAGCTTGTTGCTAGGTCTGTCCATGCATTTATCCCAGCAGACATCCATAAAGGTGTGCACCTAGGAAGAGCAGAAAAAAAATATTAGGGATACAGCCGGACTTTTTCAGGTAATGTGTTAAAATTATCTTAACATAAGCAAAACCATAAACCACAGTTAGAGAAAAACTTTTATCAACATTAAGTCAATTAACCACTTGCCATCCGGGACATTTCTGACACTTCGCTCCTACATGTAAAAAATAGGATTTTTTCATCATACTTACCTGTAAAATCCTTTTCTTTGAATACTTCATGGGACATAGTTAGTGCCAGTTCACAGCATAGAAACGCAATGCGGATGCGATCCAGGTGCTTTTTTGCATGCAGGCATAGTTCACACCAGTGCTTGCAGTTCCAGAAAAATAAGTAGAACATGCTGCATTTTACCTGCACTGGAACGCTGTAAAACGCACTGGAACGCTGTAAAACACACTGGAACGCACCAAAAACACACTTGCCCTTATCCAAGGTTAATAAAAAAAAGGGGTGAAAAAAAAAGCACTGGACTGCATCAAAAACATACCAAAAATGCACTGGAACGCATCAAAAACATGCATGCAAAAAAGCACCTGGAACGCATCCGGGTTACGTTTCTATGGTGTGAACTGGCCCTTACTGATGCCACCAGGATGACTGGAACCCCCTCTTCCCAAATCCTGCGCAACAAATGTGGAAGGAGAGGGATTCGGGGGAAAGCATAAACCAGGGAGTACTGGCTCCATAGAACTACCAGAGCATCTGCTCCGATTGTCAGGGGGTTCCTTGTTCGGGACACAAACTGATGTAGCTTGTTGTTGAACCTAGATACCAATTAGGGCCGAAACAACTAATTGATTAATCGACAACTAATCGATTATGAAATTAATCGATTACAATTTTCATAATCGATTTATCGGCTAGTAACATAATGGGGTTAAAAAAACTAAAATTAGCCCTTTATAGTACAAAAAAGCAAATCGCTACTGTAAATATTACTTTCACGGTCCCACAGTAAAAAAAAATTAACCCCTTACAGTAGCGATTATTTGCTCTTTTTGTACTTATTTGTTTTTTTTAACCCCATTATGTTACTAAACATCTCAGGCCTGGGGTCACACCTCTGTTTTTTGGTGCCTTTTGCAGAAACACACTACAGTTCATTTACATGTTTTCCTATGGGACACGTTCACATCCATGATTTTTTTCAGCTGCTGCGTATTTGGAAAGGGCAAGGGCTTTTTAACGCAAAACGGTGCGATTTTGTTTGTTTTTTTTGGTTCAATATACTTCAATGGAGAAGCTGCAGAAAAGCATGAAATGTGTTTTTGCGGCAATTTGTGTTTTGTAATCTGCCCAACAACAAATTGGCCCCAAAAAATTTAAAAATTCGATTTTTTTTTTTTTTTAAGGCTATTATCCGATTAATCTAACCAATAAATCGGCCAACTAATCGATTATGAAAATAATCGTTAGTTGCAGCCCTAATGCCAATAGATCGACATTCGGTGATCCCCATCACTGGTAAACTCCCCAGAACACGTTCGGGTGTAGGGACCATCCCCCCGGACAGACCTGCTGGCGGCTGAAATAATCTGCCTTCCAGTTGTCTACCACCGGGATATGGGCTGCCGATAGAACCGGAACATGTCCCTCTGCCCAGGCATATGTGGTTCACCTCCTCCTAAGTTGAACATTTCCTGGTACCGCCTTAGTGGTTGATATAGGCCACAACAGTGGCATCGTCGGACTGAACTCTGATAGGGCAGTCCTGAAGCTCCACCATCCAGGACTTTAGGGCTAGAAGCACCGCCCCCATAACACCAAGATGTCCTTAACCAGCTTCCCTGAGCTGTGAGCCCCTCTAGAGTAACTCTCCTCTGTTGTCAGCACTCTCCAAGACACAGAGAGAAAGGATCTTTTGCAGGTTTTGATCCTGCAACCACCACTTTAGGCTTAAGCGCACCTGGGGAGATAAGGACATGGGGTAACCCAGGGCTTGCACTCTCCTGTTCCAAGCCGACAAGAGGTCTTGTTGTATAGGCCTGGAATGGAACTGGGCATAGGGAACTTCCTCGAAGACACCATCCTTCTCAGAGGACTCATACAGAGCCGAATGGAGGGTTGCCTGGTGCCCCTTACCTGACACACCGGATCCTTCAGGTCACAGATCTCTACAAGTGGCAAAAATACCCTTGCCTGAACCGTATCTAGGATCAGCCCTAAATATTTCAGACACTGAGCTGGCCTCAAGGCTGACTTTTGGTATTAAAGATACAGCACAGGTTTTCTAAATACTGCGCTGTGCAGGCTACGCTCTGTTCTAGGGCTGGGTTTGACAAATTTGCTTGGAATCTAGGAGTCAGCTAAAAAAGTTAGGAGCCAAAAAACACGCCCCGTCAAGCTCGCGCGCAGAAGAAAGCACATATATGACACAGGATCCTGTGCCTCCCTGCACCCCTGCCGCGCGATCGCGGCGAGCATGCAACAGACGGTAATTGAGGCCGCAAAGCAGCCGCCTCAATTACCAGCCACCGCGATCGCCGGCCCTCAATTACCAGCAGGCGCCAGGTCACAATTGCGACCGGGCGCCTGGATTTTGTCAAGCCCTGTTCTAGGGCCTGTAGTGAGTGATCTCTGAGCAGAAGGCTGTCTAAGTATCCGAGCACCAAGATTCCCTGGGCCCTTCAAAAGACCAAGTACTGGTGCTAGGACCTTTGTAAACCCCCGGGGTGCTACGGCAAGACCGAAGGGCAGAGCCACAAACGTTCCTCTACTGCAAACCGCAGGAACCTCTAAGACGGTTGACAGATAGGTACATGTGTAAATACGCGTCCTTGATTTCAATGGAGGCTAGAAAGTCTCCCATCTGGAGCGAGGCTACTACCGAGCGGACTGACTCCACCCGAAAGGACTGAATTAACAGATACTGGTTCAGGGATCTTAGATCCAAAATGGGCCTTGTGTGCTAATTTGGTTTTAGAACCATGAACAGGTTTGAATAAAACCCTGTGCCCCTTTTGGATACAGGGACCTGTACAATCCCTTCCTGATGCACTAAATGATCTAGTGCAGTGATGGGGAACCTCGGCCCTCCAGATGTTTTGGAACTACATTTCCCATGATTCTCTTGCACTCTGCAGTGTAGTTGAGCATCATGGGAAATGTAGTTCCAAAACATCTAGAGGGCCGAGGTTCCCCATCACTGATCTAGTGCCTTAAAACAATAAGTCTCTCTTTGGAGGATCCGTAGGAATGCCAGATCTTAGAAACCTCTGAGGAGGAAACCCCCGCAATTCCAGCTTGTAACCACAGGATACTGTCGAGGCGACCCACTCATTCCGAACCACTGTTCTCCAAATGTCTGCAAAGTAAAGCAGCCTTCCCCCCACTCAATAGAGTGGGGGCGTCCCCTCAAAAGGAGGGCTTGCCGTCGGGTAGAGCTGCACGATTAATAGTGAAGAATCAAAATCACAATATTTTTCCCTTTCCGATCTTCAAAACAGCATGTCACGATCTTTCTAACAAGTGCAGAGAGTTGTCACAGCTGGAAAAACAAAATCCAGTCAGCCTGCCAAGTATTAATACAACACACAGAATAAGTAGAAACAAAGTATCTTTTCGTTATTTTATCAAAAGGAAAGAACTCCAAAAGACCAAACCTTTTCTGACATTTGTTGCATAAAAGTAAAAAAAATTCTGTTAGAAAACTACTTGGAACACCCAAACATGATATTTTTTTTAGCAGAAACCCTGGAGAATAAAATGTTGGTTGTATGTATATTATGTGTCACACCGTATTTGCGCAGCAGTTTTTCAAAAAAAAAAAAAAAAAAATACACTTTACTTAATTAAAAAAAACTTGTAACGGAAATTACGTTCCGTCACGGCCATCTTGGTACACCCCGCACAGTCTGAAGTCGCCAAGCAGACATCTTTTTACACCCACCAGAAATCTTGCATTTCACACTTATTTTTACCACTATACTGAGCTTATATATCGTGAAGTACATTTAGAAAATCTGTGACACTGTTTTGATGTTGAATTTTAAAATCAGAGGTCTTCTGTCAGATCAGCAGGCTTGCTGCTGCTTTTAAAATTCAACATCAAAACAGTGTCACGGACTTCTAAATACTGTATTTTACGATATAAGCCGAGTTTAGTGGTAAAAATAAGTGTGAAATGCAAGACTTCGGTGGGTGTAAAAAGATGTCTGCTCTGCGACTTCAGACTGTAGCCTAAGGCCTAATGTACACGGGACGCTCAGGCAACCTCTTCAGAAAGTTTTTCTTGACAGCTTGAAACCGGCGTTTAAAAACGTTCGTTTAGCCGCGTTTGCATGGCGTATTCGCGTCTAGGAGCGTTTATTTAAAAGGGGTTGTAAACCCTCCTGTTTTTTCATCTTAGTTCACCCTAGGGTTGTCCCGATACCGATATTAGTATCGGTACCGATACCGAGCACTTGTACTCACGCAAATGCTGCCGATGCCTAATCCGATACCTGCAAGAGGGGGAAAGTGAGGCAGCGAGCGGCAGGAAGTCCGCGGGCAGAGCAAGCTAGTGGGTAAGCTGGCGGGGGGGAAAGGGGGCAGCCGCAGCCATTATCCACTGGTGACCGGAGCCGTCACATTCGGCAACTGAAGTGACGCTCCGTGTTGCCGCTGTACAGTCAGTGTCCCGACGTCCATCTTGGTACACCCTGCACTCGGCCACATTAACCACTTCTCTACTTTGGGTGTTTTTCAGATTTGGTGTTTACAAGACGAAAACTGTTTTTTTTTTGCTAGAAAATTACTTAAAACCCACAAACATTATATTTATTTTTTTCTAATACCCTAGAGAATAAAATGGCGATCATTGCAATACTTTTTGTCACACCATATTTGCGCAGCGGTCCTACAAGCGCACTTTTTTTGGAAAAAAATCACTTTTTTGAATTAAAAAAATAAGACAGCAATAAATTTGGCCCAATTTTTTTATATATTGTGAAAGATAATGTTACGCCAAGTAAAATGATACCCAACATGTCACGCTTACAAATTGCGCCCGCTCGTGGCATGGCATCAAACTTTTACCCTTAAAAATCTCGATAGGCGACGTTTAAAAAATTCTATAGGTTACATTTTTTGAGTTACAGAGTAGGTCTAGGGCTAGAATTATTGCTCTCGCTCTAACGATCGCGGCGATACCTCACTTGTGTGATTTGAACACCGTGATTTGAACACTTGCGTATGCGTTCGCTTCTGCGCACGAGCTCGTCGGGACGCTTTAAAAAATTTTTTTTTTTCTTATTTATTTTTATTTATTTTATTATTTTTTACACTGGAAAAAAAAAATGATCACTTTTATTCCTATTACAAGGAATGTAAACATCCCTTGTAATAGAAAAAAGCATGACCGGTCCTCTTAAATATGAGATCTGGGGTCAAAAAGACCTCAGATCTCATATTTAGACTAAAATGCAAAAAAAAGAAAAAAAAAAGTTTCTTTAAGAGGCTGGGCGGCACTGACGTTTTGACGTCACTTCCGCCCAGCAGAGCTATGGGGACGGGCGAAGGAGATTTTTCCTTCAGTCTCGTCCCCAGTCAGCAGCCAAACGCACCCGATCTCCTCCGCCGCTACCGACGGCTACCTTGGTTGTGGCAGCAGCTGCTGCCGTTACCGAGATATCCATCTTTAAAGTTAGGCCGTATAAAGACGTACAGCGGTTTGGAAGTGGTTAAGCCAGCAGTGGACATCTTGTTACACCCATCCCATATAGTGCGGCTGGGTGTAACAAGATGTCCGCTGCTGCTTTTATGTGGCCAAGTAAAGGGTGTAGCAAGATGGGTGTCGCAGGCAGCATAGAAAAAAAGTTTAAGTTCCTTTTATGTAATTTAGTTCAGTGCATGCCCATAAGTGCCACCTGACAGTGCCATGTTTCAGTGCGTGCCACCTATCAGTGCCATCTATCAGTGCGTCACATGACATTAAAAAAAAGAATCGGTATCGGCGAGTACTTGAAAAAAAGTATTGGTACTTGTACTCGGTCTAAAACAAGTGGTATTGGGACAACCCTAGTGCACCCTCAACATCTGTGAGAGTTACTGGCCCCCCCACCCCGTTTTACTTACCTGAGCCCTGGAATGTCCCACACCGAGGATACGCCGTCTCTCTGCCCAGATTTCTCGGCTCTTGATTGGATAGATCCATAGCAGTGCAGCCACCGGCTCCCAATGCTGTCAATCAAATCCAATAACATGGGCACCGGGGTCCGAGTCCTGCATTTGGCGCTATGGACGCCGAATGCTGGACACGGGAGCGTGCCCACAAGGTAACCCCCCCCCCAGAAGAGCGCTTCTCCTAAGGGGGTTATCTGATGCAGTCGCAGAGGGACCCCAGAAGACAGCGTTTATGGCCACTCTGTGTAAAAAAAACTGCACAGTGGAGGCAAGTATGATAGGCTTGATATTTAAAAAAAAAAAAAAAAAAAAATAGTAATTTCAAACCTTTACAATCACTTTAAAGGGGGTTCACCCTAAAAAAAAAAAAAAAAATCTTTGTCTACCATGCCATCCAGCATACTAGCGTCAGCTACAGTATGCCTTTATTTTTATTTATTTCGCTGTACTTACAGTTTAATCCATTAGTTTAGTTTCAGACTCTCGCGGGGAGTAGGCGTTCCTATGCAGAGGGGAACATGATTGACGGCTGGCTATGGCGCGTCACGCATTCCGAAAATAGCCAAAATAGGACTCGGCTCTTCACGGCGCCTGCGCAGTCAGCTCCTAGTCTGTGCGCAGGCGCCGTATAGCGCCGTGAAGAGCCGAGTCCTACTCCGGCTATTTTCGGAACGCGTGACGCGCCATAGCCGGTCGTCAATCATGTTCCCCTCTTCATAGGAACGCCTTTCCCCGCGGGAGTCTGAAACGAAACCAATGGATTAAACTGAGTACAGCGCAAAAATAAATAAAGGCATACTGTAGCTGACGCTAGTATGCTGGATGGCATGGTAGAAAGTTGTTTTTTTAGGGTGAACCTCCGCTTTAACTGCTTGCCGACCAGCGCGCGACTATATACATTGGCAGCATGGCACGGACAGGCAGAAGGACGTGTATATATACATCCCCTTTAAGATCGATGCATTGTGGACGCGAGTTCCGTGAGCCCAGCCACGGGGATACCAGCGATCGTCTCACGGTGAGGAAGGAGATGCTCGTTTACATCAGCATCTCCCCGCTCTGCCCAGTGACAATGACAGTGATCACCACATTCTGTAATCCAATCGGTGATCACTGTCTTTTCACATGTATCCCATCCCCCCCCCCTACAGTAAGAATCACTCACCAGGGCACACTTAACCCCTACAGCACCACCTAGAGGTTAACCCCTTCACTGCCAGTGTCATTTTCACAGTAATCCGTGCATTTTTATAGCACTGATCCCTGTAAAAATTACACTGGTCCCAAAAATGTGTCAAAAGTGTCCGTCATAATGTCGCAGTTATGATATATTTAAAAAAAATAAATAAAATAAAATATGATTAATAAAAATCCTATAAAACTACCCCCTATTTTGTAGACGCTATAACTTTTGTGCAAACCCATCAATAAACGCATATTGCGATTTTTTTTTTACCAAAAATATGTAGAAGAATACGTAATCGGTCTAAACTGAGGAAAAAACATTTTCTTTATATATTTTTGGGGGATATTTATTATAGCAAAAAATATTGCATTTTTTTCAAAATTGTCGCTCTGTTTTTGTTTATAGCGCAAAAAATAAAAACCGCAGAGGTGATCAAATACCACCAAAAGAAATCTCTTTGGGAGCCACGTTGCACGACTGCGTAATTGTCAGTTAAAGCGACGCAGTGCCGAATCGCAAAAAGTGGCCCGGTCATTGACTAGCAAATTGGTCCAGGGCTTAAATGGTAAAAAAACACTTCAAACACTTCAGAAACGCACCTAAGCGCAGATACCGCGTCTGGAATGTCAGAAACATCGGTGTCTGAACCCATTTTTTTGCCTTAAAAAAAAAAGCCTCTAAACCAGGGGTCTCAAACTGGCGGCCCCCCAGCTGTTGTGAAACTACAAGTCCCATCATGCCTCTGCCTGTGGGAGTCATGCCAATCAGGTTCACCAGGTCTGATTACCGGTCACCGAATTGGCTGAAGCGACATTGAGGGCGGGAGAAGACATTGAGGGATCGTGGAGGGAGGATGGCTGACCCGAGAAAGGTAAGTGGGGGGGGGGGAGCGCAATCTGGCAGCATTTTAAGGGGCAAACGGGCGACAATTAACGGCACAAAGGCTGCGTTTGATGGGCACAGCGAGGCTGCAATTTATGTTTTTTTTTTTTTTCGTTTGTTTGCGCCCCCCAACACATTTTGAGCACCAACCACCACTGGTGGGGAGATCCGAGTACCGCTTTACAGACGTGGCCCACTCATGGGCTAGCGGTGTGGGCACACATGTGAATGAGGCCCACGGGTGCTGGTCATGTAGAAGGCCTAGTTATAATGATGGGATTCTATGAGCATTGCCCCCATGTCTCCTGGGCCCAGCAATTCCTCACCTATAATGATGATCATTATCAGACCATGCTGAGCCCCAGCCATGTGCCGCACTCCATCTCCTCACCTGAGCCGTAAACTGAGCCTTCTGCTGCTCCACCGCCAGCATCCTCTGCAGGTCCGCCTTATCCGACGCGCTGGCGCCCAGACCGGACAGGTCAATTTCAGAATCAAAGTCCGCCATGTCTACCAGCACGACCTTCAGCAACCCGGTGCACAGACACAGTGTATTACACCGGCTCCGCCTAGAGCGGGTCAGGGAATACCGCGCCCTGATTGGCTGAGCAGCATGCTCCTGTGCGAGGCGTGGAACGCGGAAGCATGCGTTTCACCTAAGCTGATTGTGATTGGCTGAGCAGTTCGCCGCCGCATATCTTCTTCCTCTGAATTGACTGTATTATAATTTTTTTCTAGTCACAAAGCTTGAGCGAGTTTTCGGGTGAGACATAGATACTGGAATTCATGATTCATCAATCTACACGGAGTGTCTGTACAGGGGAAGCCTGAATCTCTCCCTCTAGTGGCAGGTAAATAGTTTACTTCCGGGTGACAGGGGCACCTTGGCTGTGTGTTCGGCAAGATGGCGGCTCTGGTGAAGTTGGGATCGCTGTGCAGGGGAGGCAGAGGTGAGCCCAATGCTATATAGATGTGTGTGTGGGATGTGTATGGGAGGAGGGAGCAGTGCTGACATAATATCTTCCCATACACATAACATGGAGGCAGAAGATATAATCTTAGGATACAAAGATGTTCTTTTTTTCTTGGCTCAGTGCTCTTCTGTTAGTGCGAGGGTCACGCCCCTCCTGTTAGTGTGGATTCAGGCCCCTCCTCCTGTTAGTGCGGGGGTCACGCCCCTCCTCCTGTTAGTGCGGGGGTCACGCCCCTCCTCCTGTTAGTGCGGGGGTCACGCCCCTCCTCCTGTTAGTGCGGGGGTCACGCCCCTCCTCCTGTTAGTGCGGGGGTCACGCCCCTCCTCCTGTTAGTGCGGGGGTCACGCCCCTCCTCCTGTTAGTGCGGGGGTCACGCCCCTCCTCCTGTTAGTGCGGGGGTCACGCCCCTCCTCCTGTTAGTGCGGGGGTCACGCCCCTCCTTCTGTTAGTGCGGTGGTCACGCCCCTCCTCCTGTTAGTGCGGGGGTCACCCCCCTCCTCCTGTTAGTGCGGGGGTCACCCCCCTCCTCCTGTTAGTGCGGGGGTCACCCCCCTCCTTCTGTTAGTGCGGGGGTCACCCCCCTCCTTCTGTTAGTGCGGGGGTCACCCCCCTCCTCCTGTTAGTGCGAGGGTCACGCCCCTCCTCCTGTTGGTGTGGGGGGGGTCACGCCCCTCCTCCTGTTGGTGTGGGGGGGTCACGCCCCTCCTCCTGTTGGTGTGGGGGGGTCACGCCCCTCCTCCTGTTGGTGTGGGGGGGTCACGCCCCTCCTCCTGTTGGTGTGGGGGGGTCACGCCCCTCCTTCTGTTAGTGCGGGGGTCACGCCCCTCCTCCTGTTAGTGCGGGGGTCACGCCCCTCCTCCTGTTAGTGCGGGGGTCACGCCCCTCCTCCTGTTAGTGCGGGGGTCACGCCCCTCCTCCTGTTAGTGCGGGGGTCACCCCCCTCCTCCTGTTAGTGCGGGGGTCACCCCCCTCCTTCTGTTAGTGCGGGGGTCACCCCCCTCCTCCTGTTAGTGCGAGGGTCACGCCCCTCCTCCTGTTGGTGTGGGGGGGTCACGCCCCTCCTCCTGTTGGTGTGGGGGGGTCACGCCCCTCCTCCTGTTGGTGTGGGGGGGTCAGTCCCCTCCTCCTGTTGGTGTGGGGGGGTCACGCCCCCTCCTTCTGTTGGTGGTGTGGGGGGGTCACGCCCCCTCCTTCTGTTGGTGGTGTGGGGGGGTCACGCCCCCTCCTTCTGTTGGTGGTGTGGGGGGGTCACGCCCCCTCCTTCTGTTGGTGGGGGGGGTCACGCCCCCTCCTTCTGTTGGTGGGGGGGGGTCACGCCCCCTCCTTCTGTTGGTGGGGGGGGGTCACGCCCCCTCCTTCTGTTGGTGGGGGGGGGGGTCACGCCCCCTCCTTCTGTTGGTGGGGGGGGGTCACGCCCCCTCCTTCTGTTGGTGGGGGGGGGGTCACGCCCCCTCCTTCTGTTGGTGGGGGGGGGGTCACGCCCCCTCCTTCTGTTGGTGGGGGGGGGGGGTCACGCCCCCTCCTTCTGTTGGTGGGGGGGGGGGGGGGTCACGCCCCCTCCTTCTGTTGGTGGGGGGGGGGGGGGTCACGCCCCCTCCTCCTGTTGGTGGGGGGGTCACGCCCCTCCTCCTGTTGGTGTGGGGGGGGTCACGCCCCTCCTCCTGTTGGTGGTGTGGGGGGGTCACGCCCCCTCCTTCTGTTGGTGGTGTGGGGGGGTCACGCCCCCTCCTTCTGTTGGTGGTGTGGGGGGGTCACGCCCCCTCCTTCTGTTGGTGGTGTGGGGGGGTCACGCCCCCTCCTTCTGTTGGTGGTGTGGGGGGGTCACGCCCCCTCCTTCTGTTGGTGGTGTGGGGGGGTCACGCCCCCTCCTTCTGTTGGTGGTGTGGGGGGGTCACGCCCCCTCCTTCTGTTGGTGGTGTGGGGGGGTCACGCCCCCTCCTTCTGTTGGTGGTGTGGGGGGGTCACGCCCCCTCCTTCTGTTGGTGGTGTGGGGGGGTCACGCCCCCTCCTTCTGTTGGTGGTGTGGGGGGGTCACGCCCCCTCCTTCTGTTGGTGGTGTGGGGGGGTCACGCCCCCTCCTTCTGTTGGTGGTGTGGGGGGGTCACGCCCCCTCCTTCTGTTGGTGGTGTGGGGGGGTCACGCCCCCTCCTTCTGTTGGTGGTGTGGGGGGGTCACGCCCCCTCCTTCTGTTGGGGGGGGGGGGGTCACGCCCCCTCCTTCTGTTGGTGGGGGGGGGGTCACGCCCCCTCCTTCTGTTGGTGGGGGGGGGGTCACGCCCCCTCCTTCTGTTGGTGGGGGGGGGGGTCACGCCCCCTCCTTCTGTTGGTGTGGGGGGGGGTCACGCCCCCTCCTTCTGTTGGTGTGGGGGGGGGGGGGGTCACGCCCCCTCCTTCTGTTGGTGTGGGGGGGGGGGGGGGTCACGCCCCCTCCTTCTGTTGGTGTGGGGGGGGGGGGTCACGCCCCCCTCCCTTTGTATTGCATTTTAGTGTAAATATGAGATCTCATATTTAAGAGGTCCTGTCATGCTTTTTTTTTTTTATACAAGGGATGTTTACATTCCTTGTATTGGAATAAAAGTCACCCAATTTTTTTTTTTTTTTTTTGTCAAACTAAAATATAAAAGCAAAATAAATAAGAAAAAAACATATATATATGATGTTTGGGGTTTCTAAGTAATTTCCAAGCAAAAAAAAAAGTGTAAAAAAGAGTCTCGGGGACTGAACTGGTTAAAGAGTTACTCCACTTCTGATAAAAAAATAAACAAAAACAATCCCCTCTGGGTGATTAATGTACATTGCAAAGTCCTACCTGATTCTGCTCTGAAGGTGACGCTGTTTGTTCTTCTCTTAGCTTTGGATGGAGTGGAGAGGGATTAGAACCCCTGTCTGGGCCCCCATTAGGGAGATCCACCCTCTATTTGCCCTGTTTCCTGTTTATCATCGAAAGTGAAAGAAAATCCCAATTCTTTTTGGGATGACATCGGAACACTAATGGAGGAAATAGTTACACACAGAGATCCCCTCACTTCGGAGGAATTTCCTCTCTTCCTGTGGCTCTGGGACAGGAAGTGAAGGGAAATATCAATGGGATGTAGATGGCTAAAAATCTAACGAATCACAACACACGGGGGCGGGGCGCGTGCATCCTCTACCCAGAGATGCAGAATCGTGTGTGTAAATACGTGATTCTGCGAGGTCGGCAAGTGGTTATAGCACAACTTTACTCTGTCAGTCAACCTCAACTATTTTTTATCCATTTGCTGCATTAGTAAAAGGTTAGGAAAGTATATTATTAGATTTGTTTTAACCATTTTTATTATTATTATTATTTTATTTTTTTAACATTTCCTTAGCTGGTTTCTGGCATAAGCCAAAATGATGTCATACATCCCAGGAGTCTTTATGGGTGATTTATTATTTCCTTCATCTGGAGGAGGGGCTTTTTCCAGCTAAGCAAATCATCTTGCCTGAGCTAAGGGCAGGTGGATTCCAGGAAGTAAATGTTACAGGAATCATCTGCTCTTAGGACCAGTTCACACCACAGCAGTCCAGTGTATTTTTTTTTTTAATGCATCAAAAATGCAGGGAAAGTAGGTTTTATGGTTTCCAGTGGCATAGTTCACACCAGTGCGATCAGTTCTAGGGTGTTCCAGCCCCCCCCCCCCCCCCAAAAAAGTAGAACATGCTGCATTTTTCCACAGTAAATCACATCAAAATGCACCAGAATGCACAACAAAACGCACTGAAGTGGGGAAAAAAAGCATCTGGAATGCATCCAGGGCACATTGATGGGGGGTAAAACACACGTGGTAACCTGGACTGGGTGTCGGTATAAAGCCAGCCTTACTCTTCTAAGAGCCTATCCTTGGACTCCATTGACATTATTTTGCTGTCATCCTTATTTATGGTGAAAGCGAACATCATGTATAAACTGTAGAAGTTTAAAAAGCCATAAAATGAACCCGGAATGCATAACATTGGTATTTAAATTGTACTGCAGTAATCCTTATCAGCAGTATAATTGTTCCTTTCAGATTTATTTTTAGATCTGTCTATACACGGAATGCCCTCTAGGTGTCAGCAGAGATATTTGCCATTGAAACACATTTGATCATTTGTTGGCTTTAACCACTTAAGCCCCGGACCAATATGCAGCCTAAAGACCCAAGGTGTTTTTACAGTTCGGGACTGCGTCGCTTTAACAGACAATTGCGCGGTCGTGCGACGTGGCTCCCAAACAAAATTGGCGTCCTTTTTTCCCCACAAATAGAGCTTTCTTTTGGTGGTATTTGATCACATCTGCGGTTTTTAGTTTTTGCGCTATAAACAAAAATAGAGCGACAATTTTGAAAAAAAAGCAATATTTTTTACTTTTTGCTGTAATAAATATCCCCCAAAAACATATATAAAAACATTTTTTTTCCTCAGTTTAGGCCGATACGTATTCTTCTACCTATTTTTAGTAAAAAAAATCGCAATAAGCGTTTATCGATTGGTTTGCGCAAAATTTATAGTGTTTACAAAATAGGGGATAGTTTTATTGCATTTTTATGAATTTTTTTTTTTTTTACTACTAATGGCGGCGATCAGCAATTTTTTTCGTGACTGCGACATTATGGCGGACACTTCGGACAATTTTGACACATTTTTGGGACCATTGTCATTTTCACAGCAAAAAATGCATTTAAATTGCATTCTTTATTGTGAAAATGACAGTTGCAGTTTGGGAGTTAACCACAGGTGGCGCTGTAGGAGTTGGGGTGCACCTAGTATGTGTTTACAACTGTTTGGGGGTGTGGCTGTAGGAATGACGTCATCGATCGTGTCTTCCCTATAAAGGGAATGACGCGATCGATGCGCCGCCATAGTGAAGGACGGGGAAGCCGTGTTTACACACGGCTCTCCCCGTTCTTCAGCTCCGGGGAGCGATCGCGACGGAGCGGCTATAAACAAATAGCCGCGCCGTGGTCCCGGATCGCTCCCCGAGCGGACCCGACCTCCGCATGTAGCGGGGGGGGTCTCGATCGGACCCCCCACCCGCTAATAGGCGAGGACGTACGTGTACGCCCATGTGCCTGTACGTGCCATATTGTGGACGTACATGCGGGGGTCGGGAACTGGTTAAAGAGATACTAAAGGTTCGCTTTTTTTTTTTAAAAATAACAAACATGTCATACTTACCTTCACTGTGCAGCTTGTTTTGCTCAGCGTGGCCCCAAACGTCCTCTTCTGGGCTCCCTCGGCGGCTCCCCCGCATTAGATAACCCCCTAGGAGAAGCGCTCTCTTGAGGGGGTTACCTTGCGGGCGCTCTCCTGAGTCATTCATTCGGTGCCCCCCGGCCCCAGCTTCATTGGATTTGATTGACAGCAGCAGGAGCCAATGGCTGCGATGCTATTAATCTATCCAATCAAAGCCGGGACTCTGGAGAGGACGGCGGGACGTGCCGAAGAGATGAAAGGGCTCAGGTAAGTAAAACGGGTGGGCTGGGGCACTAGTGACTGCCATAGGATGCATTAAGGTGAAAAAACACGAACCTTAACAACCCCTTTAACCACTTCAGCCCCGGACCGTTTTGGTGGTCAAAGACCAGGCCACTTTTTGCGATTCGGCACTGCATCGCTTTAATTGACAATTGCGCGGTTGTGCGACGTGGCTCCCAAACAACATTGACGTCCTTTATTTTCCGCAAATAGAGCTTTCTTTTGGTGGTATTTGATCACCTCTGAGGTTTTTATTTTTTGCGCTATAAACAAAATAAGAGCGACAATTTTGAAAAAAAAAATCTCTTTTTTACTTTTTGGTGTACATTGTACCTCTACCATTTCACAAAGAAAGTCTAACAATTGTAAAAAAATAAAAAACAGACACCGTTGGGAAAGTCCTTTATTTAAACAAAATATTCCAGTGGTGGTAATCCACTCTCGGTCTCCGCTCCAACGCTGTCGGAATCCTGCAATGGGTGATCTCCTCTCCGGGTCCAGCGATGAGAAGATCTCCTCTTCATCCAGGTCCAGGATCCAGCGATGAGATGTCCATCCAGCGAACGCATCACCACCGGAGACAGCCTGGGAATGACGCGGCTTCAGCCAGTGACAGCTCTTATGTAGGTGAGGGAGTGGAGCAAACTTTGGTGGCATTGCCTAGACCAGGGGTCTCCAAACTTTCTAAACAAAGGGCCAGCTTACCGTCTTTCAGACTTTAGGAGGGCCGGACTGTGGAAATTGGGAGTAGAGAAGGTCCTGAGGTCAGTGAAAAAAATGGTTCCCCATCATTTGTTTCAGTGGAAGCAATTGTGCCTCATCATTGGTGTCAATGGGGGTAATTGTGCCCCATTGTTGATGTAATTGGGCCCCATTATTGGTCCCATTGAGAGGAATAGGGCCCCATTGTTGGTGTCATTGGGAATAATTGTGTCCCAGTATTGGTATTAGTGGGAGGAATTGCGCCCCTTCATTGGTGTCATTGGAAGAAATTGTTGGTCCCATTAAGAGGAATAGTGCCCCATCATTTGGTGTCATTGAGCCCCATTGTTGGCACCATTGGGAAAAATTGTGCCCCAGCATTGGTATTAGTGGGAGGAATTGTGTCCCTTCATTGGTGTCAGTGGGGAGCAATTATGGCCCCAAGGGCCAGGTAAAAGCAAGCAAAGGGTGGCATTTGGCCCCCGGGCCGCAGTTTGGAGACCACTTGCCTAGACGCTTCAAGCAGGAGTGGGTACCTGTCAAAATTAGGTACTTCACACCCCAAAAAAATAAAGATGTTCCAAAAGTAGAAGAGGAGGAAGAGCAGAACTTCCACTTCAATGTACATCAGGAGCAAAGGCGGCTCTGTGTAATCCAATCCAAAACAAGAGCTACTGGAGCTCAAATTGCTAAAAAAGTTAATGTTTAATAGAAAGGTGTCAGAATACACAGTACATCGCCGTTTGTATAGAGGGCTGTGTAGCCGCAGAGCGGTCAGGGTGCAAATGCTGACCTGTGTCCACAGCCAAAAGCACCCACAATAGACACGTGAGCATCAGAACTGGAGCACAGATCAATAGAAGGTGATCAGGACTGACGAGTCACATTATTCCTGTCACATCTTGTGTATGTCCGGGTGCGTGTGCGTCGCTAACCTGGGGAAGAGATGGCACCAGGATGCAGGATGAGATGAAGGCAAACTGGCAGAGGCTGTGTGATGCTTTGGGGAATGTTCTACTGGGAAGCCTTATTTCCTCCTATTTATGTGGATGTTACATTGGGGTCTATCACTTGATGGGTCAGGACTGTTTTGTCCATAAAAGGGGGACCTATTCAATATTGGGTGGGTGGTCATAATGTTATGGTTGAACTGTGAAAATGTATATAATAATTGATGCTGTGCTGTTGTTGAACTAAAGTGTAACCAATGTGTCACAAAATGATAAACGTACTAAAAAAGAAAAAAGCAATAATAAGGGTGAGCACAAGGTGGCAGTGTAAACCAAATGTGCAAATGAAGTCTTCAACTAACAGATCCTTACAATCAAAAATGATTTGTACAACAAACCAGATCTATAACAAATGTGGGTGATTAGTCAATCGGTGCTCATCAAGCTGATCAACATACACTGAACAGTGAAGTGAAAGTGTAACAAGTCTCTGAGGCAGTCTTCTTGGGATTAAGGTGAAAAACAGTGAAGTGTAGTGCTAAGGTCTTAAAGTGGAGTTCCACCCAAAAATGGAACTTCCACTTTAAAGAAAGGTGACCCCCTGACATGCTAAATTTGACATGTCATTTTTTTGGGGGGGGGGGGGGGGGGTGAGCGAAAACACTATTTTTCACCACTTGAGACCCGCACTGTAGACGAAAGACATCCACAGCATGGGTCTCAACTGCTGGGTGGATGTCCTTTTATTTGCAAGCCCCCCTGGGGGCGCGCAGCAGGAAAAAACTGTGCCCGGCGCATCGCTGAGATGCCGATGCGCGTGCCTGGCGGCCGCGATGTCCACCAGGTAATCGGCAGTGACAGCAGGGACGTGGAGCTCTGTGTGTAAACACAGAGCTCCACGTCCTGTCAGGGAGAGAGTAAACCGATCTGTGTCCCTTGTACATAGGGACACAGCATCGGTCACCTCCCCCAGTCAGTCCCCCTCCACACACAGTAAGAATCACACCCAGGGAATACATTTAACCCCTTCCTCACCCCCTAGTGTTAACCCCTTCCCTGCCAGTCACATTTATACAGTAACAAGTGCATTTTTATAGCACTGATCGCTGTATAAATGTTAATGGTCTCAAAATGGTGTCAAAAGTGTCCGATTAGTCCACCTATAATCGCAGGCCTGACAAAAAATCGCAGATCGCCGCCATTACTAGTAAAAATTAAATCCTAAATCTATCCCCTATTTTGTAGGCGCTATAACTTTTGCGCAAACCAATCAATATACGCTTATTGCGATTATTTTTTTTTTTTTAACAAAAGTATGTAAAAGAATGCATATTGGCCTAAACTGAGGAAAAAAATATAAAAATAAATAAATAAATTGGGATAGTATTGTAACAAAAAGTAAAAAATATTGTTTTGTTTTTTTTTCAAAACTTTTTGTCTTTTTTTGTTTATAGCGCAAAAAATAAAAATCGCAGAGATTATAAAATGCCACCAAAAGAAAGCTCTATTTGTTGTAAAAAAATTATAAAAATATAATTTGGGTACAGTGTTGTATGACCGCGCAATTTTCATTCAAAATGCGTCAGCGCTGAAAGCTGAAAATTGGTCTGGGCACGAAGGGGGTTTAAGTGCCCAGTAATGAAGTGGTTAAAGGGTTCCAGCTCCCACTTCCTCCCTAGGTCCCCTCAGCGACCGGAAGCAAGTCAGCACTCCCCCCTCCCTCTCCGCAATCATCTGGGACACATCACAGGTCCCAGGTGAGTTCTCCGTCAATCACGGTGCGAGCCACAGCCGGGCGCCCACAGTGACAATGCCGGCGCCGCAGAGAGGAGGGGGGCTTCGTTCCCCGGCATCGCTGGACCCTGAGAAAAGGTAAGTGTCTGATTATTAATAGTCAGCCGCTGCAGTATTTGTAGCTGCTGACTTTTAATATTTTTTTTTTTTTTTTTTAGCTGTGCAAACTAGGGTGACCACATTTCCATACAGCCATTCAGGGACACCCCCCCCCCCCCCAGCAAGCAGCGGTCGGTGACATCACAAGCAGGCAGTGCCGCCATATGACGTGGCCGAGAGGCCCCGCCCCTTACCTATTTAAGCATTTGTTTCATGTATGGAAGCCCAACATTGCAGCTGCAGGCAGCCACTTAGATTCACAGAGTGTAATTGTTCTTGCGATGTTGGGCTAACATACATGAAACAAATGCTGTTTATATCTAAGGCACTAAAGTTGTATATAAAACCCTGTACTTTATACCACAAAAGAAATACAAATGACACAAGGGATCTGGGGTAAAAACTGCACATACACTGACCTACCCGACTACTACACTGACCTACTGTACCTGATTCCTACACTGACCTACCTGACCACTACACTGACCTTCCTGATCCCTACACTGACCCAATTGATTGCTGCATTGAAATACCTGACCACTACACTAACCTGATTCCTACACTGACCTACCTGATCATTACACTGACCTACCCGATTCCTACCCCGTCCATTGGGGGAGCATGTCAGATCCTCAGCTCTAAGGGACTAATGCTGGGACCTGTAGTCCTTCATTAGGAGGATGAGGCCAGTGGCAGACTGGCAGTGCTGGGGGCATGGGTTAAGTGGCAGTGCTTGGGAAGGGATGGGATCACTAACTCTCACTTGCTGTCACCTGTTAGTGTCCATTTGGGAGGGGAGAGGGGCTTGGTGAGGGTGGGAGAAGCGGTGGGAGAGAGAGAGAGAGAAGGGGTGGAAGAGAGTGAAGGGGTGGGAGAGAGAAGGGGTGGGAGAGAGAGAGAAGGGGTGGGAGAGAGAGAGAGAGAAGGGGTGGGAGAGAGAGAGAGAAGGGGTGAGGGAGAGAGAGAAGGGGTGGGAGCGAGAGAGAGAGAAGGGGTGGGAGAGAGAGAGAAGGGGTGGGAGAGAGAGAGAGAAGGGGTGGGAGAGAGAGAGAAGGGGTGAGGTAGAGAGAGAGAGAGAAGGGGTGAGGTAGAGAGAGAGAGAAGGGGTGGGGGAGAGAGAGAGAAGGGGTGAGGGAGAGAGAGAGAAGGGGTGATGGAGAGAGAGAGAAGGGGTGAGGGAGGGAGAGAGAGAAGGGGTGAGAGAGAGAGATAGAGAGAAGGGGTGGGAGAGAGATAGAGAGAAGGGGTGGGAGAGAGATAGAGAGAAGGGGTGGGAGAGAGATAGAGAGAAGGGGTGGGAGAGAGAGAGAGAGAAGGGGTGGGGGAGAGAGAGAGAAGGGGTGGGGGGGAGAGAGAGAGAGAGAGAGAGAGAGAGAGAAGGGGTGGGAGAGAGATAGAGAGAAGGGGTGGGGGAGAGAGAGAGAAGGGGTGATGGAGAGAGAGAGAAGGGGTGGGAGAGAGAGAGAGAGAAGGGGTGGGAGAGAGAGAGAGAGAAGGGGTGGGAGAGAGAGAGAGAGAAGGGGTGGGAGAGAGAGAAGGGGTGGGAGAGAGAGAGAGAGAAGGGGTGGGAGAGAGAGAAGGGGTGGGAGAGAGAGAGAGTCAGAGAGAGAGAAGGGGTGAGGGAGAGAGAGAAGGGGTGGGAGAGAGAGAGAAGGGGAGAGAGAGAGAGAGAGAGAAGGGGTGCGGGAGAGAGAGAGAGAGAGAAGGGGTGGGAGAGAGAGAGAGAGAAGGGGAGAGAGAGAGAGAAGGGGTGAGGGGGAGAGAGAGAGAAGGGGAGAGAGAGAGAGAAGGGGTGAGGGGGAGAGAGAGAGAAGGGGTGGGAGAGAGAGAGAGAGAAGGGGTGGGAGAGAGCGAGAGAGAAGGGGAGAGAGAGAGAAGGGGAGAGAGAGAGAGAGAGAAGGGGTGGGGGAGAGAGAGAGAGAGAGAAGGGGTGGGAGAGAGAGAGAGAGAAGGGGTGGGAGAGAGCGAGAGAGAAGGGGAGAGAGAGAGAATGGGAGAGAGAGAGAGAAGGGGTGGGGGAGAGAGAGAGAGAAGGGGTGGGGGAGAGAGAGAGAGAGAGAAGGGGTGGGAGAGAGAGAAGGGGAGAGAGAGAGAGAGAGAAGGGGTGAGGGAGAGAGAGAGAGAGAGAAGGGGTGGGAGAGAGAGAGAGAAGGGGTGAGGGAGAGAGAGAGAGAGAGAAGGGGTGGGAGAGAGAGAGAGAGAAGGGGTGGGAGAGAGAGAGAGAGAAGGGGTGGGAGAGAGAGAGAGAAGGGGTGAGGGAGAGAGAGATAGAGAGAAGGGGTGGGAGAGAGAGAGAGAGAAGGGGTGGGAGAGAGAGAGAGAGAAGGGGTGGGAGAGAGAGAGAGAGAAGGGGTGGGAGAGAGAGAGAGAGAAGGGGTGGGAGAGAGAGAAGGGGTGGGAGAGAGAGAGAGTCAGAGAGAGAGAAGGGGTGAGGGAGAGAGAGAAGGGGTGGGAGAGAGAGAGAGTAGGGGAGAGAGAGAGAGAGAGAGAAGGGGTGCGGGAGAGAGAGAGAGAGAGAAGGGGTGGGAGAGAGAGAGAGAGAAGGGGAGAGAGAGAGAGAAGGGGTGAGGGGGAGAGAGAGAGAAGGGGAGAGAGAGAGAGAAGGGGTGAGGGGGAGAGAGAGAGAAGGGGTGGGAGAGAGAGAGAGAGAAGGGGTGGGAGAGAGCGAGAGAGAAGGGGAGAGAGAGAGAAGGGGAGAGAGAGAGAGAGAGAAGGGGTGGGGGAGAGAGAGAGAGAGAGAAGGGGTGGGAGAGAGAGAGAGAGAAGGGGTGGGAGAGAGCGAGAGAGAAGGGGAGAGAGAGAGAATGGGAGAGAGAGAGAAGGGGTGGGGGAGAGAGAGAGAGAAGGGGTGGGGGAGAGAGAGAGAGAGAGAAGGGGTGGGAGAGAGAGAAGGGGAGAGAGAGAGAGAGAGAAGGGGTGAGGGAGAGAGAGAGAGAGAGAAGGGGTGGGAGAGAGAGAGAGAAGGGGTGAGGGAGAGAGAGAGAGAGAGAAGGGGTGGGAGAGAGAGAGAGAAGGGGTGAGGGGAGAGAGAGAGAGAGAAGGGGTGGGAGAGAGAGAGAAGGGGTGGGAGAGAGAGAAGGGGAGAGAGAGAGAGAGAGAAGGGGTGAGGGAGAGAGAGAGAGAGAGAGAGAGAAGGGGTGGGAGAGAGAGAGAGAGAAGGGGTGGGAGAGAGAGAAGGGGAGAGAGAGAGAGAGAGAGAGAGAAGGGGTGAGGGAGAGAGAGAGAGAGAGAAGGGGTGGGAGAGAGAGAGAGAAGGGGTGGGAGAGAGAGAAGGGGAGAGAGAGAGAGAGAGAGAAGGGGTGAGGGAGAGAGAGAGAGAGAGAAGGGGTGGGAGAGAGAGAGAGAGAAGGGGTGGGAGAGAGAGAGAGAGAGAAGGGGAGAGAGAGAGAGAAGGGGTGGGAGAGAGAGAAGGGGAGAGAGAGAGAGAGAGAGAGAGAGAAGGGGTGAGGGAGAGAGAGAGAGAGAGAGAGAGAGAAGGGGTGGGAGAGAGAGAGAGAGAAGGGGTGGGAGAGAGAGAGAAGGGGTGGGAGAGAGAGAGAGAGAGAGAAGGGGAGAGAGAGAGAGAAGGGGTGAGGGAGAGAGAGAGAGAGAAGGGGTGGGAGAGAGAGAGAGAGAGAGAGAGAGAGAAGGGGTGGGAGAGAGAGAGAGAAGGGGTGAGAGAGAGAGGGGGATGGGAGAGAGAGGGGGATGGAAGAGAGAGAGAGGGGGGGTGGTGAGTGAAATTGACCCCCTAAGCTGGCCTGCAGTCCTTCCTGTACACCCTGTCTCAGCCCCTGTCTGTGGGTAGGTGTGTGTGATGTATGCACCTACCTCCAGACCATCCTTGTCCTCTCTGTCAGCCTTGATGATAGGCACAGCTGGAGAAGTTGGGAGAAGGTGTGCAGGCTCTGGGAGGATGTCACTGCTGCTCAGGTCTTCTCTCACTCCCTCTCGTGCTGTTCCTTCCAGTCAGCCTCCTGCTGCTCCCCGGGGCCCCCACTCTCTGTTCTTCTCAGATGATGCTGCTGCTCTCCCTCTCACATCAGAAGCTGTGTCCCTCTCTGGTATGTCAGGGGGCAGCCTCGGAGCTCAGCTGCTTTGGGTCCCAGGAGGCAGACAGAGCAGAAGCGCGGAGGAGGAAGTGAAATCCTCCCGCGCTTTCAGTTCTGAACAGAGGGGGTGCACTGCAGCCGTGATGTCACTGGTTGCTACAAGCCAAGCGGCTGTAGCAACCAGTGAGCACAATGAAAGTCATGGGGAGGTGGTTCTGCATGCCGCAGACAGCGCTACAGCGGCTCAGACTCTGCTGAATTCATAATGACTTTACCCAGTGCTTCATTCCGGGACATTGTATTGTCCCGGAATGAAGGCATCCGGGAACAGGGACACAGATGCCAATTAAGGGACAGTCCCGGGCAATCCGGGACACGTGGGCACCCTAGTGCAAACTGATAAATATAAATGAGTGTCTCCTCATTCCATGCAATGACAGAAGTGGCCTCTCACCTTACTACTGTAAGGTAACAGCATGGAAAAACCAGTGGTTGCAGTTAGGGTTGTCCCGATACCGAGCATTTGTGTGAGTACTTGTACTTACACAAATGCTCCCGATGCCTGACCCGATACCTGGAACCTGAGAGAGCAGGGCAAAGATTGGTCTGGCAGCAGTGGAACACAAGAGTAAGCTGGCAGGGGTGCAGGGTGCCGCCACCTATTCCTTCCAAAATGGTGACCGGAGCTGTGACATTCAGTACAGGAAGTGACGTTCCGTGTCTTCGGAGGGTAAACATCACGACGACCATCTTGGCACACCCTGCACTCGGCTGAAGTAAGCCAGCAGCGGACATCTTGTTACACCCAGCTCCAACTATATGGGCTGGGTGTAACAAGATGTCCGCTGCTTGCTTACTTCAGCCGAGTGCAGGGTGTGCCAAGATGGGTGTTGCAGCATACAATACTTACTAGAAGTTAAATGACATGAATGATGAGAGGAGGAAAGGAAGGCTTTTGCAATGTTCTATGCCCTATAGCTTTGCAAAATCCTCTCCTCTCATCATTCATGTCATTTATTTTGCAATTGGCAATCGGTGCTGCATATGTGCCCATAAGTGACATCAGTTCCATCCATCAGTGCCCATAAATAGTGCCCATTAGTCAAATTGTCACATGACCTTAAAAAAAAAAAAAGTATCAGTGAGTACTGGTGCTTGTACTCGGTCTTAAAAAGTGGTATCGCAGGGGTTGACAAATTTGCTTGGAATCTAGGAGTTAACGTTAAGGCTCACCTGCCAAGAGGCGCATATATGTGTACCGCCGGTACGAAGAGGTTAATGTTCTGAGTAGAGATGCACCAAAATTTCTGCTGCCTAAACATTTTGGCTGAAAAAAGTATTATCAATAAGAGAAAAAGGTACAGATAATGGCACAGAAAATGCACTGTGATTTTAGATTTTGGGGCGATTTTTACCATGTTTTTCATAGGTCATGCCACTCCAAAAAAGGTAGCACGGGCACGTTAATGATGCGTTCCTGCTGCGTTTTTCAATGCATTTGAACAGGGAGGTGTGTTTTTTTTCTCCTGACTGAAAATGCACCAACCTGAATTTTTAACTCCACAACGGGAAGCCCAACGGACCAGTGTGCAGACATACATAGAATTTAAAGGGATACATTTTCTTGTGCTAAAGGTGGCAATAATGGGCGACAATAAATTCATAGTCCTTTAACCACTTAAGGACCCACGCACGACTATATACGTCCTCTTTTTGAAGAGGGATATCTCGGTAGAGGCAGCAGCTGCTGCACCGGTCCTTTAAAATGATAATGGTGGTCTGCGCGGCGGATTCGCCGCAAGATCACCATTATCGGCGGCGGGAGAGGGGGCCCCACCCTCCCGCCGCTCTCCCGTGCCCTCCGCTGCTTACCGGAGCGACGGTGGCGATCAGGTCCTTCCTCCTGCCTGGGATACAAAAAGAGGGCAAGATGGCCCACCCGTCTCCATAGCATAGCAGGGCGGAAGCGACGTCAAAACGTCTCTTCCGCCCATGCTTCTTGAAGGCACATTTTCCTGTTGTCATTTTTTCAAATGACAATTTTTTTATTACATTTTAGTCTAAATATGAGATCTGAGGTATTTTTGACCCCAGATCTCATATTTAAGAGGACCTGTCATGTTTTTTTCTATTATAAGGGATGTTTACATTCCTTGTAATAGGAATAAAAGTGACCCATTTTTTTTTAAACGTGTAAAAATGTATAAAATTAAATAAGAGAACAAAAAAAAAAATTGAAGCGCGCTGTCCTGACGAGCTCGCGCGCAGAAGCGAATGCATAAGTGACTAGCGCCCGCATATGAAAACGGTGTTCAAACCGCACAAATGAGGTATCACTGCGATCGTTAGAGCGAGAGCAATAATTCTAGCCCTAGACCTCTCTAACTTAAAAGATGTAACCTATAGAATTTTTTAAACGTCGCCTATGGAGATTTTTAAGGGTAAAAGTTTGACGCCTTTCCACGAGCGGGCGCAATTTTGAAGCGTGACATGTTGGGTATCATTTTACTCAGCGTAGCATTATCTTTCACAATATAAAAAAAATTGGGATAACTTTACTGTTTTTTCTTATTTTTTAATTCCATAAAGTGAATTTTTTCCAAAAAAAGTGTGCTTGTAAGACCGCTGCGCAAATACGGTGTGACAAAAAGTATTGCAATGACCGCCATTTTATTCTCTAGGGTGTTATAAAAAATATATATATTATGTTTGGGGGTTCCAAGTAATTTTCTAGCAAAAAAAATGTTTTAATCTTGTAAACACCGAGTCTGAAAAACAGGCAAGGTCCTTAAGTGGTTAAATTGATGATATTGAAAAGTCGAATATAATACAATTTATATATAAAAATATAAATATTTTTTTAAAACTGTCCTTTTTGGCCAAGTGCATCTTGCATTTTCGGTTTTGGCACCAAAATTTCCATTCGGTGCACCTCCTAGTTCTGATGTTTTCGTTGGGCAGTGGTTGAAGCTCGGTATTTTTTGGCAGCAGAAGCTTCATGATGGCGTTAGAACAACTTTGTCCAGTTTTCCTTCATATTGTTACCACTTATTTGCATTTAAAAAGGGAACAAGTTTTTCCTTGTGCTAAAGGTGCCAATAATGTTTTATATATTGTATCACCAACCTTTAATCTCTTCCGTTTTCAGCTTTTGCTTTTGGGAATTCTTTCCTGATCAGACCAGCGGCTGTTTTACCACAAGATCGTCCTTCATTTCAAGGCTCACTAATCCATGTTTCATCCAATAGACAAGGTAAGAGAAGTAGCTGGCCTGTAGACACTTGTGTTGATTGCTTTACTTTTGACCTGTTTTAGATGGGATGAGGTTAGGGTTGTCCTGATATCACTTTTTTAGGACAGAGTACAAGTACCAATACTTTTTTTCATGTACTCGCCAATACGATACTTTTTTTTAAAATGCAGCCATGTGTCCTCAAATGCAGCCATGTGTCCCCAAATGCAGCCATGTGTCCCCAAATGCAGCCTTGTGTCCCCAAATGCAGCCTTGTGTCCCCAAATGCAGCCATGTGTCCTCAAATGCAGCCATGTGTCCTCAAATGCAGCCTTGTGTCCCCAAATGCAGCCGTGTCCCTAAATGCAGCCTTGTGTCCCCAAAGAGAAAGCCAAGCCCCTCCGCCGTCTAGTTGATTAGCGCTTGGGGAACATAACAGCTTTCATTTGAATAGCTGTATGTTCCCCCTGCGCCTCATCATATATAGACACTCCCCCTTGCCCGGGCACTTTGATAGACAGATCACCTGTCCGATCTGTCTATCAAAGTGCCCGGACAAGGGGGAGGGGCTATATATGACGGGGCGTGGCGGGGTACACACAACTTTTCAAATGAAAGCTGTTATGTTCCCCAAGCGCTAATCAACTAGACGGCAGCGGCGGGGGGGCTTGGCTTTCTCTTTGGGGACTAGGCGGCAGCAGCTCTCCTCTTCTCCATACCCGAGGACTACTCTGCTCCCCTCTCCGCCCGCTCTTCGCCCCCTCTCCACCCGCTCTCAGGGGGGGAATCGGGAGCATTTGCGCGAGTACAAGTACTCGCGCAAATGCTGAGTATCGGTACCGATATTAGTATCAGTATAGGGACAACCCTAGATGACAAAAAACTCTGGAGGCTCTGTAACAACTAGTTCTAAAATATTTGATGGCACAAATTGCGCTGTACAGCATTTTAGGAGGCTTTTAGCACACAAGTGATGTGAGGCCTGGAAAATCTAGTTTGGGTAGAAAAGGGTACAGCATGTACCAGAGAAACGAGTTATCCCAGGATAATTATGGCTCTGTTGATCAGAATAGCAGGTGGCAGCTGCATTCAGAGAAATTCCTTTCAAAGTCGTGTAAAACGTGGAGAAACCAGCGCATGTTGCTTTGTAGAGAGAGATTGTGTGGTGGCAGGTTTGGCAAGGAAGATCTACTTTTTTTTTGTGGGTCTATACCAGGTATATGCAGATAGCAGACCTCCGGCTGTTGCAAAACTACAAGTCCCATCATGCCTCTACCTCTGGATGTCATGCTGTCAGAGTCTTGCTATGCCTCATGGGACTTGTAGTTCTGCAACAGCTGGAGGTCTGCTAATTGCATATGCCTGGTCTATACATTACATCCTTTTCCCTGCTAGAAAGAGAGTTTGGTGTGCAGAGACACCCTAGAATTTCTGCTTATGTGTTACGTAATTTGCTGTGGACAGTCTGTCTAGGTTATGTAATAGGCATAATTCTTATATATTTCTGATGCTAGATGTACAATAAAGTAGTTACATCTCATTTGAAACCTGAGCTACTGTATGGACTCTCTCTATCTGCACAAAGAAAGCTCAGGAGGAGACAAAAACAAGGCTTCTGCCATTATAGTGCAAATACCTGGGGAGTTTTTGTTAGGGCCCTTTCACACTAACGTTTAATATCCACTTGCTCAGCGGGGATCTCTCCGTTGATCCCCGCTCAGCCAGGACATGACAGGGCGGTCCCTGCACACTATTCAGGGACCACCCTGTCAGATTTCTGCTCTCCTCTATGAGGAGATTGGATGAACACGGGACTGTCTGTCAGTGTTGACCCGATTCGATCCGCAGACGGATGGAAAAATAGTATTTCCTCCGTCTGCAGAATCGGACCATAGAAGGGACCAATGAGATCGGGTGTCAGTGGATGTTCATTCGCTGACACAGATGGATGAAATACGGACATACGCACGTGTGAAAGGGCCCTTACAGCTTTATTCCAAAATTGATTAAATTTATAGTTTTTCCAAAAATTCGACAAACAATACCCCATCATAAAGATGTCAAAGACGTTTGTTTGAAATCTTTGCAAATGTATTTAAAAAAAAAATGACGTAAATAATATTCACAGCCTTTGCCATGACCCTCAAAATTTAGCTCAAGTGCATCCTGATTCCACTGATCATTTTTGAGATGTTTCTACAACTTGAGTGGAGTCTTGTGATAAATTTAGTTGATTGGACATGATTTGTCTATTATATTATATATTTGTCTATATAAGGTCCCACAGTTAACAGTGCATGTCAGAACACAAACCAAGCCATGAAGTACAAGGAATTGTCTGTAGACCTCCGAGACCGGATTGTATGGAGGCACAGATCTGGGGAACGGTACAGCATTGAAGGTCCCAATGAGCACAGTGGCCTCCATCATTTGTAAAAAGTTTGGAACCACCAGGACTCTTCCTAGAGCAGGCCGCCGGGCCAAACTGAGCGATCGGAGGAGAAGGGCCTTAGTCAGGGAGGTGACCAAGAACCCGATGGTTACTCTGACAGAGCTCCAGCATTTCTCTGTGGCGAGAGGAGAACATTCCGGAAGAATAACCATCTCTACAGCACTCCACCAATCAGGCCTATATGGTAGAATGGCCAGACAGAAGCCACTTCTCAGTAAAAGGCACATAACAGCCCACCTGGAGTTTGCCCAAAGGCACCTGAAGGACTCCCAGACCATGAGAAACAAAATTCTCCGGTCTGATAAAAAAAAAATTGAACTCTTTGGCCTGAATGGCAAGCGTCATGTCTGGTGGAAACCAGCTCATCACCTGCTACCACCATCATGCTTCATTGTAAGGATGGTATTGGCCAGGTGATGAGCTACCATCATGCTGTAGGGATGTTTTCCAGTGGCAGGAACTGGGAGACTAGTCAGGATCGAGGGAAAGATGAATGCGACAATGTACAGTAACATCCTTGCTTGAAAACCTGCTCCAGAGCGCTCTGTACCTCAGACGGGGGTGAAGGTTCATCTTCCAACAGGACAACGACCCTAAGCACACAGCTGAGATAACAAAGGAGTGGCTACGGGACAACTCTGTGAATGTCCTTGAGTGGCTCAGCTCGAGCCCAGACTTGAACCCGATTGAACATCTCTGGAGAGATCTGAAATGGCTGTGCAACAATGATCCCCATCCAACCTAATGGAGCTTGTGAGGTCCTGCAAAGAAGAATGGGAGAAACTGCCCAAAAATAGGTGTGCCAAGCTAATAGCATCATAGTCAAAAAGATTTGAGGCTGTAATTGGTGCCAAAGATGCTTCAACAAAGTATTGAGCAAAGGCTGTGAATACTTATGTACATGTGATTTATATACATTTTATAAATTTGCAAAGATTTCATACAAACACGTTGTCATTATGGGGTATTGTTTGTAGAATTTTGAGGAAAATAATTAGTTTAATCCATTTTGGAATAAGGCTGTAACATAACAAAATTCTGGATGCACTGTATGTGTTATGGCCTCTTTTTGCTGTGGACAGGCTGTCTGTTATGTAATACTAGGCATACTGATTATATATTCTGATGCTAGACATACAATAAAGCAGTTGCATCCTGTTTGAAACCAGAGCGGCCGCTGACAAAAAATCCTGCTCCCATTCTAGTGCAAATACCTGGGGAGTTTAACAGGAATGAATGTGTTGTATACTTTTAGTTTTACGTTAACCCCTTCTTGAAACTGCTTCCCGCCCCTTTGACAGGTTCTAAATGCTGGGAGGTGAGCATTCCGATCATGTGACCGTTGTGGTTGGCAGTCAGAGGTCGCATAATCTGAAAGCTCCTGATCGCAAGTTTGCGTTGGAAGCTTTCTGGTACCCGCTGGGCGCTGGTTACTCCATACACGCTCCCAGGACAGTAAGGCTGCATTCCCACCTAGACAATTCTGATTACCGGCAGTGCGATGCTATTACTTGTTAATGGCACCCTTATCGCGGTTTGATTTTGCTGTGGTTGTCATGCAATAAATTGCATTGCAATCACGACAAAGTCGCAACGCTGTCGCTCAGAAGAAGCTCCTGCTCCTTTTTTAAATGCCAAGTTTCACGTGTTGTGATTTTGCTGGGACAGCCGCAGCAACCACAGCAAAATTAACAAGTAATGGCATCACAATCGCTATATGTGGCCCGCGTAGCCCTCTGATGTGACCCGCGACCTCCTGCTCTGGAATAGAATACAATACTGTTATCAAAGGTCAGTTTATTACTAAAGTAAGTGTATATATTGGGCAGATCTGTTCTGCAGTGCTTACTGGGCTTCTTTCAAACTAACATGCAGATGCAGAGCACCTGAGGGTTACCTGCACTGAGCCATAGACTTCTGTTATACCTGGGAGTTTGGTGAACTTTCAGAAAGTGCACCAAACCTGCAGAATACAATAGAAGTCTATTGTAAAGTGCAGAAAAGCCAAAGGTACACTGCGTTGCTCCCGCGGTGCAGGTAAACCGCAGCGCATCAGTGTGGAAGCAGCCATGGGCCCCTTTCACACGGTCAGTCCGACCCAGTTGGACCCTCCATTCACCTCCAAGGAGTAGCAGATGTAAACCGACTTGTGTCCTACCTCCAATCCGATCTGGCTGTGTCCGTGTCCACTCTGCATATGCAGAGCAGCCATGGATCTGCCATCCGCCTGCTCCGCTGATTGTGGCCTGCGACCAGTTATCAAGTCGCTTAAGTGGCCCTCAAGCTTCAAAAGGTTGGGCACCCCTGATGTACAACATATCACCTGGCACATGACACGCATAAAATAGAATACTTGGTAATTCTACAGTGGTACAAGACAATCTTAAAGAGGGGGTTCACCCTAATAAAACCATTTTTTTTTTTTTTTTTCTAGCATTGAATTAAGCATAGTAGCGCGAGCTACAGTATGCCTGTATTTATTTTTTTTAGCCCCGTACTCACTGTGCAATCGTATAGAGAAGATTCCGACTCCCCGCGGGGAATGGGCGTTCCTATCCAGAGGGAGCATGATTGACGGCCGGCTATGGCGCGTCACGCTTCTCCCGAAATAGCCGAAATAGGACTTGGCGCTTCACGGCGCCTGCGCATAGTCTGTGCGCAGGCGCCGTGAAGAGCCGAGACCTACTCCGGCTGTCTTCGGGGAGCGTGACGTGCCAGAGCCGGCCGTCAATCATGCTCCCTCTTTATAGGAACGCCCATTCCCCGCGGGGAGTCGGAATCTTCTCTATACGATTGCACTGTGAGTACGGGGCTAAAAAAATAAATACAGGCATACTGTAGCTCGCGCTACTATGCTTAATTTAATGCTAAAATGTTGGTAATGAGGGTGAACCACCGCTTTAAGTCCTCTTTAAATGAAATGAACCAAAACTTATGAATTAAAGGATTTTGAAAATGGGTATCTCTAAAATGTAGGTATTTGTAAGAGACGGGTCATCCAGGATACAAAGATGATTTTAAAATTTCTGTTTGTTTTGTCTGTTTTTAGCAGCAGGATCCAAAGGAGCCTCCCTCCATTGGACAGGGGAGAGAGTACTGAGTGTGGCCCTCCTGGGTCTCCTCCCTGCCGCTTACATGTATCCAGGAGGTGTCATGGACTACTCGCTGGCTGCTGCTGTCACTCTGCATGGCCATTGGTAAGCCAACTCTTCTTAGAATATTTTGTTTTGAGTGGAAAGAGGTACTTCACTCCCCCCATATATACCTTATATACTCGAGTATAAGCCAAGTTTTTCAGCACATTTTTTGCTGAAAATGCCCCCCTCGGCTTATACTCAAGTCACCTTTTTGCGCCTGATCTCCTGGATTATATATATATATAATATCTCAATTTTTTTTTCCCCTTGTCTGCTGGGTTTTTCTCAAAAAACATACTTGCATACTTGCACGCATCTACGATACGTTACGCCGCCGCGATTCTACGTGAATCTGGCCCCTAATCCCTAGAAACGTTTCTTAGTGCAAAAACAATCTGTGCAAAAAGCCATTCTCTTGTGCAAGCCCAACATGTCTGGTTTAGCATTTGCACTTTTGATAACATATAGGTTGCCATAGAGAGAACTATATATAATACAGACAGTATATTCAGTCACTTTATATATTTTTTTTTATTTGGAATTTGCACTTTATGTATTGGCACATTGGATATTAATATTTACACAAAGGTATACACAACGCGGCACAAGTTTATTTTTATTTATCTTTTTGCATTGATGCTACTTTTGAAATCTCGCTACTTCACATGAAGTAGCGCAATTTCAAAGTAGCAAGGTCAGCGCGATTTCAGCTGCTACTTGATAGACATCTGTGTGGCTTCATGCACAGATGTCTATTGAAGTCGCACCTGAAATCATCAAAAGTAGTGCAGGAACTACTTTTGCAAATCGGTGTTGCACCAATTGGAACAGTACCATTGCCGCCAATAGGCTGCAACTTGTCTTTTGATTTGATCTCTCAAATCGCTCCAATGTGAACCTAGGCTTCAACACAGTTTATATGAGTGTCTGGTGCTAGCAGCTGAAAGTAATCAAGATGCCTCCTCACACATGAGGGTTGTTTTATTGGATCCTTAGGTTAGTGGGTTGGTAGCTCGCAAGATTTTTTTAGTTGATTAAGCTTTACATTTGCAGATACATTTGAAAAAACACATCATGTACCAGACCCATGAGAAAAGCCTGGGAGCGATCTGATATGGTCGTTGCTGGGCAGGAAGTCAAGTCCTCTCTATGTCCTTGGTTGACCAGGGCGACATCTGACGTCACTTTAGTTTCTTGGGCCAAAACCAATATTTTTTACTTTTTTTTTTTTGCTTTTAAAGGTAAATGAGACATTTGGGGTCTTTTTGTCCCCAGATCTCTCAATAAAGAGGACCTGTCATGCTTCTATTTCTTGTGATAGGAATAAAAGTGATCAAAATAAATAAATAAAAGGGACAGTGTAAAATAAGAAAAAAAGTAAAGCGCCCCATCCTATAGTGCTCATATGCAGAAAAGGACGCATATGTAAGTCACGCCCACATATATGTGTTCAAGAGGTATCTCCATAATCGTTGATCTTAGCGCAATACCCCTAACTCTAAACAGGTAACCTGTAAAAATATTTAAAGCGTCGCCTATGGCGATTTTTAAGTACCATAGTTTGTCGCCATTCCAGCAGCATGCGCACATTTTAAAGCATAGCATGTTGGGTATCTTTACAGAAATTTGGAATAAACTGTTAGTGCAAACACTGGTACTACCGAACACTTAAAAAATGGGCAACGTCTATGTCTAGAAAACGGTCACAGTTTTATAGTCCATATAGTGGTACAAAATGACCAATCCTAAAAAGGAAGGAGATGGGAAGATGGTGGGCGGCAGCTGTCCTCAGAGAAAAGCCAACTCTGTTAGGGGAAGACAAGGAAACAAAAAAGGGAAGCGCCACCTAAGTGCAAAATGTTAGATACTATGTTTAATCTCAAAAGAAATGCACTTTACAATACACAATTACAAAACAGGCTCATCAGGGTCTCATGATGCGCGGTGCGGTCCGGTCTCAGGTCCATCTAGATCCACGGATCTGCAGGCAGGGAGAGAAATCCATCCTGTGGCCACCAGGAAACAGCCAGGTTCAGTGTGGAGGCGCAGATGATGACGTTACCAGAGAGCGGGACCAGGGAGAGCACCGGAAAGGAAGGCGAGACTAGAAAGGAGCTTGTCTCCGAGCGCGTAGCCTGTTGTTTCTAGTCTCACCTTCCTTCCGGTGCACTCCTTGGTCCCGCTCTCTGGTAACGTCATCATCTGCGCCTCCACGCTGAACCTGGCTGTTTCCTCATTAGTTAACACAATTTTTTGGGGATAATGTGAAAGATGTTAGGCCAAGTAAAGAGATCCAACATGCTATGCTTTGAAATTTGTGCATGCAGCTGGAATGGCGACAAACTATGGTACTTAAAAATCGCCATAGGTGACGCTTTAAACATTTTTACAGGTTACCTGTTTAAAGTTGGGGGTATTGCGCTAGTATTAACGTTTGTGGCAATACCTCTTAAACACCGTTAAATATGTGGGCGTGACTTGCGTATGCGTTCTCTTCTGCATGCGAGCGTGATGGGATCCCTTTACGCTTTTCTTTTATTATTATTATTTTGCACTGTCCCTTTTTATTTTTTTTAATGACTTTTATGCCCCTTACAAGGAATATAAACATCCCTTGTAATAGAACTAAAGATGGCATGTTTGGTATTTTTGAAAAACAAGAAAGCCTTTACAACAGCTTCAATGCTTCTGTGTTTTTTTTTTTTTTTTTTTTTTTTTAAACAGTGGTGGTTTTCCTTTTCTCTTAAACATGTAAAGATTTTTTTTTTTCCACCAAAGGATGAAAAAACACTGCGCTAACAAAAAAATGTGAAAATAACCACGTGTTAAAGTGGTAAAAAAAGCTGCCGGTACCAATTACCTAAGATACCCAAAGTAAAACAAAACAATATAAATACCAAGGTACAGCGCTAAATAAACAATGATAAACCAAAATATTAAGTGATAATATAGGTGAATAAATAAGATAAACTTATAGAAAACATTTGTGACATAAGAATTCCAGTGAGGAATAATGAAGTCCATAAAGTGTAATCCACATCAAAAATAAAAAGAATGGAATAAAGTTCATGGATAATAATCTGCATCAAAATAAAGGACAAGGATTGCCTCCACCGAAAGGACACCCAAATCGTGAGATGTAGTCTCCTTACCACATGTAATTGACCGTCGTTACAGCGGTCAGATCAGGCACAGGGATGTTTATAGTCTTCCCGCATAGACTATCACCAGGTAAATGTATTGGAGACAAATCCAGCGTGTACTCGCTCCAGGAAATAAGTGATCGATTCAGGCTCCCATGGAATGAGAAATAAGGGAAAACCCCATAGTGTGATACCGTTTTAAGGCGGATTTATTAAAAAGTAAAGTAGCACTTACAATTAAGTAGAAATAATGCACGGTATGTGTAATCGGGGAAAGCGGCGTCTCCTCTGTACTTCTCCCGTCTGCTAAACTCCGTGGTTGCGCGTCTCCGTAAAACAATGCGTGATGACGTTCCACTCAACTAGGCCACACCTACGCGTTTCATCATCAAAAGACGTGGTCGGGGATAGGCTGCTTAAACATGTGTTTGTGTATATACATAAACATATAAATATACAGCCTTCAAATTTATATATATTTTTTTTCTTTTCTTTTAGGGGTCTTGGACAAGTAGTGACTGACTACGTTCATGGAGATACGAAGGTGAAGTTGGCCAATACTGGACTTCTGGCTCTCTCATCTCTGACATTTGCTGGCCTGTGTTATTTCAATTATCATGACGTTGGCATCTGCAAAGCAGTGGCTATGCTCTGGAGTCTGTGATTTGAAGGCAAACGAATGTATTGCAACAACTGTTTTATACCTCTGAGGAACAAGGCACCAGACCGTGCCAGTAGATGATGTACGTTGGCCTGTGTATGATGGAGGTTGTGTTTGCAGCCAATTATGGCCGCAGTACGTTATATATACAGTCTATTTGATTTTTTGTTTTTTTAAGTGCCCCCTTCTTCCAGATAGAGCCACACAACCTTATCCAGAAACGATTAAATTGGGGGATCTGACCATTTTCTGTATTGGGAGATTGATTTTCCAAACATTGTCTGCATCCAGTTGCTGTGCCGGTTTCCTTTTACTGCCAGAAATTGCACTATATGACATTGTCCCAATCACAATTTCTTTGTCAATATATTGGTTTGCCAGATTGATCAACACACTCTCTATACTATCCTGTCTTCCGGGGTGGAAATGCATCTGTACATCATTCAGCATCACAGCTAGTTTTAATAAGTTTCTCTTTTTAATGCATTAAATAAACTTACACACTATTTAATGACGAGTGCCTGCACAATTCTCAATAGAACTCAGAAATGAATATGTTTGGTTTAATGCTTGAAATAAAGAATAATAAATTAATACTGGCATCAACAACTATGGTACTGTGTTTTAATTCAAAGCAAGAATATATATGTATACCAGGGCTCAAAATGTCAAGTCTTGAGCTACTAGCCAGGCCTTTAAGTGTTACTCGCCACCAGTTGCCCCGCCCAACCCTTACCATGTCCCACTTCTAGACAGGCTCTCATAAATTATTTTATGAAATGACACTTAAATGTTTTATGCAGAATTAAGTTATAAAAATAAATATTAACAACTTTATCTGTGCCCAAAAATGCAGCATGTGTCCCCAGTGCAGCAAAATGTCCCCAGTGCAGCAAAATGTCCCCAGTGCAGCCACGTGTCCCCATTGGAGCCATGTGTCCCCAGTGCAGCCTACCTGTGCTGGGTAAGAGAGAGCAGAGAAGTCGGAGCCGCCGCCGTCTGGTTGTTCAAAGTGTGGGGAACATAACAGCTTTCAATTCAATAGCTGTGTTCCCCGCCAGGAGCTGTCATATACAGCCCCCCCCCCCTTGTCCGGGAATTTTTGCTAGACAGATCACCCGTTCAATCCTGGGATGGGTGATCTGTCTATCAAAGTGCCTGGACAAGGGGGAGGGGCTGTATATGACGGCGCGTGGTGGGGAACACAGCTATTGAATTGAAAGCTGTTATGTTCCCCACGCTCTGAACAACCAGGCGGCGGTGGCGGCAACTCTCCTCTCCCCTATATTCACTCCTTGCACGCCCCCCCTGCTCCCAGGCAGCCCACACTCGCCAGCCCTCAAAATGCGAGCAGGCGAGTGTAAATTTTAAGGGCTGTGTATACATTTTATTTAACCCTTTTGTTATCAGATGTCTTTGGTTCCTAGATGCTCAGGGCATATTTTAGCAGGGTCGGTATGTGTCGGTTGACTTAAAAACAAATGTTACTGATTTGCCTACCAGAAAACTTAAAATGGTTTCTTAGCGAAGAAGTAAATCTTGATGGGTTTTACTTCCTCTTTTTTCCCCTGCAAAATAAAAAGCATAATGGGCTATTATGCATCGCATACCAGCCCATTATGTGGCACTTGCCTGCAAATGAAGCCCGGGATGTCCCTGCTGCTGGAAGCATCCATCTTTACCCCTCGTCCTTCCGGGGTCGCAGACTCCGGCTCTGTGATTGGCCGGAGCTGCGTGACGTCACTCCCGCTCATGTGTGCGGGAGCAGCCAGTAACGGCACATGCTGGGGAGGGCCGCTTCTTCACTACGCCAATGACATCACCGGCACACTACAAGGCAAATATCTCCTAGATGGCGCACATTTAGGAGATATTTTCAGTACATATAGGTAAGCCTTATTATAGGCTTACCTATATGTAAAAATAGGTCAGGTTTTATTTTTTTCAACCACTGTAAGGACATTGAGAGCATTTATGTAATGCAGGGTTTTAAAGTAGATCTACAGTCACAGCATTGACTTTAAAGCAGAGCTCCACCCTAAAGTGGAACTCACGCTGATCGGCACCCACCCCCCCTCCGGTGTCACATTTGACACCTTTCGGGGGGAGGGGGGTGCAGATACCTGTCTAAAGACAGGTATTTGAACCCACTTCCGGCCACACGCTACGGGCAAAAGACAGGTTTTTCTGACTTCCCGTCTGTCGCCCGTTGTGTGCTGGGAACACTCGGCTCCCAGCACACAGCGTGTGAGCCAATCAGCGGGCGCAGCGCGACTCGCGCATGCGCCGTAGGGAACCGGGTAGTGAACCTGGAGCGCTTCACTTCCTGGTTCCCTCACTGAGGATGGCGGGGGAGCAGCAGAGTGACGAGCGATCGCTCGTCCTCCGCTGCGGACGGCGCTGGACTCCAGGACAGGTAAGTGTCCTAATATTAAAAGTCAGCAGCTGCAGTATTTGTACCTGCTGGCTTTTAATATTTTTTTATACTGGCACATCCGCTTTAATTTTATAACATCAACAGTGTGATAGCAATACAAACAATTTTGTTTTTGACAATCCCATATAAGCTTACCTGCAAAATCTCCTTATTTGGGTAGTGCTGTCTGTCTGCTGCCCCTCCTGGTTTGCACTAATTAAGGATTCCCTGCATGCTTTTCAGCTTCTCATTTCTTTTAATTTACTTTAATTTCCAAGGGCTACAATACATATCTCTTGCTGCCTGAAAGTTGTGATTCCTATGACTGCCTCCCTATAATTCTTTCTCTCTGTAGTTCAGAAGACAGGCTCTGTGAATTGTGTGACTCACAGGACATAGTCAATACGTGTCATCGATTTCAAGCAAGCAAATGTAAAGGATTCTTTTCAAACCTCAAGATCATTTAGGAGAAATTGAATTTGTTCTGGAATATAATTGAAATATAATGTGGAAATGAATATATGATTTTAAAGTGTTACTAAACCCACAACAGTAAAACAGTCTGTACAGGTGAAACTTGAAAAATTTGAATATCGTGCAAAAGTTAATTTATTTTTACTAATGCAACTTAAAAGGTGAAACTAATATGAGATGGACTCATTACATGCAAAGCAAGATGGTTCAAGCCATGATCAATATTCTAGGCTCAAAGTGTCCCACTCTAATCAGCTAATTAAGCCATAACACCTGCAAAGGGTTCCTGATCCTTTAAATGGTCTCTGTCTGGTTCAGTAGGAATCGCAATCATGGGAAAGACTACTGACCTGACAGTTGTGCAGAAAACCATCATTGACACCTTCCTTAAGGAGGGAAAGCCTCAAAAGGTAACTGCAAAAGAAGTTGGATGTTCCCAAAGTGCTGTATCAAAGCACATTAATAGAAAGTTATGTCGAAGGGAAAAGAGTGGGGAAAAAAAGGTGCACAAGCAGCAGGGATGACCGCAGCCTGGAGAAGAGTGTCAGGAAAAGGCCATTCAAAAGTGTTGGGGACTTTCACAAGGAGTGGACTGAGGCTGGAGTCAGTGCATCAAGAGCCACCACACAGACAGATCCTGGACATGGGCTTCAAATGTCGTATTCTTCTTGTCAAGCCTCCTGAACAACAAACAACGTCAGAAGCGTCTTACCTGGGATAAAGAAAAACACACCTGGTCTGTTGCTCAGTGGTCCAAAGTCCTGTTTTCTGACAAAAGCAAATTTTGCATCTCATTTGGAAACCAAGGACCCAGAGTATGGAGGAAGAATGGAGAGGCACACACTGCAAGATGCTTGAAGTCCAGTGTGAATATTCCAGTCTGTGTTGATTTGGGGAGCCATGTCATCTGCTGGTGTTGGTCCACTGTGCTTCATTAAGTCCAGGTTCAGCACAGCCGCCTACCAGGAGATTTTGGAGCACTTCATGCTTCATTCCGCAGACAAGCTCTATGCGGATGCCGACTTCATTTTCCAGCAGGACTTGGCACCTGCCCACACTGCTAAAAGCACCAAAACCTGGTTCAATGACGGTGGGATTACTGTGCTTGATTGGCCAGCAAACTCACCTGACCTGAACCCCATAGAGAATCTATGGGTGTTGCCAAGAGAAAGATGAGAGACATGAGACAGAACAATGCAGAAGAGCTGAAGGCCGCTATTGAAGCATCCTGGTCTTCCATAACACCTTAGCAGTGCCACATGCTGATCGCTTCCATGTCACGCCACATTGAGGCAGTAATTTCTGCAAAAGGGGCCCAAACCAAGCACTGAGTACATATGCATGCTTCTACTTTCCAGAGGTCCGATATTGTTCTATGTACAATCCTTGTTTTATTGATTGAATGTAATATTCATATTTTCGGAGATTGTGGATTTAGTGTTTTCATGAGCTGTAAGCCATAATCATCACAATTATGACAAATCACGGCTTGAACTGTCTTGCTTTGCATGTAAGGAGTCTATCTCATGTATTAGTTTCACCTTTTAAGTTGCATTAGTGAAATAAATGAACTTTTGCATGATATTCAAATTTTTCGAGTATCACTGGTATATGCAGTAAAGCGTGCTTGTTGTACTCATTATGAGGCCTAAGCAGTTAATCCTCTGCATTGTGCAAACGGGCTGTTTGACCCTGTCTTCTCTGATTATTCCCTTCTTGTACTGTCCCCATCTGCTGATAGTATAGAGCCTTGGTGTGTATTGCTAGAGTTTTTTTTTTTTTTTTGGAGGGTGCATGTGATCAGCATAGGGACGAATCTGCACTGTCCAGACAAAGTCAGGGGTCCTACAGCCTCATTGGACAGTCGGGGGGAATAACTTAACCAGACACTGATAAAAGTCACAAGACTGCTATAAACTGCTGATGAGAAAAGGTACTTGGCATTTTATATTTACTAAAATAATTGCGTTTTCATGTTCTGTGTACAGTGGGAGACCAGATATAGTGAATGCAGGGTCCTGGGTTTAGTAACACTTTTTAAACTTTTAACATTTCACAGTTTATTTTTATTCAAGACTATTAAATGGACTTAAATGTAAAAATCAGTTTTACATTTAACAGCTTATAATAACAAATGTATAGCAAAGTAATGGAACTAGCAGTAAGCATGGGTGCTCTGCCTGTTTAGTGTATCTTCCCGAGAACTGTTAATATACAGATCCTAGACCTGGAGCAGTTTGAGCAACTCTAATGCCCCGTACACACAATCAGATTTTCCGTCGGAAAAACCTTGGATGGTTTTTCCGACGGAATTCCGCTCAAGCTTGGCTTGCATACACACTGTCGCACAAAAGTTCTCGGAAATTTCGACCATCAAAAACGCAGCGATGTACAACTCAACGACAAGTCGAGAAAATGCAGTTCAATGCTTCCGCGCATGCGTCGGAATTGCTAAAGGTGAAAGGATTTTCCGATAAGAATTTTTTCCGTCTGAAAATGTTGAGAACCAGCTCTCAATCTTTTGCTGGCGGAAATTCCGCCAGCAAAAGTCTGATGGAGCATACACACGGTCGGAATTTCCATTCAAAAGCTCACATCGGACTTTTGCTGTCGGAATTTCCAATCGTGTGTACGGGGCATTAGTTGCTTAAATTTAGCAGACACCCTAGGGAATAAAGTGGCGGTCATTGCTACTTTTTATCTCGCACGTTATTTGCGCAATCATTTTTCAAGCGCTTTTTGGGCAAAAAAAACTGTTTCATGAATTAAAAAATAACAGAACAGTAAAGTTAGCCCAATTTTTTTGTATAATGTGAAAGATGTTACGCCGAGTAAATGGATACCTAACTTGTCACGATTTAAAATTGCGCACACTCATGGAATGGCGCCAAACTTTTTTTTTTTTTTTTACTTGATTTTTTTTTAATTTTACTTTTTATTTTTATTTTTATCACTTTTTGTTTCTATTACAAGGAATGTAAACATCCCTTGTAATAGGAACAGTGTGTGACAGATCCTCGTTGTAGAGAGATGCAGGGTCAATAAGACCCCACATCTCTCCTCCAGGCTGGAAAGTATGAGACTGTGAAAAAAATCACTGATCTCATGCTTTCACCAGCGATTGCGGCTTTGTTTACTTATGGGTACCCGGGCCTCCGACGGTCATGGAGATCTGGAAATCTCTATCCTCCCCATCCGGCGGCGGCCGATTCATTCTCCGGCCCTCCGATGGCACAGGAGAGCCCCGAGAAGCACCGGGTAGCAGCAGGAGGGGGGGGGAAGTCCCCTCCCGCCGCCTATAAGAACGATCAAGCGGCAAAATCGCCGCTATGATTGTTCTTCTGGTGCACAGAATCGTCGCCTGAAGAAAAGGATATCTGAATGATGCCTGTAGCTGCAGGAATCATTCAGATATCCCCCACTAAAGTCCAGGACATCATATGACGTCCCACGGTACAGAAGTGGTTAAAGAGGTATTCCATCTCTCAAGGTGGGCGTCTACTTGCCTTTCATGGCCATCTATGAAAAGGCTTGTATACCCTGCCAATTTTCACTTATTGTAGTGTATCTAAACCCCAAAACAAAAATATAATATACTGTACATGTGGTGACTGCATTTGTTTAACACCTTCGTGCCTGGCCTATAGCAGATTGATGGCCAGACTGGATGAGCAGAATACGTTTTGACCTAAATTTCTGAAGAAAGATTATTTGCAAAATTTTATAACCGAAACTAAGAAAAACACATTTTATTTAAAAAGTGTTGGTCTTTTTTTGTTTAGAAAAAAATTTAAAATCTAGTGGTGATTAAATATCCCCAAAAGAAAGCTTTTTCACCCTAGAACAGGAAGTTTTTTTTAAGAATGCAGAACATTGCCCCTTTCCATTTTCTCTGTAGCGTAGACAGGGGTTTTGTAGTCCTCAAACATAGCTGGGAACTAATAAGTGCCGCATGGTTAAAGATTATAGGAAGTTATCAGATGACAAAAGTTCTGTCAAGATCAAAAGGCACTTTACCGTCGTTTTAGTGGCGCTATTCGACCACTAATGGGCGCTTTTAACCCCTCCTAGAGGCCGAAAAAGGGTTAAAAGCGCCCGCAAAGTGCCTTGGCAGCGGCGCTGCCCATTGACTTTAATGGGCAGGGGTGCTGTAGGAGCGGTGTATTCACCGCTCCTACAGCGCCTCAAAGATTTTTTTTTTTTTTACCATCCTACCAACACACCACCACAAGCTCTCGGGCTTTCACACTGGAGTAAATAGAGCTCAGGGTGCTTTGCAGGCGATATTTTTAGCGCTATAGCGCCTGCAAAGCACCTCAGTGTGAAAGGGGTTTTAGAGTCAGCATCTTAATCGGCTGTCATTTTCAAAAGGTGAACCATGACCGGTTTACATTAATAGTACCATAAGGAAATGGTGCATTATATTTTTATAATCTTCAGGTTATGTAGACGTATTGCTCTGTGGGTAGAAGAACATACTGGGGTTGATTTGCTAAAACTGCAGAGTGCAAGATCTGGTGCAGCTGTGCATTGAAACCAATCCTAGTCCAGTTTTGTTGCCAATGCTTGAAAGAGAAGTATGTTTTTTTTTGGGGGGGGGGGGGTAGTCAAACTTGCCTAGGTGGCTACAGCATCAGTCCACCGCCAGCTCTAATGCCGCGTACACACGGTCGGAAATTTCGGACAAGAAAAGTTTGATGTGAGCTTTTGGTCGGAAATTCTGACCGTGTGTAGGCTTCATCTGACTTTTTCTGTCGGAATTTCCAACAACTAAAATTTTAAAGCTGGTTCTCATTTTTTCCGACGGGAAAAGTTCTTGTCGGAAATGAATTGTTGGAATGAATTAGACGCATTCTCGGAATTATTGAACTTAATTTTTCTTGGCTCGTCGTAGTGTTGTACGTCACCGCGTTCTTAACGGTCGGAATTTTGTGTGACCGTGTGTACGCAACACAAGTTTGAGCCAACATTCCGTTGGATAAAAGTCTACGGTTTTCTTGTCGGAATTTCCGATCATGTGTACGCGGCATAAGACTGAGAACCGAGTGATCAAACAGTGCTGATCGCTCGGTTCTTGCTGAGAGGCTAAGCCGGGTGCCGGTCCAGGCATGTGGGCGGATCCCTACCACATTGGTTGTGATCTTTCCCTGGACCGGCTCTGTGACTTCAGCCCGCTGTCTGCTGAAAACGGGGCACAGGAAAAGTACAGCCAAATAAGCTTTGGATGTACTGCTCCTTTAATTGAACAAGCTGAAGTTAGAAGCTGATTGGTTACCATGCACGCCACTCTCCAGTTATAGCAAATAAACCCCACAGGTTAGATGACTTGCATGTAATAGAAACCTCTGATATGGAAAACCAACAATAATAGTTAATTACTTACAGATAAAGAAGTTTGGCATCAATTTGAGACCCTTCAGAATTCACTGGCAACTGCTTTTGATCTACTTCAAGCAAGTTTTGCATTCCCATAGATTTGGATGAGAATGCAGAACCTGTATGATGAGAACAAAAACTTGTTGACACAGGCCCTTACTTGGCCTGGGGGTGACCATTGTCAATGGAATGTGAATAGAGTTAAAGCGACACTAAAGATATAACATGTTTGTTATTGAAAAAAAATATATATATATTTACCTCCACTGTGTGGCTCGTTTTGCACACAGTGGCCCCGATCCTGGTCTTCTGGGGTCCCTCGGCGGCTGTCATGACTCCCCCTCCGCAAGAGCTCTCCACCTTCATGCGAAAGAGCTCCCATGGTGGAAAGCTTTTGCGGGCGCTCTCCCGTGATACAGTGGCGGGCATAGCCGCCGATTGTATCACTCGGCACCGCGTCATTGGATGTGATTGACAGCAGCACCAGCCAATGGCTGCGCTGCTATCAACCCGTCCAACCTAGCCAATTAACGGCCAGGCTGGGAACCGAAGAGGATGACAGGGACGATCTTGGGACTTTCGAGGGGTAAGGTAAGTAAAACCGGGGCTCGGGGGGGGGGGGGGATTTCCAGTGCTGTCGGATGTTTTTCCACCTTAATGCATAGGATGCATTATTTTCCAATAGTTTTTATTGAAAGAAAATGAGTATTACAACAACACAGAAGCATCGCCACAAAAGTGTTAACAAACACCTAAGGTCTCCATCCCAATACATAACACCATATATTATTCGGCATCATCATCGTAACAAAAAGCATAATAAAATACTCCAGGGTAAAACACTGAGTGTGGTTCTCCCCAATTAATCGATGACCAAACCTTAGTAGGCCCAAGACCTGCCGGTCAAGAGACCTGGATCTGGAAACCCCAAATCCATTCTGTTGCCTCTATTACTATCCGAACGGGAGGACCCGCTTTGAAAGACTTCTGTTGGAAAGATGGAGGTGTAAAAAATAAAAATAAATAAGCAGTATCGTATATGGAAAAGAAAAGAAGAAAAAGAAAAGAAAAAAAAAAAAAAAAGGAGAGGGAACAGATAGGAGAGCAACCGACCAGCCCCTAGAAATCAATTAAATGGATCCATAACCGTAGCTCACATCTCCAGCGATCTTAGATCGCTAGCCAAGTAAGCCAGCCACGGGTCACAAACCTTATGGAAAATCTCCAGCTTGTCCTGAATCAGTGCCGTCAATCTTTCATTTAGCATTAACCATGACAGTTTCCGTTTAAGCTGTTCGAGCGGCAAGGAGGCGGCGCGCCAATTTCTGGCTATCGTGATCTTAGCTGATATAAAGATAAACATAAGCAATCGCCTTTGGGCTTTAAAGGCCTCCACCACCCTGTCGCTCCAAAAAAACATGCTTTGCAGATTTAGTCATGTTCAACTGGGTCAATGAGTAGATAAAATTATATACCCTAATCCAGAATCTTCTGACCTTTGGACATGACCACCAGATGTGATAGGCGGTTCCCACCTGGCCACATCCCCGGAAACAGTTGGGGGTGGCCCCATGAACAAAGGTAGCGAGTCTGGCCGGCACCATATACCATCTAAGCAACACTTTATAATTGGCTTCTATAATGGACGTGTTTATAAGTGACTTAGAAGCAGTCTCTGCCAGCTCACACCACTTATTTAGATCAAAGGTTTCCTGCAGGTCCTCCTCCCACCGGAGCATGTAATTCAGCTTAGTGGAAGACGACATCAACATCGCATATAACTCAGAAATATGTCCCCGCATACTGTCATAGCGAACGCAAAGATACTCCATGGGGGTATGAACCTCCAAGTCTCCCTGGCGGGCCAACATTTGTATAAAGTGACGTATCTGAACATATCTGTAACATTCTATCAATGGCATTTGATACTTCTCCCGCAAAACCTGCTCAGAGAGAACCTTCCCTCTGTCGCAAAGGTCCGCTATGCGCAGTAGTCCCTTATTCGTCCACCATTGGAAAGCAACTGGGTCGAGACCCGGGGTGAAAGCACGATTTCTCAACAGGGGGGCCAATGGGGAATGAGGCGATTTAAAAGCCTGTGTTCTAGAGACCCTATCCCAAATATCCAAGGAAAAGGATAAAGATGGGCATAAAATGGTGGGTCTGTCTTTAGGCGGAAGCCACAATATATGGGAAATAGGAGACGGGCGACACGCGTAGGATTCCATGATCATCCAGATCGCCTGTGACCGCTTTGAATGGAACCTGGAGAGTTGGGCTAACTGAGCCGCATAGAAATATTTCTGCAGGTTAGGTAGGCCCAATCCTCCCTTCCGTTTCAAGGTATACATAGTGCGTTTGTTCACCCTAGGCCTCTTGTCTCCCCAGATGAATTCAAGGATTTTTCTTTGTAACAACTCCAAGTCACTGCGCACCAAGGCTATCGGTAATGTACAAAATAAGTACAATATCCTTGGCAAGATGTTCATCTTTATAGAGTGGAGTCTGCCAAACCATGATGGAGGGTGGATTCGCCATTTCGCCAGGTCCTCGATCATTTTTTTTATTAAGGCTGGGTAATTCTTTTTATACAAGGTTTGGAGAGAAGAGGTTAGATTGACTCCCAAATAAGAAAGCATTTCAGATTCCCAATGGAACCGATGTGTTCTTTCGATCACTGACTGGGCAGAACTAGACAAAGAGATATTGAGGGCCCTAGATTTACTATGGTTTATTTTCAAACCCAAGATATCTGAAAATGGCTTTAGAATATTATATAGATTGGGTAGGGACGTGCTTGGTGAGGACATAGTCAGCAACAAATCATCGGCAAAAAATAAACATTTATGCTCGTAGCCACCACCAACGATCCCCCGAACATCCTGGCAGTCCCTGATTTTTATTGCTAACGGCTCTATAGCCAGGACAAACAGGAGCGGGGACAACGGGCATCCCTGTCTAGTGCCCCTTCTGATGTTTAGAGATTGAGAGGGGTATCCTTTAATCATTAAGGAGGCCGTCGGTGTATCATAAAGCGTACGAAGGAGAGCCAGGAAACGCTCACCAAATCCGTACCGATGTAGCACGTCGAAGAGATAATCCCAGGAGAGGGAATCAAATGCTTTCTGGATGTCTAATGAAAGCAACATACCCCCTCTAGGACCCTCCCCATCCCAGTTTGATTGAATCGCCGAGATCAAATTGATAATTCTGCGAGTTTGGTCTGACGCCTGTCTATTGGGAACGAAACCCGCCTGGTCCGGATGGATATAATGAGGGAGAAAAGTATTCAGTCTTAGAGCCAGGACTTTAGTTAATATTTTCAGGTCAGTATTAATTAACGAGATTGGGCGATAATTCGCACAATCTCCATGGTCTTTGACCGGTTTCGGTATGACATGAATGAAAGCCGCGTTGTTGTGTGTAGGGATTTTGCCGTCCCGGCGTAGATCATTAAAATATTTACATAAATGAGGGGTAAGAACGTCTCGATATTTCCGGTAGTAATGACCAGAAAAACCGTCCGGTCCAGGGGCCTTTGTGGGATTCAAAAATTTAATGGCCGCCCCAATCTCAGCTTCAGTAATCGCATCATCCATCAGGTCCACATGGTCTCGGGAAATTTTGGGCAATTTAAGGTCATGAAAAAATGCTTCGAGCTTAGCCCGGTCCAAACTGTCCCGCTGGAGATACAATGACGAGTAAAACTTATAAAATTCCCGAACGATCCGCTCAGGGTTTTGAGTGAAGTGGCCGGTCGGTAAGCGCAACTTCGGCAGAGTCGGGGTGTACGGTCGGGGCACCAATTTCCTCGCTAACAACGTAGATGGTTTGTCCCCCATCGTATAAAACCGATGTTTGGACCAACTGATGTGTTTCTCAGCTTGCGTAGTCAGACTAAGGTTCAGCGCCAAGCGTGCCTCGTCAATTTTAAAACTCAAATCTGTCTGGGGGTTCCTATGCTGTTCCAACATTAAGGCCTCCAAGTCGTCCTCTAACCGAGAAATTGTTTGCTCCCGCGTCCGCTTCAGTCTACTAGCTATTTGGATCAGTTTGCCCCGTATCGTTGCTTTGTGGGCAGCCCAAGTTATCGCAGGGGAGGTGTCAGCTGATTTATTAACTTCAAAGTATGCCTGTATTTCCCTCTCAATTTCCCCATAGTGGACAGGGTCATTCAGTAAGCTAGCGTTGAGGCGCCACGGTGAGGGGGTGGCTTTAGTCCACAGCCCTCTGGTGGATAATTTTATCGGAGAATGATCCGACCAAGGGGTAGTTAAAATTTTTGCAGAAGTCACGTATGGGAGCAAAGAGGTACGGACCAAGAGATGGTCAATCCTAGAGAAGGATCGATGCACCTGGGAATAGTAAGTAAAATCCCTCGTTGAGGAATTGCACTCCCGCCAAATATCAATCAGATCACACGAATTAAACAATCGTGCAGCCTTGCAGCTACTCGCCGGGGGACGCCTCATGATTGATTTAGTCGGGTCCGATTTATCCATAGTCCTATCCAACGGAATATTACTATCCCCTCCCATTATCAGCTGTCCCTGAACCTTAGGCAATAGTATCCGAAGCATATTTCGGAAAAATTCCAGCTGGCCCGTGTTCGGGGCATAATACGTGATAAAGGAAACTAGCTGATCGTGGAGACGACCCACTGCCATCAGGTATCTCCCCACCCTGTCTTTGACTATAGTTATAGGTGTGAAGGGAACTCTCTTAGAAAAACAAATAGCTACTCCCCCTTTCTTTTCTGGGCCACAAGAGAGGAAATATTGTGGATACCTAGCATTGAGGTATCGAGGTGCCGAGGACCTGGCGAAATGGGTCTCCTGTAGCAGGAGAACGTCAGCCCTCTGCTTATGATAAAACTGAAAGGCTTTGGTTCTCTTGATAGGGGAGTTAAATCCGTGGATATTATGAGTAATGACTGCATAATCCGTTGAATAGGATCTAGCCATCGCGGCAGGGCAGAGCACTCTTACCTTGGGACATCAAGCGGGTTGGAGAAGTCACTGTGGAGATTGATGATCGCAGGACAGTCGCTGGAGATGCGAGGCGGACCGGGAGCTGGAACGGTGCCCTCAAGAGAAAAGAAGAAAGGATAAGAGAAAATAAAGCAAGAAACAAAAGGAATAACAGTAGGCCTAGCGGCCAAGATCCTGAATGAACATATCTGTAATAACAGATCAAAATAGTATCCGAACGGGGGAAAACCCCCACCGGGGAATAACTCCCGGAACAAAGTGTGCAAGGGTACCATCCTCCTGGGAGGGTGAGTAGTCTTGCAATCGGGTGGCACATATAACCACTCCAACCCAAAAAAAAAAAAAAAAAAAAACACTCCTGTGCTGACAATCGGGGTATGAAAAATTGCCTGGTCAGACAACATTCCTGCTAAGAGGGAAAAAACAGGTCAGTCAAGCAACACGTATTTAAACATTTCTCAGCATATCTCACTGATCGCCCCCCCAACCCCAGGCAGTCCATCATGAAGAACAATATGTAATTGAGCTGGATTCCAACCTGTCCGGGCTCCAGCAATCAAAACCCCGGGGGGGGGGGGAGGCCAGAGGGGCCCGAGGAGCAGAAAAATACAAAACGGGTAAGAAAGCAAGTAAAAGTATAAAAATAAAAATTCAAAAATTTCAGAAGTACACAACCACCCTCCGCACAAAAAGGCGCGGAAAGGGAGGCTATAGAGGGGAAGCTCCAACAAGACATCCGAGCTTCATCTTTGGCATCGGGACAATTGTGTCCCACCACAAATGAAAAGCCACCAAATCAGTCGGGTACTTAATCAGGTCTTTCGCTGCGACTGCCTGGTCTGGCGCTTCTTGACATCCTGCCATAGCGGGGAGATGGGACGATCCTCATCCCGTCGAGGCGACGGGGTCGGAGAGCCCCGAGCGATGATTCCCAATTCCAGGAGCAGATCCTCTCCCGCCTGGAATGTTGTGAACGAATAAGAGCGGCCTTTATAAGCAAAAGACAGTTTAAACGGAAAAGACCATCTGTACTTTATCTGCTTGTTGATCATTTGCTGCAGTAAAGGCTTTAAATTCCTGCGTTTCATGACCGTTGATGGAGCCAGATCTGTGTAAAGCTGTATCGGGGACCCCCGCAGTGACAGGTCCGGTCTGTTTCGAGCCGTCAACATCAGTTTTTCCTTAATGCGATAGAAATGCGGCTTGGCTATTACGTCGCGCGGCAGACCGTCCGACCGAGGGGCTGTCAGGGCCCTATGGATACGATCGATCTCCATGTGGTGGTCAGCAATATCAGGTATCAATTCCTTCATAAGCTCTCCCATGACCTCTTCCAGGTCCGTGCACGTCTCAGGAAGACCCCGTATGCGAACATTGTACCTGCGAGAGCGGTTCTCTAAATCTTCAATTTTATTATTTGCTTCCTCCAGCCTAGTTTGAAGGTCAGTGATCATGCCAGCATTCTGATTGACTTTTTTGACCGTACCATCCACTTTAGTCTCTATCCGGTCAAAGCGCTCTCCAAAGCTATGAATGTCCCTCTTAAGATCTGTTGTGATGAGGGTGCAGGCCTTGGACAGTTCCTGCTGCAGCATTGTGGAGAAGCGTGCCAGCAGCACAGCATCTGGGGAATACTGTGGGATCTGAGCCATCACAATGTCCTGTCCCTGCTGGCTAGCCTGGCTGGCCTGGCTGAACATGGCCTCAGCCAAATCCATCATGTTTCCCCCTAGGGATGAGGCTGGAGAGTCCACTGCCTCCTGTTGGGCCACATAGGGGTCCGGGGACGGGGGTTGTAAAGTTGACTCACCCCTCCTGCTGCAGGCCGCCGAGTCTCCCGAGGATTGGGAAGCAAACGGGTCCCCCACCAGCTCCGGGAAGCTGTCCTGGCTGGATGTCCGTGCCAGAGAGGCCCTGGAAGCAGCACCGCCTCGTGCGTCGCTCCGTCCCGACGCCATTTTAGGCTACGGCCTAGCGTTTGGGGAAGGCCCTGTGCCGCCGGACGATCCGGCGTGTTTATTTTGTCCCCTCTTCGGCTGTCCTCTAGCCCTTCTGTTCATTCCCCTCTCGGGAACACTGCCGCGATGCTTGCGGCGCTCGATCCCCTCTGTCAGCGCTGTTTGTAGCCGGATTCAGGGCCGGAGCGAGCGGAGCTCAGCTAGAGCACGTCTGCTCCAGAAGTCCCGCACATGCGCACTGCATAGGATGCATTAAGGTGAAAAAACTTTTACCTTTACAACCCCTTTAAAACTTCCTATGGAGCACCTGTTTCAATACCAAGAGGATTTTACCTCACTTTGGAGAGTTTTCCTCTTACTTCCTGTTGCATCCCTGGGAAAGGAAGTGAAGAGGAATATCCCTAACAGGGCATAGACAAAAATAAAACACAGGGGTCTTAACAATTTCCCCACTCAATTTAAAATTGGGTTTTGGCTACATACACTTTAAATAAAAAATGCCACCACACTACAATTTTATCTAAATGCTCAAGATATTTAAACTGTGTAAACCTTAAAATAAATGTTTGTACTATGTGATATACAATATTTCTAAATTAAAATTTGTAAACAAAAAAAAAATATATATTTGTGTTCTGTACATCCGTGTAAGTTATGTTGCGTGCAAAAGGACACATCTATATGCATAACCAGAGTTAATTTTGGCATAAAATTTCAATTTAGTTTTAATTATAGTCTTTTCTATTTTAGTTTTAGTTGTATTTCAGTCGTCTGTAATTATTTTAGCTTTAGTCGATGAAAATCTGCAGTATGTGTTAATTAATTGAAATGTCCTACATTTTAGTTGAGTTAAATCTCCAGTACATTTTAGTCGACTAAAATCTATTATAATAATCTATATTATTTATGGTTGTAAAGGAAATATTTTTTTTTGCTCAAATGACTGTTTACAGGGTATAGAGACATAATAGTTAACTGATTCCTTTTAAAAACGATTAAAAATAGATAAAAATCAATCATATAATGTACCTGTAGTTTCAGTTTCGTTTTTGCATGTTATCCTGCCTCTGTGCTGTATAGAGCAGTGATGGTTTGTAAAACAAAACTAGAACCTCCCAGTACTGTGGTCATCAGGAAACAGACAACCAGGAAGTGTCCAGAACAGAGCAGAATTACAGCAACATCAGAGCAAAAACGAACAATGAGGACATGAAACCAGGACTGCTGTAAGGTAAAGTAAGCTATTTAGCTAAAAAAAATGTTTCCTTTAGTGACCCTTTAAGTTTTGAACAAACTGCACAGACACTCTGGACAGTGGTCTGAGGAGGCCTGTAATGTTGCACAGTGCTCTGGACGGTAGTCTGAGGAGGCCTGTAATGCTACACATTGCTGTAGACAGTAGTCTGAGGAGGCCTGTAATGCCGCACAGTGCTCTGGACGGTGGTCTGAGAGGCCTGTAATGCTGCACAGTGCTTTGGACAAGGGTCTGAGGAGGCCCGTAATGCCGCACAGTGCTCTGGACAGTGGTCTGAGGAGGCCTGTAATGTTGCACAGTGCTCTGGACGGTAGTCTGAGGAGGCCTGTAATGCTACACAGTGCTGTAGACAGTAGTCTGAGGAGGCCCGTAATGCCGCACAGTGCTCTGGACGGTGGTCTGAGAGGCCTGTAATGCTGCACAGTGCTTTGGACAAGGGTCTGAGGAGGCCTGCAATGCTGCACAGTTCTCTGAGGAGGCTTGTAATGCTGCACATTACCCTTGGAGGCTTCTAATGCTGCACAGTGCTCTGGACAGTGGTCTGAGGGGAGGCCTATAATGCACAGTGCTCTGGATGGTAGTGTGAGGAAGCCTTTAATAAAACACATTGCTCTGGGCAGTCTGAGAAGGCCTGTAATGCTGCACAGTGCAAAGCACACCACACCACACCATTAAGCATGCTACCTTGCTTGCACTCACAGGCTTTAAAGGCGGAGCTCCAAGGAAAATGGATGTTCATGTAGGTCAATGTCCCTCCCTCACATTTTCAATCTATTTTTTGTTCGTTCACAAAAATGGCATTGATTTTCGTCATAGTTTTCCTCAAATTACCAAAATGTGGGGTAATTAAATTTTCGTTTTGTTTTCATCACTATGCCTCTGTCGAAAATGTTTGTCTCCATGGAGATCCTGGAATAAACCGCTCAGGAAGCTGCGACAGACCTCGTCAAATGTGCCATCACCACCGCTGGCAGGTCCACTCCTATAGCCCTGTATTCCTCTTTGGATAAGATCTACAAGCAATCCAGCTAAGGTTCTGGTGGTAGCCTTCTTCCCTCTGTTCTTCTTACTTGGTATGACAAACAGCCTCTTAGATTGCCGATGACGCTGTGACCAAAAGGTATTTCTTAAATATTCTGAAAACAAGAGTTCATGTAAGGCACAGATAGATCCGACTGATGAAAAGATCTCATCCTGGGAGATGGATTTTGAGCAGAAAGCCTCGTACACACGACTGGTTTTCCCGGCAGGAAAACTGCCAGCAGAGCCTTTGGCCAGGAAAACCGGATGTGTGTATGCTTCCTTGCAGTTTTCCCGTCACGATTCCCAGTGTTTTTTTTTGCGCCAGATCTACTACTTACCTTTGGGAAACACTGCGAGGCAATGCCGATGGAGCATACACATGGCCGGGATTCCAGACCAAAGCTTCATGGCAGTTTTCCTGCCGGGTTCTCGGCTTTCCCCTCAGTTTTCTTAGCAGACTTTTTACCGCTGAGAAAACCGAGCGTGTGTACAGGGCTTGACACTGAGGAACTGGATTACTAGCGTTTCTTCTGCCCACTTGATCTTAGCTATTGCTGAGATAGCTGTCCCCTTTACCTTCAGAGAGCTCAGGCCTAGGCCCAGTTCTCGTCTATGCCATCCATTGTATACATAGTGTGTTGCTAGCTGTGATTGGTCACAGTAAACACATGGTACAAACAGGTCAATCACAAACCATGTGATTAGCTTTGACCAATCACATGGTACGTTTTTTCATTTTTTTATTAGGAATGTGTTATAGCAAAAAGTTAAAAAAATATATTTTTTTTTTCAAAATTGTCGGTATTTTTTTGTTTATAGCGCAAAAAATAAAAACTGCAGAGGTGATCAAATATCACCAAAAGAACTCTCTATTTGTGGGGAAAAAAAGGCGTCAGTTTTATTTGAGTACAGCGTTGCACAAGCGCACAATTGTCAGTTGAAGTAACACAGTGTCGTATCGCAAAAAATAGTGTAGCGCCCCCTTTACTTTCAGAAAGGGCACTATGCTAAAGTTAGTGGGAGAATGAGAGAGGTAAGTTGCTCTCATTCTTAATTTTGTTAAATTTGGCTGTCGCCAAATTCTGGATTGTTCTGTGGGTCAGTCTGCAGTTCAGGGATGTGGTGCCATCCCTGGGCAGTAGATGGTGCCAGAGAGGTCCAGGCGGAGCCGCTTCCTCCCAGCAGCCAATGAGAGGAGTTGGGCCTCGCTGTGCAAGCTGGGAGGGGTTATTTCTGTGGCGGAGCCCGTTCTGGGTTCTTTGCGGGTTCCCGGGTGCGGCACCCACCTTTGGGGTGTGCGCACATCGCGGGCCCTACCACTATGGCCTACCTGGCCTGGGGTTGCGCGCTACGCGGAGTTCCTGACTCTGGGCCCTCCTGGCCTGGATCAACTGATGCCACAAAGAGGCCCCAGTGACTTACTGGGTCCCCACTTCTACTGAGGAGATCCCAGGCTGTATGCCTTTCGTTGGGGATCGGCTTGAGGAGAACCCGGAGGCAGGTTATCCAAAAGGCTTGAACGAACCATCGGGGATCTGGTGACTGGACATTGACAGGTACACTTGCACTGTCAACCGGTGACCCTGACATGATCTATTGGGAGGATTCGCTCTGCTGTTCACATTGTCAGCATTGAGCCTGTGGCAGAGGTTTCATCTGGCATCCTAATCTAATCAGAGCCAAGTCTGTGGCAGAGACTTGTTCCTCCCAGCAACCTAAAGTGACACCCTGGCTGCCAGGCCTGTGACAGAGGTCTGTCCGGGGGCACTTCACCCACTCTGGCTAGAGTGGCGACGTATTGTTACAGCTGTAGAAAAGCAGGACTGCTTTTCCTTATCCAAGGCCTGATACTGCAAAGTTACTTTATTTCATCAACCTTTCCTGTCTACCTCAAGTTGATGTTGGTCACGTTGGACCAAGAAATAAAGCATTCAGAAAACTTCACCTGCAGACTGGACATTCAGTTACTGCTCTACTCACTACCTTCACCCCTAGACAACACATAGAGGTAACTTAATACGCCGATCCCAAAACAATCAGCGGCTCCTAAGGGGGTAGCGCTACAATAGCTTGGTCATGGAGGGGGTAAATCTTTCAGAACTGAAGCGGTTAAGGTGTGTCAAGCATTTCATTGGCCAGAATATAAATTATTTTGGCCATTGAAATTCAAGAACATTTAAGTGCATCAAACGCTTCTCTCCTGTGAGAAGTGAAAGTGATTTTTGCTTTCTTTCCAGCATCTAATGCTCCTTTTCTAATACGTCTGTAAAGGCCTATGTGTGCACGGTCACAGGGGATAACATAGTGGGGCGTTTATAGGCAAAAAAAAAAAGTGTCAAACACACTCAATGTACATGATGCCTAAAGGGTTCTTCCATGCCAGTGGCGTCACTAGGGTTGGTGTCACCGGTGCGGTAAAACATGGTGTCACCCCCCTCTGTCTAGGCTGCCCAGCACCAAGCAGGCAGCGCACGGGGCGTACCCCAAACCAGCCCCTGTAAATGATAGTCTAGGGCAGTATAGTGGCAGGTTAGGGTAGTATAGAGTGGTATAGTGGCAGGTTGGTGTAGTGGGGTGGTATAGGGTAGTTTGGGTTGGTATAGGGCATGTTGGGGTGATATAACGTAGTTTGGGGTGGTATAGGGCAAGTTAGGGTGGCACAGGGCAGGTTGGGGTGGTATAGGGCAAGTTAGGGTGGCACAGGGCAGGTTGGGGTGGTATAGTGCAAGTAAGGGTGGCATAGGGCAAGTTGGGATGGCATGGAAAAGGTTGGGGTGGTACAGGGCAAGTTAGGGTGGCATTGGGCAGGTTGGGGTGGTATAGGGCAAGTTATGGTGGCATAGGGCAGATTTGGGTGGTACAGGGCAAGTTAGGGTGGCACAGGGCAAGTTGGGGTGGCATGGGAAAGTTTGGGGTGGTACAGGGCAGGCTGGGGTGGTACAGGGCAGGCTGTGGTGGCACAGGGCAGGCTGGGGTGGTACAGGGCTGTTTGGGGGGGTACAGGGTTGGCTGGGGTGGTATAGGGCTGTTTGGGGTGGTACAGGGCAGGCTGGGGTGGTACAGGGCAGGCTGGGTGATACAGGGCAGGCTGGGATGGTACAGGGCAGGCTGGGGTGGCACAGAGCAGGCTGGGGTGGTACAGGGAAGGCTGGGATTGCACAGGGCAGGCTGGGGTGGTACAGGGTAGGCTGGAGTGGTACAGGGCAGGCTGGGATTGCACAGGGCAGGCTGGGTGGTACAGGGTAGGCTGGCATTGCACAAGGCAGGCTGGGTGGTACAGAGTAGGCTGGCATTGCACAAGGCAGGCTGGGTGGTACAGGGTAGGCTGGGGTGGTACAGGGCAGGCTGGGGTGGTACAGGGTAGGCTGTGGTGGCACAGTGCATCTTGGAACTCTATGTAGTAACACTGCAGAGTAACTTACTTACATAGCATGAATGCAGATGAAGACCCGGGCTTGTGGGCGGGGCTGCTGTGTCCTCACCTCTAGCTGCTTGAGCTGCAGCATCATCAATGGTGAAGGAGTCTGTGGGAGGAGAAGAGGAGGCAGCCACACCCACAGCTCCACCCACCAACTCCGGCTCACACGGGGATAGCCTGACTGTTACATGAATGTTACAGGCAGCCTCCCCGTACGGCTAGATGCCCTGCTCGCACCGCTCCAATCAATACAGTATGGTGTTTAGCGGCGCGGCGGCCCCGGTGTCACCTGCTGGGCTTGTCAGCTAAAAAATAAAAAAAATAAAAAACGGGATGGTGTCACCCCTCTAGCGGGTGTCACCCGGGTGTGGACCGCACCCCCCCACACCCCCCTAGCAACGCCTCTGTTCCATGCTGTGTGTTTTTTGTTGTTTGCAAGTGATTCAAAGCCTCCCTCAGTCAAGGATCAGTTCACTACTACATTATACACACTATATATCCTCCCTCACTGATTTTTTTTTGCTGACTCTCAGTATATCACTGTATGTGTTTGCGGTAACTTGTCATTTTAGGGATTTTTTTTCTTAGAAAACCTATTGTAATCTTAACACAAGCTTTCTGTAAGTCTCATAGACAGGATGTGGCTTTGTAAAAACAGGACTCCAGGGTTTATTGAGAAATGTCGGCTTTCACAATGACTAAAAGCATTGACTCTCATGCTTTATTACACCTTCTGTGACCATTTCTTTTTCTATAGCTGACATTCTTGTTTACATACTTGTGAGTTGAAGCAATGGAGCCAATAGGGTTAACATGTTTGGCATGAAACTGGTAAAAAACACATTCAATGGAAAGAATAACCTAACAAGCAAATGGCAACCATCAAACTACAAAAAAAAATACAGGGCTAGTATACACCCTGTTCCAAATTATTATGCAAATTCTATTTCAGTGTCACAAAGATTAAATATTTTGTTTTTCAGTTTAAAGGGGTTGTAAAGGTTTGTTTTTTATTTTCTAAATAGGTTGCTTTAAGCTAGTGCATTGTTGGTTCACTTACCTTTTCCTTCCATTTCCTTTCTAAATGTTTTTTTTCTTTGTTTTCTTTGTCTGAATTTCTCACTTCCTGTTCCTCCTCAGTAAGGTGTTCTGGCTGACTAACCCCCAGCCAGAACGGCTCGGATGATGGGGGCAAGCTTACTAAGGAGAAACAGGAAGTGAGACATTCAGACAAAGAAAAGAAAACATTTAGGGAAAGGGAAATTGAAGGAAAAGGTAAGTGAACCAACAATGCACCACTAGCTTAACCACTTCAGCCCCGGACCATTTTTACTAGTAATGGCGGTGATCTGCGATTTTTTTCGGTACTGCGACCTTAAGGCGGACACTTCGGACACTTATGACACATTTTTGGGACCATTGGCATTTTTATAACGATCAGTGCTATAAAAATGCATTGATTACTGTAAAAATGTCACTGGCAGGGAAGGGGTTAACACTAGGGGACGAGGAAGGGGTTAATTATGTTCCCACATTGTGTTCTAGCTGAAGGGGGGTGGGACTGACTGGGGGAAATGACAGATCGCTGTTCATACATTGTATGAACATGCGATCAGTCATTTCTTCCCCTGAAAGGACCGGGAGCTGTGTGTTTACTCTGTAACGAGCGATCGCGGTTGCCCGCATTTTGCAGGTCTGTCCCAGGTCCCGGGTACCTTCATTCCAGGACAATATAGAGTCCCGGAATACAGTGGGGTACCGAGCTACAGGTCCCAGAGCTGAAGATGTGATACCCCCCTTCCACCCAACTAATGAAGAACTATGGTCCCAGCATGAATCATTGAAATCTATGGGGGTCACACCTTTAAATTTCAGGGGTTCATAGTGGGAATTGTCATCCTTTAATTTTTTTTGGGGGGGTCACATCCTTAGATATTAGGGGTTCATGGTGGAACTTGCAGTCCCTCACTTTGGAGTATATAACACCCCCAAAGTGAAGGGCTACAGGTTCCAGTATGTACCCCTCATAGCTAAAGATGTGACACCCCCGCTCCCTCCAACTAGTGAAGAACTACAGGTCCCAGCATGAACCTGTGAAATCTATGGGGTCACATCCTTAGATATCAGGGGTTCATGCTGGGACTTGTAGTCCTTCACTTTTGGGGAATGTGACAACCACCCCCCCCCCCCCCCAACAAAAAAAAGTGATGGGCTACAGGTCTGAGCATGGACCCCTTTGGATCTGAAGATGTGAACCCCCCAAAAAATGGCGGAAAGGTATCAAAAATATTTTTTTGGGGGGACCCTGAGTGGCAGTTTGGAAATGTGGTCACCATACAGGTGAGCCCAATTAAAGTAAAAACTACTAAAGGAGGCTGTTCCACATTATTAAGCAGAGCCCCATTTTCAAGCAATATGAGAAAGAAAAAGGATTTCTCTGCTGCCGAAAAGAGTGAAATAGTTCAATGCCTTGGACGAGGTATGAAAACATTAGATATTTTACGAAAACTTAAGCGTGATATTCGCACTATTAAGAGATTTGTGGCTGATTCAGACCACAGACGGGTTTCGTGCATATAAAGGCACCTTGAGGAAGATTCAGGCATCGGATCAAAAGGTATAAAGATGACCTCTGCAAAGTATGTGGAGTTCCTGACTGAACACTTCCTTCCCTGGTACAGAAGGAAGAACTATGCTTTCCGTAATAAAATCATCTTCATGCATAACAATGCACCATCTCATGCTGCAAAGAATACCTCTGCATCAATGGCTGCTATGGGGATAAAAGGAGAGAAAGTCATGGTGTGGCCTCCATCCTCCCCTGACCTCAACCCTAGTGAGAACCTTTGGAGCATCCTCAAGCAAAAGTTCTATGAGGGTGGGAGGCAGTTTACATCGAAAACAGCAGCTCTGGAAGGCTATTCTAACATCTTGCAAACAAATTCAAGCAAAAACTGTCAAAAAACTCACAAGTTCAATGGATGCAAGACTTGTGAAGCTGCTATCAAATAAGGGGTCCTATGTTAAAATGTAACATACGCATTCCCCGACTTGTTCATTCCCCGACTTAGTTGGGGTAGGCGGTACACTTTGGTGGGGGGGTGTCAGCCCCCACCTTTATTTTTAGCATAAATTGTTGAACATACACCTTCTGCTATAACCTATGTAATACATTTCCCTGTATATATATTTGATACATTTTTGCATCTATTCGTTGCTATGTGATCTTTACAGTCAATTAATTATGTGTATTTCTTTTTGATACCTAGCATTGCTTATAAACGCTCCTGAGGAAGCTCTTATTGAGCGAAACATGTAGAGCGAACCCACAAGTCAATGCTCCATTTTGATCTTCTATATATCATCCGATGGAGATCTCACCTATTTATCGTAATTGATGTTATTTAATTGTCGAAATAAAATGTTTTTCAATTTTTTACATATTCTTTGATTCTTTAATCTTTATTTGGACCAATTAATAGTCCCTGGGTTCTACTGGTACCCCCTCCCTCTCGCATTCTCTAACACCCTAACCCAATGCACACTGGGATATGTCCACGGATGGCGCATGCGCCGTTCGTTAAAAACGTCAATTACGTCAGGTCACGAATCATTTACATAAAACACGCCCCCCTGTTTCTCATTTGAATTAGGCGCTCTTACGCCAGCTCATTTACGCTACGCCGCCGTAACTTAGGAGGCAAGTGCTTTGTGAATACAGCACTTGCCTCTCTGATTTACGGCGGCGTAGCGCAAATACGATACGCTACGCCGGGTCAAAATTACGCCGCCCTACCTGAATCCAGCTATAGGTCTTTTAACTTGCTGCACATTTTCACTGGCATGTTGTACACTTACAGAGCACTTGAAGCACAAGTTCTAGTTGACACTTTTCCAATTTGTAGCAAATTTGCGTTGCAAGTCTCAAACAAGAGCAAAGTTGCAGTGGTAAGTCTACAGCAAGAGCTCTGCAAGTCTACAGAATGAAGATTCATCCACAGTGACCCCGGTGGTGGGATGACTATTGCACAACATAACTGAACCAGAACTTGCAGCAGACTTGCAGAATGTTTGCAAAGAAAGTTGATCTGGAGTCATGCAATGTGGACTTGCTGCAGTTGTGCAACACACTTGTGAATCCTGGCAAGTCTAGTAATGGCTTGGCAAGTCATTTTCAAACGTTGTTTGTGTAAGTCGTCCGTGAATGGGGCTGGGCGTAATTTACGTTCACGTCGAAACCAATAAGTCTTTGCAGCGTAATTTGGAGCATGCGCACAAGAATATGTTCACGGACGGCGCATGCGCCGTTCGTTCAAAACGTCAATCACGTCGGGTCACGATTCATTAGCATAAAACACGCCCACCTCTTCACAATTTGAATTAGGCGCGCTTAGGCCGGCACATTTACGCTACGCCGCTGTAACTTAGGATGCAAGTGCTTTGTGAATACAGCACTTGCCTCTCTAAGTTACGGCGGCGTAGCGTATATGAGATACGCTACGCCTGCCTAACGTTAGGCTCATCTACGTGAATCCAGCTATAAGTGTATTTTTCTTACGTAGGCCCCGTTCACACCAGAACACATTTGAGAAACCAGCTTTCTGTATGCGTTTCCGACACTGTGTTCCAAATGCACTGCAGTTGTGATTTACAGAAGGTGCTTAACAACATCCCAAATTCAGGTTGCAAACACAGTGCATTTGCCTGCACTAGGGTGACCACATTTCCAAACTACCATTCAGGGACACCCTCCCTTCCCAAAAATCAGCTTGTGCTGTACCAAATCACAGCACAGTGCAGGGGGCGGGATTGTGCTCCTCCAGGCATTCCCGGCCAGGACAAGTACTGTCAGTGAGTAAAGCGGTGATGTGGTGGCCTTTTTGGGGGCATCAGATTGGCCCAAAGGGGTGGCTGTGTCAGTTTCACTCCGGGACACTGTATTGTCCTGGAATAAATGTGCCCGGGACAGACCTGCAAAATGTGGGACTGTCCGGGACACATGGTCACCCTAGCCTGCACCCAGGGGCGGACTGACAACTCATGGGGCTCCTGGGCAATAGGAGATTATGGGGCCCCCAGGCAATAGGAGATTATGGGGCCCCCAGGCAATAGATTATGGGGCCACACAGTATACACACACACATACAGTATACATACACAGTATACACACACAGACACACAGTATAAACACACAGTATACATACACACAGAATACATATACACACACTGAAAAGGTACTGGAGAGGCAGAGCAGCTATAATCTTGGGATTTAAAAAAAAAAAAAAGATTTTTACATGCTGTCCCTGGTTTTACTGAGGCTGGCAACCCTGATGGGGGCCCCTAGTGGCATGGGGCCTTCGGGCAATGCCCGAGTGGTCATTCCGCCCCTGCCTGCACCAGATCACATGGTAAAAGAGTACCATATAATCTGGTTGCAGTGAGTTTCCAAAAGTAGTGCATGGACTACTTTTTCTGTGGTGCAGTACAATTTGACCCCATTCAAAATGAATAGGCTCTAATCACACTGCACTGAATCCCATCTGAACCGCAGAGGAATACACAGCGCGTTCTTGTGCGATTCCTAATGTGAACCAACCCGTAGGCTTTCTCTAGCTGCAACAAATTCCTATCACAACCAAAAATATTCTGATAGAATAACTGCTTTACACCCAAAACTGAGATTGCGTGAAAGATCCATTCTGTAAGCATTGCAAAATCTGTTCCCCAAGTCTAGTCTCGTTGGATGCCCCACTATGGAGGAAAACTGTCCGTAGGCTGGGCAGGTGAAATATTTTAGGAGTTTCATGTCTGGGCAGTACTGAAATTTCCAAAAATACCCAGCTAAAACATAAAGGCTTCCTTAGAGGACACTCACCTTTATAGGGATCAAATACTTTGGCAATTATCTGAACATTTTAAAGATATTATTGCTGAATGACCAAGCACATTTGAGAAATCAGACAAATAAAATGAGCATAACCAATTAAGTAAAAGAAGGATGAAAAATTGGCAATACAATTTTGCAATAGGTTGTGAAAGAGTAAGAATGACGCAAGTCAGCAAGGAAATGGGTGAAATACAGTTCTTGGCTTTAGTGAAACTAGACAATGGCTTAGGTGAACAGACAGTGTGAGGTGGCAATGTTTAGATTTTATGAGGAAAATAGGGGAAGTACACTATAATATATTGTTGGGGGACGGGTGAATCTATAGGCTTACAGCTCCCATGGGCTCGGTAAAATAGAGAGGCAAGGCCAGTATTCACAAAGCACTTGCTACCTAAGTTACGTCGGCGTAGCGTAAATGGGCCTAATTCAAATTAGGAAGGTAGTGGGCATGTTGTATTAAAATTAGCCGTGACCCCATGTAAATGACTTCCCGAATGAACGGCGCATGTGTGCGCATGCTCAGAATCACGTAGAATTTACGCCCTAAGATACGACGGCTAAATGGCAACGACGTGAACGTAACCTACGCCCAGTCCCATTCATGTACGACTTACGCAAACGACGTTAAATCCGACGGCAGTTCCGCCGTCCATACCCTACACGACTTAGACCAGCTATTTGGTGGTTTATCTTTACGCCTGACGTACGCCTTACGTAAACGGCGTAGCTTACTGCAACGGGCGCAAGTACGTTTGTGAATCGGCGTTTCTAGGTCATTTACATATTCGATGCGTAAATCAACGCAAGCGCCCCTTGCGGCCAGCGTAAATATGCACCCAAGATACGACGGCGTAGGAGACTTACGTCGGTCGTATCTTGCCACAATTCAGGCGTATCTGATTTAGAGAATCAGCGCATAGATACGACGGTGCACATTTGGACTTACGAAGGCGTATGAGTAGATACGTCGGCGTAAGTCTTTCTGAATCTGGCCCATGGACTCCTTCAGTAATATCACCAAATCAGGTGGATCACACCAGTGGGATTTCCTCAAGCCTTGCCACCATCGGAGGTATATACAGAGAGAAGAGGGACTCGCATAGTGTAAAACCATAGGATATTTTATAAGATAAAAACAGATGAACACTAACATCATCCAAAAAATCAAGGAGCATTTGAATATCGAGCCGGCCGGCTTCCAGAACGTGCAGCCCGTATCTTCCGGGTCTGATCACGTGATGCGGTGACGTCAGAACTACATTTCATTTCTGTCACTGTTGGCAGTTACTCCACCCAAGGCTGAAGCCCAAATTATGGGCATTCCTATGAGAGGGTTATCACCAGCACTGAGCCCACCCCCTCAACATTCTGCAGTACAATTAGTTTGTTGCCCTGTGTTCTCCTCTGCCACCTTCTTTGTACTAAAAAGAAAAAGCTACTGAGCCTAGACAGACTGCTATAGTAACTGTTGTGTTGTTGTGAATTACTGTGAAAAGGAGCAACGTTATTCAAAACTTGACACGTGAAGTTTGTTTTGTTCTGCGATATTCGTAAATGTGTTTTCAATCTATTTTTATTGATTTTTTTTACCAAATACAAAAACTATTACATTTATATATAATTCCTTTTAAAATTCACATTGTTTCCATTAGTTATTCCATATACCAAATCTTGATGAATCTCTGTTAGTTACTTTATCCTTAATACAAAATAATTTCATAATTAATCTGCATACGTTCCTATTGTCTTCCATATCCGTTCATCCTCTCATCCAAAAAAAATAATATAGTTTCCTTTCTCTATATCCCCCCTCTCCCCCTTATTTCTCTCCCGTTTTCCACTTCCTTTACCTTTCGTACCTCCTGATTTTCATTTATATATATTCTTTCATTCCTTCCGAGAGCTGGAATTCATCCTATTTTTGCCATATTTCTGGCATTTGACTATTTATATATCCTTCTTCTCTTATCTATTTTTCCATGTATTGTATTTCGTTCATTTCACATATCCAGTCTGCTATATTTAGGCTTTTAATTTCTCTCCACTTACAAGCTATTATTGTTCTAACAGCCATTGTCATATGTTGAAAAATATCCTTCTTTATACTCTTTATTAACTCTGGAATCAAAGATAGTAATGACATTTCTATATTTAAATTCCTCTCTACTTGTCACAAACTACGATGAACGAGAGTGAACCACAAGTGCGGATAGGGAAAATATTTCAATGCACTTCTCTATGTTATGTGATTGTCAGTACTGGACCCCAGGCGTCACTCCAATCAGAGAACAGGAGTTTGGGGGTTCACTACATCATCTCTGTCACATACAAGAATGCGTTGAGCTACTAAAGATGGAGGTATTACTAAATACCTTCAGCCCCTAGCATGGAAAAGGTATAGGGAACATGTTTGTTATTTACGGCCAGGAGGGCATATACTTTAAAGAACAAATGTCAAGCACGTAGCATATGAAAAATACTTTATGCAGATAGCTTATATTTCAGAGAGGCAACTGTAGCTTAAATGATTTAAGGATGTATGTCCCGCAACTGTTACATGAAGGCACAGTAAGTAATTCCAAGCAGCATGGTAGTATAAACTAGAGCCAGATTCAAATACAGTTCTTAGTAAAGCTACAGTATATGTGAACCGGTTACTTCTAGAACAATAAATGTAAGGTAGTAATGGTACTTATCCGTATGCAGGGATGAGTGTTCTCCAGTAAGCAAGTATCGTAGCAGCCTTGGGATTCTGTAGTGCAGGGTGTCTCTTAGTGAAGAATATCTTAAGGTGTCCCCAGCAACTTCCGTAAGCATGGCAGCGTGAACCTTAAGGGTGGCATGGATCCGGGCTGCAGTGATATCCAGTTGAGGGGATATTGCCAGTAGTTTGTTTGTAGCCGACATAATTAGAACAGCGTGTACTATCCACGCTGTTCTGTTTATAGGAGGGAGGCATGTGTAACAAATGAGCGTTGATATTCACTCGGCACTTCCGCGTTCCATGGTGGAACGCACGTGGCGCTGGGCGATGACGTCAATGCGCGGTCGCCGTATGCGTTCCAGCGTGGAACGCAATACGGTGACGAGCGCCGTTAACACTACTCCCGATACTTTCCAATATATCTCAAGAACTTTTTCCCAAAAGTTTCTCACCAGGAGACATCCATACCAAATTTGGTCCGTAGTCCCCCTTTCAACCTTACATCTCCAAAATATGTCTGATTGTCCACTATTTATTTTATTTAACGCTACTGAGCTCCAATACCATCTCATTGCTATTTTGTAATTTCTTTCTTGGTATTTATTTTCTATGGATGTTTTATGGATTATTGAGAATATTTTCTCCCATTCTGTCTCCGATATTGATCTCCCTATTTCCTTTTGCCATTTTTTCATACCTGTTAACTCTCTAAGGGGTCCTGAAGGGAGTAATAAACCATATATCTTAGATAATTTTTTAGTTGTTTTTTGTTCATCTGTTAAAATGTAATCAAGTTTAGTATCTGAAATTCTGAATCACAATAGAAATTAATTTAAACAAATCCGCTCTACTGCAGAGTAGTCTTCCCGGTCACGATTGCAGAGTGACAGCGGTGAGAGCCGGCAATGTGGAGGACGGTCTATGTGGACAGCTTTACCCCAGATGCTGGCATACTTAGATGGGCCTCTTTTAATCATCAACCTTGTGAGTTGCTAAATGTTGAACCTTTATTAAATATAACCATATTGCTACACTTAGAGGCTCCTCTCTTCTCTTTTATACTCCTTGTATAATTATACTCTGTAGCTCCTGATGGATTTTGATTCTAATCCCCTTGTGGAGGCTTCCATTTGTAGATGGACATTTTATGGTTACACAACCTATCACATTGCTATAATCTTTTTATATGGACAATAAACTGAAGGACCTATGAATAAATGGTTGTGGAATGAATCATTTGATTTTCCATGATTTCTTATGGGGAAATTCGCTTTGATATACAAGTGCCTTGGATTACAAGCATGTTTCTGGAACGCATTAAGCTCGCAATCCAAGGTATTACTGTATATTACATAAAACAGACAGATGCAATCACTATGTACCTGGAGAGAATGATTTACTAAAGGCAAGTATGCTGTGCACTGCAAGTGCATTTGCTCTAGATCTGAGGTGAAGATCTGAAATGAGGGGAAGCACTGCTGATTTCTATCATCCAATCATGCACAAGCAAAAATGCTGTTTTTTGTTTTCCTTGCATATGATTAGGAAGCTTTACCTCATTTACTATGATCTGGAGCAAGTGCCCTTGCAGCGCACATTATTTTTGCCTTTAGCAAATCATCCCCATGGTGTGCATTGTAAATGTGTGTCTGAATATTTTTATTTTTTTAGTCCAAGAAGCTGTGAAATTCTGAACTTCTGACACATTTTCAACTTACCAAACAGATTTAACAAAAATGCTTTCAATGTTATATTCATTGAGTAAATAAGAGAAGATCATTGTTCGGGTTTACATTCACCTCAATTGAATATTTTACACAAAATAGACAGTTACAATCTCTATACACCCATTGGGGCTGATTTACTAAAGGCAAACAGATGGTGCACTTTGGAAAGTGCATTTGCACTCTGCAAGTGCAGTTGCTCCAGAGCTTAGTAAATGAGGTACAGTTTCACTTTACAACGCATACCCAATCACATGCAAGGGAAAAAAAAAAACAGCATTTTTGCTTACACATGATTGGATGATGGAAGTCAGCAGAGCTTCACCTCATTTAACTAGTTGCCGACCAGCCGCCGTCATTCTACGGCGGCAGGTCAGCTCTCCTGTGCGAGAGCCCGTAGCTCTACGTCGGCTCTTTTAGTGGCCACTAGGGGCGCGTGCGCGTGCCCCCCGCTCGTCCGTGACTCCCGTGCGGGTGCCCGGCGGGCGCGATCGCCGCCGGGCACCCGCGATTGCTCATTACAGAGCGGGGAACGGGAGCTGTGTGTGTAAACACACAGCTCCCGGTCCTGTCAGGGGGGGAAACTCTGATCCTCTGTTCATACAATGTATGAACAGAAGATCAGTGTTTCCCCTAGTGAGGCCACCCCCCCCCCCCCCACAGTAAGAACACACCCAGGGAACATACTTAACCCCTTCCCCGCCCCCTAGTGTTAACCCCTTCACTGCCAGTGGAATTTTTATAGTAATCCAATGCATTTTTATAGCACTGATCGCTATAAAAATGTCAATGGTCCCAAAAATGTGTCAAAAGTGTCCGAAGTGTCTGCCATAATGTCGCAGTACCGAAAAAAAATCGCTGATCACCGCCATTACTAGTAAAAACAATATATTAATAAAAATGACATAAAAATACCCCCTATTTTGTACACGCTATAACTTTTGCGCAAACCAATCAATAAACGCTTATTGCGATTTTTTTTTTTACGAAAAATATGTAGAAGAATACGTATCGGCCTAAACTGAGGAAAAAAAATGTTTTTTTATATATTTTTGGGGGATATTTATTACAGCAAAAAGTAAAAAATATTATTTTTTTTCAAAATTGTCGCTCTATTTTTGTTTATAGCGCAAAAAATAAAAACCGCAGAGGTGATCAAATACCACCAAAAGAAAGCTCTATTTGTGGGGAAAAAAAGGACCCCAATTTTGTTTGGGAGCCACGTCGCACGACCGCGCAATTGTCAGTTAAAGCGACGCAGTCCCGAATCGCAAAAAGTGCTCTGGTCTTTGGGCAGCAATATGGCCCGGGGGTTAAGCTCTGGTGCAACTGCTCTTGCAGAGTGCAACTGCACTTTGAAAAGTGCACAGACTATTTGACTTTAGTAAATCAACCCCATTGTGTTTCACACACATGGAAAATGTGTTTAGTTAGTCGTGCAGCCAATCACAGTTTGATCTTTAATTATCAGATAAGCCAAGCACTTGGCATGTTTCTAATTGCAATACTGAATGAATCATGGTAGTCTGTGCGTAAAGGGGATGCAAACCATTCTTGTGCATAATAGTCCAAGGCAAATGGTTGCCCTAGCCATTACACCTCCCAATTTTCTTTCATGTGACAGAAGAGAGGTGTTGACACACAAATGTACACAAACAGGCTCATTCACTATGGCAAAGACAAACATACAGTAATCTTTAGTAACAGAGGTGGACGGACTGGAACTTTTGGCCTGGAGGGTAAACACAACTATCTAACACTTTTATCGTATGACCAGTTTTCTGAGAGCTGAATAAAGGGCGTCACCAAAAGTGAGTCATGGAGCAATTGCTGGAAATGGTGGGTGCTGTCTTATGGGTCTGATCTTATTGTGAACTAACCTTTTAGAATACACATCTATATATATATATATATATATATATATATATATATATATATAAAATTGCTATTGTAAAGGATGCATTGTAAATGAACTACTGTGGGAAATGAATAAGAGTATTGCTGCTTTGTGAAAATAATACTGATTCCCCTAAAGAAAATATGATGCAATCATCACAAATTATCCCTATTAGTACTCTTCTGCTAACAAATAAGTACCCGTTGGTTCAGCAGAAAATTTCCAAACTCGTCCTTTGTTTCTTCGTCTCAAAATCTTCCCAATGATTATCGATTTTGTGCCCATTAACTGGCCGATAAACGAACGAACTGTCTAAATAACCGAATTTTGGCTGTTTTTTCGTATAGTGTATGGCCAGCATAAAAGTATGCTCTGCATCTGCTCCATCTTGATGCGGGTAGATTCACATTTATGAGAGTCCTCCCCCTTTCACAAAAGCTAATACCTTTTAGGCCCCTTTTTACACTGGGGCGGGAGGTGCGGTGGCGGTATAGTGCCGCTATTCCGCGGCAATTCAGACAGTATTCGGCCACTAGCGGTGCGGTTTTAACCCCCACTAGTGGCCGAAAAAGGGTTAAAATAGCAGCGGTGTCCCATTGTTTTTAATGGGAAGGAGCGGTGGAGGAGCGGTAAACACACCGCTCCTCTCACCGCTCCAAAGATGCTGCTAGCAGGACTGTTGGATCGGTCCCGCCAGCGCATCGTCTCAGTGTGAAAGCCCTCTGGCTTTCACACTGAGACTGCAGGGCATGAATTTTTCAGGCTCTATTTTTAGCGCTAAACCGCCTGAAAAACTCTTCAGTGTGAAAGGGGTCACTAGCTCATTATGAAATACTTACCTTACAACGAGTCGTCAGTAGCTCACCTGGTCCACACTGAGGCGTGTCTTCTGGGTATCGCGGCTCCAGCGCTGTGAGTTGCTGGAGCCGCGATGTCATCACTCCAGCGCATGCGTGGGAGACTTCTCTCCGGCAAGGTCCAGCGCCTGCTGGGCCTTCAGCCGAGAATCCCCGGTGCAGTCAGTGGCTCATTGCAAGGGGAATATCTCCTAAACTGTATAAGTTTAGAAGATAGTCTTTTTACCTACAGGTAAGCCTTATTATAGGCTTACCTGTAGGTAAAAGTTACAAAATGGACTATACAACCACTTTAACAGTAAAAATCAGTGCATTTTTCCACCACTCCCTCCAAAAGATGTTTCAGTTATGGTGCCTTTTATATTTCCTGACTCATGGTCCAGCAGGCACGGACAGGGACGTTTCCTTTCTTTCACAGTGCACCTGGTAACTCTACTGGCAGCTGGGAAGGATACAGAACAGGGTTCAGTATTGTTAGAGCTTGTTCCGCCGCTACGCCTCTAAAATGCTAGTGGTGATTCTGCCACAGCTCTCACCTCCACCCCTCCTCTTCTTCCTCTATGGCCTCTTCCTCTGCAGATTTGTCTTCTGAACCAGCAGTGCTCCATAGGCGTTCAAGGGGCTACGCATGCACTCAGGCAAAAAGATACCATGCAGTGCTTGAGTTGGTCTGCTTAGGGGACAGGAGCCCCACTGGTGCAGAGATTCTGTCAGCTCTGCAGGGACAGGCTCAGAGGTGGTTAACGCCGTGCCAGCTTCAGCCAAGAATGGTTGTATGCGACAACGGCACCAATCTCCTCTCTGCCCTCCGACAGGGACACTTAACCCATGTCCCCTGTTTAGCTCACGTCCTGAATTTGGTGGTGCAACGTTTTTTGAGCAGGTATCCAGGCTTACAGGATCTCCTGAGGCAGGCCAGGAAAGTCTGTGGTCATTTCCACCGGTCATATAATGCCAGTGCTCGGCTGGTTGACATTCAAAGAGAATGCAACCTGTCCAAGAACCCCCTCATTTGTGACATACCCACCAGTTGGAACTCAACGTTGGCAATGCTGCAGCGGCTGCACATGCAGCAGAGGGCCATCAATGAGTACCTGTGTAAGTATGGCACCAGGACAGGGTCAGGGGAGCTTGGCTTTTTTTTTGCCACGCCAAAGGCTACTGATCAAGGATGCATGCACTGTCCTGTCACCATTTGAGGAGGCCATGAGGATGGTGAGCAGGGACAGTGCATGCATCAGTGATACTGTCCCTCTTGTCTTCCTGTTGGAGCGCACACTTTGTGGAATAATGGACAGGGCCCTTGAGGCAGAACAGCGGGAGGAAAAGGAGGACTTCCTTACCTTTCAAGGCTACTTTTATCCAGATAGTATATAACACACAGGGAGAAGAGGAGGAGGAGGATTGTGTCAGCATGGAGGTGGAGGATAACACTCAGCAGCACTCTTCAAAGGATCATTTTCAGTCCCCAGAAACCCATGGAGATGTATGTGGCTGGGAGGAGGTGGTTGCGGATCATATGATCCTTAGTGACCCAGAGGACTCAGGATCTAATGCCTCTGCAATCTTACGCTGCATGGCCTCCCTGATCCTGCAAAGCCTGCGAAAGGACCCTGGGATTCGTGGTATCAAGGAGAGGGATCATCACTGGCTGGCAACCCTTCTTGATCCACGTTACAAGGGTAAGGTTGCAGAACTTATCCAGCCTTCGCAGAGGGAGCAGAGAAACATCTTCAGGAGGCCTTGAAGAAAGATTTGTGCAATGCGTTTCCAGAGCCTGGGAGGTTACAATTTCCTGGTGCTGGACAATGTGTTGCTGAGGCTTGGTTCAGTCACAGAAAGAGCGGTGGAGAAGGTTGACCGATGCCTATAGACAATTCTTCAGTCCTCAGCACCAAGGTCTGATCGGTTACAGGAACCATCGCTGGCGTCTGCATTACATGCTGCAGGAATCTATAGGGGCAAGATCAGACTTGGAGACCTTTCCAACAGAGCATCCACTGGGTTGCTGGGTCTTGAGGATGGACCACTGGCCAGAGCTTGCTCAATATGCAATTAAGCTACTGCCCTGTCCTGCATCCAGCGTTCTTTCTGAACGCACATTCAGTGCTGCTGGCGGCTTTGTAACTGATCACAGAGTGCGTCTGTCCACAGGCTCTGTTGATTGGCTCACATTCATAACAATGAATCAGTCTTGGATCACCAGCTCTCAAGCACCCGATGCTGATGTGACCAATTGATTTTTCTATGGATGTGGGATCACTTGAAGACTGCCTATGCTGTGTGACCATCCTATTATGCTGAGTGACTATCCTATTCCTCCTCAATCTTAATGATGCTAGCTTCTAAGAATATTTTTGGTTCAGGGCACCACCACCACCACTGCCTAAGGCCCAATTTTTCTGCTCCTGTTTAACCCCAATTTTCCACAGAGTATATAGGGCAGGCCGTATAGTATATACAGGTGGTCCCCTACTTTAAAACATCCGACTTACAAACAACTCCTACAAACGGAGGGAGACAACAGGAAGTGAGAGGAAATCTACCCCTTGGAAGGGAAATTCTTTCCTGTAATGCCGCGTACACACAATAATTTTTCGGGTTGTAAAAAACGTTTTTCAGGTTGTAGAAAAAAGCGATGTTTTTTTCAACTTCATCATTAAAACGGCCTTGCCTACACACTAGCAAAGCGCAGTGATGTACAACACGTACAACGGCACTATAAAGGGGAAGTTCCATTCGGATGACGCCACCCTTTGAGCTACTTTAGCTGATTTTGTGTTAGTAAAAGACGATTCACGCTTTTCTATCTGTTACAGCTCGATGAATGTGCTTACTCCATTACGAACGGTAGTTTTACCAGAACGAGCGCTCCCGTCTCATAACTTGCTTCTGAGCATGTGTGGGTGTTTCAGGTCGTTAACTACCGTATTTATCGGCGTATAACTCGCACAGGGATATAACACGCGCCCTAAGTTTAAGAGGGTAGTTTCAGGAAAAAAACTTTCCACAGCCCCCTGCGTATAACACACAGGCACAGGTTACCCTCTATTTTCAGGGTAAAAAAGTGAGTGTTTTACGCCAATAAATACAGTAGTTGCCGACCAGCCGCCGCCGTTCTACGCATAAAATTTTGAGTTAAAAATGTAATTCAAGTAGGGTTAGGTGTGGGTTTTGAGTGGGCAGACCGTTGCTAATATGTAATTTTGGTGGTACCCTGTTATGGTTCCTAGGGGTAAATTTCCTGGCTAAGTGCTGGCTTTATTGTTCAATTTTATAATATCCATGTCTGGACCACGTAAGGTACTTATCAGCCCTTGTAGTGAGACTTACATTTAAAGCAGTGCGTGCAGGGTCTATTTAACATTTTTTTGTGTGATTTTATATATATATATATATATATATATATGAATGAAAAACTTATACAGCGCGGCACATGCGAACTGAATCGCATGATTGACATTGGCCTAATGACTTTTTTTTGGTTATATTTATACATTAAAGCTAGTGTTGTTGCCCTTTACAGTGTTGACCATTATCTGTGATGCACCCCAAGAAACAATCTACATTTGTCAGGTTTCATCTGAGTTGGAAGACTTTTTTTCTCTTACCATGGAATGTGATGAATGGGTAATGACTCAGCATGTAAAGGGTAAATAGCATCTACACCAATATACAAGGTTTCTCATTACACTATTGTAGTGAGGGAGGGTGTCAGCATCGGGTTTCTCTTTGAATTGTGCTCAGGAATTCCATGGCATTTCACAAGTCGGACGCCTTCAACTGAGCAGTGAGCACCAAATTGAGGTAAGGAAGCCATTCTGAAACCAACACCAAATATTTTTTTTTATAATCCTATCAGCATCTGAAATGCATCAACCCACACAGAAATTGCACTTGTTATACAGTTTTGCAATATTTAACTTATCAAAGGTAACTCATGCATCAGTAATGATGTTTTTTTTTTATGCAGATCTAAGCATTTAATTTATTATTAGAGACATTATGTATACCTTTTATTCTGCTCACATTACATTAGGCCTAACCAGATGTATGAGGTACTTTTTCTTTTCTGTTCACAATTTCATTCAATATTTCAGTGGAATTTTAGCAAAATAATACTTTTCTCAGTTTGACTAAATTGCTTCTAGAACAATTTTTTTGTATTTTTTTTTTTTAGTGTGTGGTAAATGTCCGCCTATCCAGAAATGATTGTGACTTTACCTAATCCTTTGTTGTATTTTACTAAGTTAGCTGCAGTCTTTTTACACTATCATTAGCAGTGAAATGGATTCATGTTTTAGGAGCAGAAGTTGCAATCATTACACATCTGCAAACAGCCTGGTTTTAATCAGTTTATTTTCAGACTAGCAATTTTTACCAAGTATACTTCACATAGTTGTTACTAAACAAATCTTTTTATGAATATTACATTAGGTATGTATACACTGTGCTTATAAAATTACAAAACATTACTTCTAAGATTAGATTTGGATGTATTTAAACAAAAGATGGACAAATGACAATGGGCTGGATTCAAGAAGCAATTGCGCCTGTGTAACCATAGTTACACAGGCGCAATTGCTTACTTGCCCCGGCGTAACGAATGCTCCTAATTCAGGAACCTCGTTACGCCGACTGCAGCCTAAGATATGCGCGGCATAAGGCTCTTATGCCCGCATATCTTAGGCTGCATTCTTGCGATGGCCGCTAGGTGGCGTTCCCATTGTGCTCAGCGTATAGTATGCAAATTGCATACTAACGCCGATTCACAACGTTGCGCGAGCCCTGCGTACGCAGTTTACGTTGTTTCCGTACGGCGTCTTTCGCGTAAGGCTGCCCCTGCTATTAGCAGGGGCAGCCAATGTTACGTATACCCGTCGTTCCCGCGTCGCGAAATTTTAAATTTACTTAGTTTGCGTAAGTGATTCGTGAATGGCGCTGGACGCCATTCACGTTCACTTTGAAGTAAATGACGTCCTTGCGGGAACGCGCCTAATTTAAAGGATTCCCGCCCCCTACGGGATCATTTAAATTGCGCGCGCTTACGCCGGGCATTTTGCCGGTGCGCCCAAGCAATTTACGGAGCTACTGCTCCGTGAATCAAGGGCAGCGCAGTAATTTTGCGGGGCGCAGGGCAAAAACGTTGCCCTGCGCCTCCGTAAAAAAAGCGCAATTCTACCTGAATCCAGCCCACTAATTATAACAAATGCACCACTGCAATTTGTACACTAGTCCTTGTTTTCTTCATTTCGAGATCCATCCAGCAGTTTGTGGTGTAGCTGGCCATGAATGTTGTACTCATATTACAGAATTGGCTAAATGTAAAGTTTTTGTTACTTAGTGTAAGATTACAACACTGCATAGAAGGATTACAACAGAAGTCTTTTTATACTGAAGCCCTGTACACACAACTGGGATTCCCGGTGGTATAAAGTCCGCCGGGAATTCCGCATGAGCACTGTGCTGTTCATTCTGCTTGAAAGGACCAGAATGTGTATTTTTTTGTTGGGGGGGGTGTTAAGAACACTTTAATTAAACTTTGTGGGCCAGATTCAGGTAGATCCGCGCAATATTTGCGTGGGCAAAGGGCAACGATTTTTGCTCTGCACCCACGCAAATATTTTGATATGCCCGCGATTCACGGAGCAGTAGCTCCGTAAATTGCGCGGGCGCTATGCTAAATAGCCCGGCGTAAGGGCGCCTAATGTAAATGATCCCGCCGGGGGCGGGAATCATTTAAATTAGGCGCGCTCCCGCGCCGAGCGAACAGCGCATGCTCCGTCGGGAAACTTTCCCGACGTGCATTGCGGCAAATGACGTCGCAAGGACGTCATTTGCTTCTAAGTGAACGTGAATGGCGTCCAGCGCCATTCACGAATCACTTACGTAAACGACGTTAAATTTAAATTTCACGAGCGGGAAGGACGGCTATACTTTAGCATTGGCTGCCCCTGCTATAGCAGGAGCAACCTTGCGCTAATGTCGCCGTACGGAAACTCCGTACCTTGCGTGCGCAGGGCCCGCGCAACTTTTGTGAATCGGTGGTAGTATGCAATTTGCATACTATACGCCGATCACAATGGCCGCGCCCCCTAGCGGACAACGCAAGAATGCAGCCTGAGATATGAAGGCATAAGGAGGCTTATGCCTGTCATATCCTAGGCTGCAGTCCGCGTAGCGATGTTCCTGAATCAGGGGCATTCGCTACGCGGGAGCAAAACAGCTATTGCACCGCGCAACCTATGGTTGCGCGGGCGCAATAGCTTCTTGAATCTGGCCCTGTGTTTTTTTCAGCTCTTTAGCGCCACCCTTTGAGCAACTTCTGCTAATGTTGTGTTATGGTTAGCATCACTTCTGAGCATGTGTGTTTGTACTTTGGATTTTTTTTTCGAAGGATTTCTGTACACACCATCGGATAATCTACATAGCAACCAGCAACTGTTTTTTAATAAATATTTTGATTAGGCATTATAATGAACAATAAAGCTTAAGGGTCAGGAGTTTCATAAGGGATGAACGTTAATGAACATGCACCAAAATGCTTACACACGTATTTGGCCACAATCTGTTATGTGCGCCATGCCACACATGGACAGGAGGACCAGGTATTGTAACAGATATTACTGTAGGCATGGGGTTCATTTTACAGCTCAGGCTAGGTTAGGTGTTAAGGTTGGCATAGAGGTTAGGGTAAAGCTGAACTCTAGACAAACAGCTTTACAGTACATATAAAAGTTGTTTGTAATTTTGGCAAACTGGTCCTGAGATTTACACCACCCAGCCAGGTCCGTTCAATTTTCTTTACTGAAAATAGGCAAAAGAGCTTGGTCATCTCCCATTCCATCTCTGATTGGACAGAGAAGGAGCAGCATCACCCTTATCAGGTCACTGCCTATTTTTACCATGTCAGGATGTTCCTTATGCATGTATCTGGTCTGATTGGCTCAGAGTACTTCCTCTCTCTGTCCCATTTGAGTTCTATTGTACATTGAAAAACAAGAGGCTAATATCAAGATACTGGTTGCATTTTGTAATTTTTATAATGCAGGGCTCAAAATTTCAAGTCCTGAGCCACTAGCCAGGCCTCATGGGTTACTCGCCACCAGTTGCCCCACCCAACCCCTATCCTGCCCCGGCCCCTAATTCTGCCGCTAATCACGCCCTCATAACTTATCTCATGAAATGACACAAGTTTTATGCAGAATTAAGTTACAAAAAAAAAATATTAACAACAACTTTATCAGTTGCCCTCAGCACAGCCTCACCAGTGCCCATCAATGCAGGCTCACCTGTGCCCATCAATGCAGGCTCATCTGTGCCCATCAATGCAGGCTCACCTGTGCCCACCATTGCAGCATGACCTGTGCCCACCATTGCAGCCACACCATGCCCACCATTGCAGCTACACCATGCCCACCTTTGCAGCCTCACCATGCCCACCATTGCAGCCTCACTGTGCCCCCATTGCAGCCCCCCACTCCCAGGCAGCCCAGCTCGCAAGCCCTCATTTTCCACTCGCAAAATGCGAGTAGGCGAGTGGAAAATTTGAGGGCTGTTACAATGTATAATTATAACAAAACTGCATTAAATTGTGTTTTTGTAAAAATCGGGATTAAAAACTTGAGGGTTAAGAATCAGGCCATGCAGGAATTATAATGATTTTTTTTTCACTTTTTTTGGTACCGATACCCCCAGGCTGAATACTTTTGGCTACTACTACTTTTAGCACTGGAAGATATTGGTCTGCAAAAAACTGACCCATAAACAACAATAGAGAACCATACATGGTACACGTGCGGTTGACTCATTCTCACTTTTGTACACAGGGTGGTTGACGTTACAGCATGGAGGTTTTGTCAAGGTCAGAAGATCAGGAAAATTACAATGATTTTGACCCAAGAAAGTACCTAGACCAGTTTTACGCAGTAGATGAAGACCATAAAATGACAGAGGAGGCCATTTTCCTGTTCACGTTTATGAAAAATGTATTTTCATCTGGTAAGTAATACTGTTGCAAGTATAGTCACCTTGATGTCTATTCAGGTCTGGATGTAAGTATAGGCATTATTTTAGTTTGAAATCCCAATAATTTATTTAAAATGTAAGTTCACCTTCAGCACAAAAAATCAAGGGCCAGATCCTCAAAAGGTATACGCCGGCGTAACTGCTGTTACACCGTCGTATCCCTGTTTCTATCTTTGGAACTGATCCACAGAATCAGTTTCCATAGTTAGGCAGAAGATCCGACATGTGTAAGGGACTTACACTGCCGGATCTTAGGATGCAGTACCGCATCCGCCGCTGGGGGCATTTCGTGTCGAAATGCCGCCTCGGGTATGCAAATTAGCACTTACGGAGATCCACAAAGCTTTTACGCTTCGTTTTTTCTCCGTAAGTTTCAGTTTGCAAACGCAAAATTAGGGCTGCTTTTACAAAGTGTAAACTGTTTACACCATGTAAAAGCAGACCCTTCTGTCCAGCGACGCAATTTTTTTTTTGTTTTGAATTTTTTTTTTTTTCCCGTATTTTTTTTTTTCAGACGCAACTTTATTGACCCGACGCGATCCACAAAGCTCGGCGTAACGTAATTTCGCGCTATGCACGTCGGGAAAATTACGTCACAAGCATGCGCAGTACGGCCGTGCGGGAGCGCGCCTAATTTGAAGAGGAACGCCTTGCGCCGGTGGAATTTAAGTTACACAGCCGAAAATTTCTAGGTAAGTGCTTTGTGGATCGGGCACTTAGGTAGAAATTTTAAGGCAGTGTAACTTAAATGGAAAAATTTACGTTACGCCGGCTCTTTGTGGATCTGGCCCCAAATTCCTTCATAAATCATGCCTAAGACCTTTTTCCCATTGAGGCGTGGAGCCGCGGTGACGGTATAGCCGCGCTATTTGTAGCGCCGCTATATCGTCGTATTTACCGCGATATTCGGGCGCTAGCGGTGAGGTTTTAACCCCCGCTAGTGGCGGAAAAAGGGTTAATACCGCCCGTGTTGCGGGCGGTATTACCACGCTTTCCCATTGATTTCAATGGGAAGGCGCGGTATAGGAGCGGTGAACACACCGCTCCTATACCGCAGTAAAGATGCGGCTAGCAGGACTTTTGGAGCATTTCTGCTAGCGCGCCGCTTCAGTGTGAAAGCCTTCGGGCTTTCACATTGAACACTACAGGGCATGATTTTTCATGCGGTATAGCAGCGCTATTTTTAGCGCTGCACCGCATGAAAAACGCCTCAATGTGAAAGGGGCCTAACAATCGTAACCACTTCACGCAAATCGCGTACCCGTACATTGGTACTTTGAGCTAGCTGCCATAACACCAGTATTTTCAGGAACGGTGTGCATCTATCTTTAAGATAAAAGTGATCTCTGTTGGATTCGCAATTGAGATCACTTTTATCGGTGGTGGGAGAGGTGCCCACCCCCCTCCCACTGCGCTCGTGTCCTCTCCTCTGCTCACTGGAGCCATCGGTAGTGGCAGAGAAAGTTGCGTCTGCTCCCCTCACTGCCTGGATGCCGAATGAGAGGAAGATGGCCCCCACTCGGCTCCATAGCATTGGAGGGCGAAAGCGACATCAAATGTCACTTTTTCCCAAGGCTCTTTAGCCCAGGTTCACACTGGGCTGCGGGAATGAAGCCGTGTGAGTTCAGCTGAACCCGCACGATTTCAGTCCTGATTTCTGCACAGATGTCAATTTAAATGGCAGCCCAAAATCGCAAAAAGTAGTACTACTTTTGCTAATCCGTGCAGGGCCGCAGATGCAGCGTTGCACCGATTAGGATGGTGCCATTGCCGGCAAATGCCGCCGATTTGACATGCAATTTGACAAATGTGAACCAGGGCTAAAGGAGAAATTATTATAATTTTTTTTTTTTTTTTTTAAATTACATTTTCTTTATTGAATTTTAGTGTAAATATGAGATCTGCGGTCTTTTTGACCCCAGATATAGGGGCAGATCCACGTACAGCGGCGCATATTACCGCCGGGCGTAGCGTATCTAAGATACACTACGCCACCATAACTTACTTTATTTTTTCGAATCCTCAAAGAATGCGGCGGCGTAGTGTATCTTTGGCGGCGTAAGGGCGCACAATTCAAATCGATGTGATGGGGGCGTGTTTTATGTAAATACGTCGTGACCGGACGTAAACAACGTTTTTTTTTAACGGCGCATGCGCCGTCCGTGGGGGTATCCCAGTGCGCATGCTCGAAATTAAACTGGAACAAGCCAATGCTTACGACGGTGACGTCATTCTATGCAAATCCCTATTCACGAACAACTTACGCAAACGACGTAAAAAATTCAAATTACGTACAGTAACCCAAAGCCCCTCCCCGACCTCTAAGGGGCCCGGTGGTCCCCAGGGCCCTGGATGGCATCCCCTTTTTTTAATTTTTTTATTATAATAATAAAAAAATAAAACATTTTCAGCACCCAAAGCCCCCCCCCCCCGACCTCTAAGGGGCCCTGTGGTCCCCAGGGCCCCGTTTGGCACCCCCCTTCTTCTTTTTTCCGTCAGCACCTAAAGCCCTCCAGACCTCTAAGGGGCCCGGTGGTCCCCAGGGGACCCTTTTTTTTTTACAATATTCTTTTGTTAGTCAGCACCCAAAGCCCCCCCCCCCCATTATCAATTTGCGGCGACCCCCCCGCTTCCCAACTTGCGTCACCCCCCCCCCCCCACTTCTGCAGCACAGCCATGCCTGACTCTGTGTAAAAATTCCTGATGGCGGCCCTACCAGTAGCATATCCCACCCTGTTATTTTTTTTTAACTCTGAAGAATAGAAAAATAGCAGATTCAGGAGAGCATATGACTCACTCATCTTCTGGCTATGTGACAACATTAGTGTATAGTGATTGGGTCTCGTCGAGCCAAAAAGAGAGCATGTCTTCTTTTTCCTCGATGGGAATGGGGAAAATTGGCTCGCCGAGATCCTCGACAGCATAACAAGGAACTCGACGAACAAAACGATGTGTTTCGCCCGTCGAGTTCCCCGGTCGTGTGTACGAGGCTTCAGGAGGTATAGTAAAAGTATAAAATGTTATATTGTATAAAATATCCATGATAAAGACACGTACACACGATTGGACTTTCCAACGGGAATTGTGTGATGGCAGGATAATGTCGGATAATCTGACCGTTTGTATGCTCCATCGGACAATTGTTGTCGGATTTTCCGACAACAGATGTGGCATAGCATGTTTTACAATTTTCTGACAACAAATGTGTGATGTCGTATTATTTGATCGTGTTTACACAAGTCCGTCTGAGAAAAAAGTACAAACACTCATGCTCTGAACCAATGCTAACCATAAGACAACATTCGCAGAAGTTGCCCAAAGGGTGGCGCTGAAGAGCTGAAAAACCACGTAGTACATCTAGTACGTCACTACGTTCGTGTATGTTGGCCAACAATTTTGTGCCGTTTGTATGCAATACAAGATCACGGCCCACGCCCTTCGCACAAAATTCCATGGCTTTGTCTGATGGAAATTCGATCGCGTGTACAAGGCTTAAGAATGCAGCAGAGGCAGAGAACACAAGAAGTTCTCAGCTGTCAAAATTTCAAAAACAGATATGAATTTTTTTTTTATGGTAAATGTAAAAGACCAAACGGAACCAAATAAGATAAGTTCATTGTTGGGGTTTACATGTCCTTTAAAATTGTGAGCATGTTTGATTTCTTTTTTAGGTCATGTGGAAGGCAATAGTCTTATAGAGATTGGTGCCGGTCCCACCATATGTCACATTCTGTCTGCCTGTGAAAACTTCAAGCAAATATACCTTACAGATTATTTAGAAAGAAACCTGCAAGAAATAGAGAAATGGATAAAAGGTGATAAGGAGGCCTTTGATTGGTCTCCACATCTGAAGTGTGTCTGTGACCTTGAAAACCACAGGTATGTACTAAACATCTATTAATGCACAATAGTTATAGATGAGTTCCTATGAGGCTGGAACTCCAACAGAGTTGCTGATTTTATCATTCGCCCACCATTGCTCATTCGCTGAAAAAACGAAAAACATATGTTTTATTAAAAGTTTTTCTTTTCTCCCTACAATATCAGTCAAGTGCTCTCCAATCCTATCTTGCTGCTCCCTCTTGCCTACATACATTTTTACACATTGACAGCTGATCTGATTCTGTTCTCATCTAGGCATCCCGTATCGTGGGCAGAATCACCACGATTCTGCCTGCGATCCAGAATCACGGCAAATCGCTGGACGACCCCTGTCACTTTCAATGGCACCTTGATCATGGTGCGATTTTTTGGCGCGATTGTTGCCCGACCTGAGGTCAGGCACTGATGTTAAACAAGAAGGCCTGGCTCACAGTCTCCGCTCTACTTTATCCCAAAGATGTTATATCAAGTCAGGCCTCGTACACACGACCGAGTTTCTCGGCAAAAACCAGCAAGAAACTTGCTGGGAGATATTTTTTTGCCGAGGAAACCGGTCGTGTGTACATTTTCGTTGAGGAAACGTTTGAGAAACTCGACGAGCCAAAAAGAGAGCAAGTTCTCTATTTCCTCGATGGGAATGGAGAAACTTGCCTTGTCGAGTTCCTCGGCAGCCTGACAAGGAACTCGACGAGGAAAACGATGTGTTTCGCCCGTCGAGTTCCTCGGTCGTGTGTACGAGGCTTCAGTCATGTTCCTCAACCTCACACTCGCTCATCCATGTCTTAACCTCCCTGGCGGTAATCCAGAGTCTGGCTCAGGGTGGAATTCCAGTACCATTAGCGGGAATCCCTGCGCCCGACTCTGGATCGCATCTCAGTATCCAGGCATGGTTACTTACCTTGTCCCCTGGATCCTGCGATGTCTCCCCGCTGTGTGAGCGAGGTGTGTCCTCCTCTGCACGATTCACACAGTGCCCGAGTGCCGCCGAGCTCCGTTCCCTGCAAAGTTATGACGCACGGGAGCGAAGATCGGCGCCAAATTCAAAAAAGTAAAAACACAATACACATACAGTATACTGTAATCTTACAGATTACAGTAATGTATAAAATAATTACACACCCCCTTTGTCCCTAGTGGTTTGTCCAGTGCCCTGCATGCACTTTTATAGGGCATAGTATAGTATAGTATACACTATGCGATTACTAAAAGACCTGGAACATCTTTGGGTGCCCCAAGGATAGTAGTAATGCGGCGCATATAACGTGCAGTGGCAAACAATATGTTTTGCCAAAATGCTCTTGTTGACATCACCGCCTAGCCTCCCAGTGGTGCTGAACCTGCCCCCAAAGAGGCGCCCGCAGCTCCCGGACGGAAAGAGATTTGTGTGTAACTATCTTCATTACATGAGGAGCCACAGCCCGTTCGGGATAATTTGTCCAGGTTTCAGGCGGACTGAAACCTGGACACATGATTTAAAACCCAGACTGTTCGGGTGAATCCTGGATAGATGGCAACCCTACTATATTTACCCCTTTATTGCTGGGCCATTTTTCAGTTTTCAGTCCTGTGATATTTTAACTGACAATTACTTGGCCATGTATCACTGTACCCAGCCCTCAAAAATCCACTCGCCTGCTCGCATTTTGCGAGTGGATTCTGAGGTCTGGCGAGAAAAGGCGGCCTGGGAGTCGGGAGGGGTGAGCCGTGAGCCTGTGTCAAATGGGAGTCCTTCTCCCAGCGATCACCGAGGCCGGAGGGGGAAGAGAGAGAGAGAGACACCCAGGTGTTCAGAGCGCAGCGGGGGGGAACAGAGAAAACAGCTTTCATTTCAATAGCCGTGTTCCCCACCGCTCGCTGTCAGATATAGCCCCGCCCCCTGGTCCCCGGACTTTGATTGACAGATCACCCATCACTGGGATTGGACAGGTGATCTGTCTATCAAAGTTCCCCCGGCCAGGGTCGGGGCTGTATATGACGTTGCGCGGCGGGAACACGGCTATTGAAATGAAAGCTGTTATCACTGTGTTCCCCCGCTGCACTCTGATCACCTGGGCGGCTCTCCTGTTCCTCTCCTCGGCTGCACAGGTAGGCTGCAAGGTGGACACAAGGCTCCATGGTGGGCACTGGGCACACGGCTGCAAGGTGGACACAAGGCTCCATGGTGGGTACTGGGCACACAGCTGCAAGGTGGACACAAGGCTCCATGGTGGGCACTGGGCACACGGCTGCAAGGTGGACACAAGACTGCATTGGTGAGCACTGGGCACACGGCTGCATGGTGGACACAAGACTGCATTGGTGGGCCCTGGGCACACAGCTGCATGGTGGACACAAGACTGCATTGGTGGGCACACGGCTGCATAGTGGACACAAGACTGCATTGGTGAACACACGGCTGCATTGGTGGGCACAAGACTGCATTGGTGGGCACTGGGCACACGGCTGCATGGTAGACACAAGACTGCATGGTAGTCACTGGGCACACGGCTGCAGGGTGGACACAAGGCTGCATTCGTGGGCACACAGCTGCATGGTGGGCACACGGCTGCATTGGTAGACACAAGGCTGCATTGGTGGGCACAAGGATGCATGGTGAACACAAGACTGCATTGGTGGGCACAAGGCTGCATGGTGGACACAAGACTGCATTGGTGGGTACTTGGCACACGGTTGCATGGTGGACACAAGACTGCATTGGTGAGCACCTGGCTGCATGGTGGCCACTGGGCACACCGGTGCATTGGTGGGCACACGGCTGCATTGGTGGGCGCTAGGCTCAAGGCTGCATTGGTGGGCACAAGGCTGCATTGGTGGGCACACGACTGCATTGGTGGGCACTAGGCTGCATTGGTGGGCACTAGGCTGCATTGGTGGGCACTAGGCACAAGGCTGCATTGGTGGGCACAAGGCTGCATTGGTGGGCACAAAGCTGCATTAGTGGACACTAGGCACAAGGCTGCATGGTGGACACACGCAGCCTGCATTGGTGGGCACGGAATTAGTTGTTGTTAATATTTATTTTAATAACTTAATTCTGCATAATACATTTGAGTGTCATTTTATGAGAGCGTGTTTAGGGGCGGAATTAGGGGCGGGCTGGGTGGGACAACTGGTGGCAAGTAACCCTTGAGGCCTGTCAAGTAGCTCAGGACTTGAGCCCTGACCGTACCCAAATTAATTCTATATCATTTCAGACAGACATTCTTTTGGTGGTATTTCTATAGTAGAAAAAAAAACTGTGGTTATTAAAGGAAGAAACCTGTTTCCTTTTACTTTTGTTATAAAACATATCAAATAAAATTGCCAGAACAGAACAAGCACCCCTGACATGAACCCTTTTTGAATAGTAGACACCCCAAGATGATCTAATTTTTTATCACATTTTTTTTAAATAAAAAAAAAGTTGGCATTGAGGTGGATAAAACGTGAAGATTGGTAATAGTGCACTAGATACAGCTGTGTCAAAGGTCAGGAGTTGATGGGGTCAAGGTACAGGTCACATACAGTGGGAGGATGGAGATGAGAGGTTTAATGGTCAGATGTGCAAGATAAGGGAGGTGAAGGGTTAATATACAAGTCAATAGAGATAGGATGGGGATCAGATTTACAGGGTAGGAAGGGAAGGTGAAAAGTATAAAATAAATAATGACCCCCCCCCCCCCCCCCAAAAACGGCTACTTTCCCCTGTTGTGAAAGGAAGGGGTGGACCCTTAGATGTAAACAGTAATATTGTTTTACATACAGTATATGGTTCACGGCTCAGTTCAGAGACTGTGTACAGTGCAACTCTGCACCATGTGTTTGCTGTGGTGAACAATCACAGCAATCACATGATACAGAGCCACTCAGATCAGCTCTGTACATTGTGGGCTAGATTCACATAGATCAGCGGATCTTTAGATCCGCATGATCTATGTGATTTAAGATACGCTGCCGCAAGTTTGAGAGGCAAGTGGGTAATTCACAAACCACTTACCTCCAAACTTGCGGCGGCGGATCGTAAAACCCCCGGCGGAATTCAAATTCCGCGGCTAGGGGGAGTGTACTATTTAAATCAGGCGCGTCCCCACGCCGATTTAAATGATCATGCGCCGTCCGCGAAATTTCCCGGCGTGCATTGCTCCCACTGACGTCGCTAGGACGTCAGTGGTTTCGGCGTGAGCGTAACTTGCGGCGCGCGGGTTTCTGAATCGGCGTACGCAAACGACGTAAAAAAAACAAAAATCGACGCGGGAACGACGGCTATGCTTAACATTGGCTGCGCCTCATAGAAGCAGGGGTAAGTATACGCCGGGAAAACCGCTACGGAAACGTCGTAACAACACTGCGTCGGGTCCGCGTACGTTCGTGAATTGGCGTATCTCGCTGATTTACATATTTCTCAGCGTAAATCAGCGAGAACGCCCCCCCGCGCCATTTTTAAATTGCAGGTAAGATCCGACGGTGTAACACAGTTACACCTGTCGGATCTTAGGCATATCTATGCGTAACTGATTCTATGAATCAGGCGCATAGATACGACCGGCCTAAGTCAGAGATACGACAGCGTATCAGGAGATACACCATCGTATCTCTCTGTGAATCTAGCCCTGTGTCTGTGAACTGAGCTGTCTGATGATGATTCGGATTACAATGGGTGCAACAGCTGCCAAAGGGTAATTTCTGGAGTAACATGTATTAACCTATGGTGTTACAATAATAATTCATATTGCTTTCGCATTATCAGTGCTGGGTTTAGTGCAAAAATCCATCTTTAAAAAAATGAATTTCAATTGTCTCTGGTAGCTTTGATAAAATAAAAATATAGTTTTAAAATCCCTGTAGTGATTCTAATATTCTCAATTCTAGGTCCACAGAGGAGGAAAAGGCCGAGAAGATCCGCAGGAAAGTCTCACTCATGAAGTGTGATGTCACCAAAGCCAATCCCCTAGAACCAAATTCCCTTCCCCTGACCGACTGTGTGATTGTCGCTGCGTGTCTCATCTGTGCTTGCAAGACTGTTGAAGAATTTAAAACCGCCCTGAAAAACATTGTATCTCTGATCAGACCCGGGGGTCATCTAATTGTCAATGATTATTTAGGAGCCTCCTATTACTTGGTCGGCAAGGCAAAGTTTTCAGTTCTGTCACTTGATGAAAATATTTTGCGAGAGGCGGTGACTGAGAGTGGATGTGAGATTCAGGAGTTTGCAACGTTTACTGATTTACAATTTCCAGATGAAGTGTTTAATTGTAACGTTTCTTTCTGTCTTCAAGCCCGCAAACATTGAAGCCGTAGAGGGAAACAATAAAAAGAGGCAAAATTGACTTTAAAGGAGACGTCCAGCCTGAGCTTGTTTGGCTGGGCTTCTCCTATGGGTCATAGGAGTCCAATACGTTTTGCGCTCCTGTGACCCGTTTTCAGACCGCTCTCTGCTGACGTCACAGGAATCAGTCCAGGTACCGCATCATCACAACAATAAAGTCTGGATCCGCCAGGTGACTGGACTGATACCCATCTCAACGAGCTGCTGAGAGCCTAAGACGGCCACTCTCCGCCCCTCCACAGCTTAGCGCTCCATTAAGCGCAGGGGGGGGGAGGCAGAGCGCATTGATTGACCATCAGCAGCTCTCTGCTCGGGGAGCCGAGAGAAACGAGCCATAAGTAGAACTGATGAAGGCCAATGAGAGGCCGACACGCAGTTAGAAGAGAGGAGTCTTATCTGTGATGTCAAGCGAAGCACCTTGAGTCTAAATCTGCGGTGGATGAGCTGGTGATTTGATACATGCTGTTTTTATTGTTATTTCTTGTAAGTGTAACTTTTTAGGGGGGCTTTTTTAATAAATTCAAAAGCAGAGAAGACTATGGTATTTGTGTTTTTTGTTTCATGTCCTTAACCCCCTGGATAAGTGGAATTGATTATTAAAAAGTGAATGGAGAAGGTGGTGTTTGGAGACAATTTATACGTTGATTACCCACACAGAGGTGCAGTCTAGAGACTGTAGGAATTGTTACCATTGGTAAAGTGGACTGATCGTGGTGGACACATGGAGTGATCTGTCTATGAGTTTTATATTCATCCTTGAGGTGAGCAGGCATTTTAGCAGGTTGTGGTGTGCACTGAATATTGGATCCATTAAAATAGGATTTTTCACAGCGGTGACAGCTTTGGAAACCTACACATGATCTGTTTTTTATAATTTATTTATTTTCTTTTTTCATGAATTGTTTGTTTAATTATTTGCTTATATACGATTTATAGATATGCAGCACTGCACTATTTTCACACAATCAAGCTACTAGCCTGTCCTGCATCCAGCGTTCTTTCTTTTTTGAATCCCTGAACAGACATTTAGTGCTGCTGGAGGGTTTGTAATGGCGCCTGTCCACAGACTCCGTAGATAGGCTTACATTTATCAAAATGAATCAGTCCTATCAAGCCCCTTTTGCTAGTGATCTGGGATCACTTGAAGACTGCCTATGCTGTCTATCCTATTCCTGAATCTTTATTATGCTAGCTTCCAACAATATATTTGGTTTAGGGCACCACCAACACCTAATGCCGCGTACACACCATCACTTTATGGGATGAAAAAAAACGACGTTTTAAATAATGAAATAAAACAACGTTTTTGAAACTTCATTTTAAAAAACGACGTTGCCTACACACCATCGTTTTTTCAAAATGCTCTAGCAAAGCGCGGTTACGTTCAGCACATTTTTCCATTTAAGCTAGCTTCATAACTTGCTTCTGAGCATGCGCAGGTTTAAAAACTTTGTTTTAAATGTCGTTTTGCCCACACACTATCATTTTAATTGACACAAAAAACGACGTTTTGAAAAACGACACAAAAAATTGAAGCATGCTTCAATTTTTTTTTGTCGTTTTTCACAAGACATAAAACAAAGTTTTCCCCCACACACGGTCATTTTATTTGACGTTTTTCAAAATGTTTTTTTTTTTTCATCACATAAAGTGATGGTGTGTACGCGGCATAAGGCCCAATTTTTCTGCATCTGTTCAACGGGTGCATGTAATTTACATTTTTTTGCACATTTTTAACAGCAGAACCCATTCCTGCGCCCAACAAGAGTAACTGTGAGGGGTTACCCTAGAGAGTTTATACTGTGATTGGCCAGCCAAATAAACTCAAGGTGCAGAGCCACTCTGATTAGCTCTGTACATTGTGTTTGTGATCTGAGCTAATTACAGCTCAATTACTTACGCCTCGTAGGTAAGAGAGCTGCCGCTCCAGGTGAGCTCACTAGGGTAATTGATGTCCACTCAGAAGCAGATGGGTGCTGGCAATGCACAGGATGTGCAAAAACAATAAGGATATGGACAGCCGCACTCCAGTAACTTGAAAAAGACGTGCCCTTTATTGGGTACAGGAAAAAATGCACTACAGATATCAGCACACAGTGGGATAAACAGCTGACGCGTTTCGCATTGAGTGTCAATGCTTAATCATAGCTCAGCTATGATTAAGCATTGACACTCAATGCGAAACGCGTCAGCTGTTTATCCCACTGTGTGCTGATATCTGTAGTGCATTTTTTCCTGTACCCAATAAAGGGCACGTCTTTTTCAAGTTACTGGAGTGCGGCTGTCCATATCCTTATTGTTTTTGTACTTACGCCTCGTACACACGACCAAGGAACTCGTCGGAAAAGATACATTGTTTTCCTCGACGAGTTCCTTGTTAGCCTTGTCGAGGAACTCGACAAGCTTGCTTTGCGTACACACTGTCAAGACAAAATCTCCTCACTCAAACACGGTGACGTACAACACATACAATAGCAGGGGAAGTTCGATTCCACTGGCACAACCCTGGGGGCTGCTTTTGCTAATCTCATGTTACTGTGTGTTAAGTAAAAGTTTGGTAAGAGACGATTTGCACTTTTCAGTCTGTTACAGCGTGAAAAATGTGTTATCTCTATTACAAACGCTACTTTTACTCCCAACTCATACCTTTCTGAGCATGCGCGGGTTTCTTAGCATACACACGCTCGAGTTTCTCATCAAAAACCAGCCAGACGAGGAACACGACGAGGAAATTGAGACTCCCGTCGAGGAAAAAGAGAACTTGTTCTCTTTTTTTCTCATCGAGTTCCTCGACAGTTTCCTCGATGAAAAACGTACACACAACCGTTTTCCTCAGGAAAAGAAGCTCTCCCACCAAGTTTCTTGATATATTCTGTCGAGTTTCTCGGTCGTGTGTACGAGGCCTGACACATTCAGTGTGTGCACTGGCTGCCAGAGTGTGTTATCTGCAGTGCCCTTACCTAAACTTGAATATCTGAATGATCACTCTCTGTTTATGCTACTTCAGGAAACTCTGACCACTCAGAATGGACTTTGTATCTGAACAACCAAGACATTGTACCAGTTTTTACCAGCAATAGTGCTGCAGCGTATGATATAATAGCATTGGACTGTGTCTCATTTTGCTGGACAGCGAGGACACAAAAATAAGCAGTGGAAGCCGCTCATAAGGGGCGCAGGGGCCCCTAATCCATGCGCCTGGCCCCTAATCTCTATGCAGGGCACCAAACGCATGAATGAATAAAGAAAACTTTATTATATTTTTATAAATTATAAATACATTTATGATATTGCAGCATACCAACAGGGGAGGGCTGGCAGCCTTAGGCCTGGGGGGAAAGTCCAGTCGAGTGGCCTATAGAGCGTGGAAAAATGATGGATCGAGGAAAACAGTCTAAGATTTTTCATGATCACAAGAGTCCGCACAGAGGCTCCCTTACATCAGAGTCCGCACAGAGGCCTCCCCTTACATCCGAGTCCGCACAGAGGCCTCCCCTTACATCCAAGTCCGCACAGAGGCTCCCCTTACATCAGAGTCCGCACAGAGGCTCCCCTTACATCAGAGTCCGCACAGAGCCCCCTTACATCAGAGTCCACACAGAGGCCCCCCTTACATCAGAGTCCGCACAAAGGCCCCCCTTACATCAGAGTCCGCACAGAGCCCCCTTACATCAGAGTCCACACAGAGCCTCCCCTTACATCAGAGTCCGCACAGAGCCTCCCCTTACATCAGAGTTCGCACAGAGCCTCCCCTTACATCAGAGTCCGCACAGAGCCTCCCCTTACATCAGAGTCCACACAGACCCCATATACATCAGAGTCCGCACTTCCTGTCCAGTGCCCACACATGCCCGGGGAGTGTGGGCAGGGCAGACTCAGAAGGAGTAGGAGCAGATGAGCTCTATCTCTCCTCGTGTCTGTGCAGAGAGAGAAGGGGATGTGAGCGCTGGTGTACGCTGAGGCTGAGCTATGTGTGAGACGAGACATAGCTCAGCTCTGCAGCCATCTATTTTGGAGCTGACACAGGCATGGCTGCACAGTGGGAGGTGAGCAGCAGTCGTGACCTGTGTTAACAGAGCTCCAGCAGGCATATTCCTGCTCTGCAAAAACAGCATTTGGTAGTGGCGGCCGGAGGCTGTGCATAGTGTCACCAGCCCGGGGGGAGATTTCTACCCTGCCCCCCCTGCCAGCCCTCCCCTGCATACCAATATAATATAATATAATAGAAGCTGATATTAGCATTTTTCTGCTCCTAGAAGCTAAATTGTGTTATTCTATGTGTGCATGCATACTACATTAGGCAATTAGTGTTGATTTGGAATGATTTAGTGCTGAATGCTCCTAAACACTCTTATGCCTTGTACACATGATCGGAATTTCCGATGAAAAAGTCAGACAGACTTTTTCCATCTGAAATTCCGATCGTGTGTATGCCTCATCGGAGTAATTCAATTGGAAATTCCGATGAATTCCACCGGAGTTTACATAGAGAACATGTTCTCTTTTCTTCTGATGGAATTCCGTTGGAATTCCGATGTAAATTTGGTCGGACAAAGGTCCGATCGTGTGTATGGGGCATAAAATGCTTCTTAATGCTACTAAAACACTAACAGTGTTTTTTTTAGCTTCTTGTAAAAACGCTAATAAAATGCTAATGCTCCTAAGTGCCCCTAAAGTTTCATACACATGATCCGATTGTTGGCAGGGGATTGTTTGTTGACAGACTGTTGTCCTAAAATCTGACCGTTAGTACACTCCTTCTGACAATTGTTGTCCAACTTTCGGCCAACAAATGTTGGTTGGCAGGCTAAGTAAATTTTCGGCGGACAACGGTCTGTTGTCTGATTTTCTTATCGGACACAAGTCCGTCACACAAAAGTTAAAAGTTCAAACACGCATGCTTGGAAATAATGCTCACCAAACACGAAATTAGCAGAAGGGACTCAAAGGGTGGCGCTCAAGAGCTGAAATTCCTTGTGGTACGTCACTACGTTCGTGTTTGTTGGCCGACAATTGTGTACCGTTAAGCCTTGTACATGCGATCAGATTATTGGACACATTTTTGTCAGTTTTTTGTTGGATACTAGTCTCAAATCGAAATTGAAGAGGGTACTCACCATCAGAAAATTTTCATACTACAGAATTGAACGTCAAAAGTGACGTAATGGGTTGAATTATTTTGTATATGTTCTTTTATTTCTGAGCATGCCTAGTCTTGTTCTTCAGATTTTTTTGGGGCAGAAAACCTTACTAATGAGAAGAAAATCGGAACGTTGTGGTCACATCAGACAAAAATTTTGGAGCGTGCATATCCAGTTTTTGTCTGATGAAAAGTCGTAATCGGCTGTCAAAAGCAGCATATTAACCATCAAAAAATCGGCAGATCGTTCATTGGACAAAATTTTACTTCATATTTTCTGAACGTGTGTACGGTCCTTTAGTGTGCAAGACAAGATCCTGGCACATGCCCTTTGCATACCTCCCAAATTTTTTTTAAATGAGAATGAGGTACACCTATCAGCAAATGTATGCCGGCACAGGACACACCCCTTGACACGCCCCTTAAAGGAGAATTGTACAAAAAAAACAAGATTGGTTAAACCCACAAGTGCTTTTTTTACCACTACTATTCCTTTATATTGGCTTTTAGAATTTACAAATGCAGCAATTTACAAATCAGATGAAAGGTTTAGCACTGGGAAACACTTTTTGATAGATAAAAAGTGCATTTTATATACATCTATATAGATCAGACCAACATGAGGGACACATGAGGAGGAATGAGGGGCAGAGGGACATTATTCCAAATCAGGGACAGTCCCTCAAAATCAGGGACAGTTGGGAGTTTGTCTTTGGACAAAAATCAGACGCTCGGTTGGCCAGCCATCGGATCGTGTGTATGAGGCTTAAGGCGCCATGCACACTAGTGTTTTTCATAAGCTAAAAGAAGCTAAAAAAAAAAAAAAGGCTATTCCCGCCATAAAAAATATGTTGTTTGTGTGCTACTTTATATACGTAATTGTCTTTTCCCAGGTTGTTGCTGTCTAAATGAATTGTTAAACTGCCCAAGGTGTGTTGGTAAGGGATGGGTGAGCCAGGTGTGTCATCTCTAATTATACAGAGACATTATAGCCTGCAGCTCTTCCAGGGAGGTTGCACAACACTATGCTAGACAATTACCTGAAGGTAACCATATATTATATTACTTGCATAACTTTAGTTGTCTGTAGTAGGGATGAGCTCCGGTGTGTTCGCACACTCCAGCGCTGTATAGACTTCCTGGTGGGCTCTGCACGGCGATGCGCTAATCACAGGCAGGGAGACATATTCCAGATGCTCGGCTGCAGAGATCAGGAAATGTCTCCCTGCCTGTGGTTAGCGCAGCCACGTGCAGACTTCCTGGCAGGCTCTGCACGTGGAGTGTGCAAACACGCCGGAGCTCATCCCTAGTCTGTAGCTTCAACAATGCCTGCATGCAGGATCAGCGGGAATCTCCAGTTGTACTGCATCAGCTACCATTGGAAATTATGAGGAGGGTCAAAGACACTCTTTAAAAGTCTGTCGCTCTTCTGCATGACAAATGTCGGTTCGGACGACAGATTTAAGTACCCGTTGGGAACAGATATAACAAAATGCTATCAATGTTATATTTTAGGAACTTTGTTAGGATACATATTACATAAAACAGACAGTTGCAATCACTATGCACCCTTTGGGGGAGATGTACTAAAACTGGACCACACAGAATCTAGTGCAGCTGTGCAAAGTAACCAATAAGCTTCCAACTTTAGCTTGCTGAATAAGGCTTTGAGAATAAGGGACGGTTCACACTGGTCCGACAGAGCACAAGTCGCATTACATGTCAAAATCAATGGTTCCCTATGAGAGCCGTCTTAACTGGTCCAACTTGTGTGGGTCCCACTTTGAAAAAGGTTTCTGCACTACTTTGGTCCGACTTGGGCAAGATTTCAGCACAATGATTTGAACATAAGTCTCTTAACTGATGTGAAAGCCCAAGCCAAAAAACGCCCAAACAAACAGCATGGGGCCCCCCCACAAGACCATGAGTCTGGTATAGATCATGAAGGGGATGGTATGAATTTTGAGGGAAAACCCCACGCCAGAAAAAAAAACAGCACCTATACCAGACCCTTATCTGAGCATGCAGCCTGGCAGGTCAGAAAAGGGGGGGGGACAAGCGGGTGCCCCTCCATCATGAACCATACCAGGCCATATGCCCTCAACATGGGGGGGGGGTTGATGACAAGGGCCTCTTCACCACAACCCTGGACTGTAGTTGTGGGGGTCTTATCAGAATCCCGGCTCCCCCTTGTGTGAATGAGTATGGGCCAGCGGCAGAAGACATCATGATTGACATTGGATCAACAGTCATTTTGTATTTACATGGGGGGGGGGGGGGCGCTCATTCCTCCTTCTTTCCTGGCCAACCAGGCTGGATGCTCGGATAAGGGTCTGTTAAGGATTTTGTGGGGAAACCCACGCTGTTCATTTATTTTTTTGGTGTTTTTTTTTTCAATACATTTTTCATTGCTAACATTTCTCTGAGCACAAGTCGGATCATAATGCCGCGTACACACCATCATTTTTCGGCATGAAAAAAAACGTAATTTTTCAGCATGTCAAAAAAATTAAGTTTTTCCAACTTCATCATTAAAAACGGCGTTGCCCACACACCATCGTTTTTGAAAAATGATGAACAAAGCGCGGTGACGTACAACACGTATGACGGCACTCTAAAGGGGAAGTTCCATTTGCCTGTGGGCTGCTTTTAGCTGATTCCGTGTTAGTAAAAGACGATTCGCGCTTTTTTTTCTGTTACAGCGTGATGAATGTGCTTACTCCATTATGAATGGTAGTTTTACCAGAACGAGCGCTCCCGTCTCATAACTTACTTCTGGGCATGCGTGGGTTTAAAACGTCATTTTTGCTCACACACGATCATTTTTAACAACACGAAAAACGACATTTTAAAAAACGACGTGAAAAAATGCAGCATGTTTGAATTTTTTGTTTGTCGTTTTTCAGAAGCCGAAAAACGGTGTGAAGCCCACACACGATCATTTTAAATTACGTTTTTAAAAACGTCGTTATTTTTCATGCCGAAAAACGATCGTGTGTACGCGGCATAAGATGCTGCATGATGCAGAAACCTTTTGAAAAGTCGGAGAAGTTAAGACAGCTCTCATAGGAAACCATTGATTTTGATGTGTCATGCGACCTGTCAGACCAGTGTGAACTTGCCCTTAAGCTTTGACAATAAAACGTAGAAGCTGATTGGTTACTATGCACAGCTGCACCAGATTCTGTGTGCACCATTTTTAGTAAAACTCCCCCCATTATGTTTTAGCCTCGTGAAAAATGTGCAGTCGTTGCATCGACAAATACAGTTTGATCTTTACTTAAGAAAAATTAAAAGCTTAGCAATTGTATTACTTTTGTAAACACATATTGTATTATCCCCAAAAAATTTCCTATGTAGCGAATATATAGGATCCAGTTTAGGATTATGCCCTGTACACATGATCGGTTCGTCTGATGAAAACGGACCGTTTTCATCGGACGAACCGATCGTGTGTGAGCCCCATCGTTTTTTTTCCCCATCGGTGAAAAAAATAGAACCTGTTTTAAATTTTTCTTATGGTTAAAAAAACGATAGAAAAAAACGATCGTCTGTGGGGAAATCCATGGGTCAAAAACCCACGCATGCTCAGAATCAAGTCGACGCATGCTCGGAAGCATTGAACTTAATTTTTCTCTGCACGTCGTAGTGTTTTATGTCACCGCGTTGGACACGATTGGATTTTTAACCGATGGTGTGTAGGCAAGACTGATGAAAGTCAGCTTCATCGGATATCTGATGAAAAAATCCATCGGTCCGTTTTCATCAGATGAACCGATCGTGTGTACAGGGCATTACTCTACCTCTTTCTTAAAAAATGGTAGCATTTCAAGAAGTTCTGGTCACCTTGGTTTCTTCCTTTGTTAGCCAAACACTTGATGGTTACCATAAATTAGACTTTGCATGCCTTTAAGTATTTTGCTAAATGCTGTAGCTGCACACAGTATCAGCAGGAATCTCCAGTTGTAGAGCATTCTCTATTATTGGTATTTATGGCAGAGTGCTGGACAAACAGCCAGGTACCATGAATCTTTCACATGGAGGGGAGTGGCGCTGAGTCTAAAGTGTCTATTCCGCGGACATTCCATCCCCAGTGCATGTTAAGCCCTTCTAGTGAGAAAGGGAATTTAAGTGACTTTAATTGTAGCTTAGTTGTTGGCGCCAGACAGACTGGTCTGAGTATTTCAAAAAAATGCCACAAACTACCTGAGTATTTTTAATGACCATGTCCAACCCTTTGAGATGGGAATGAGGGACACCTATCAGTAAAAGTATGCAGGCATAGGACACACCCCTTGTCACGCCCCCTTAAAGGAGAATTGTACAAAAAAAACAAGATTGGTTAAGACCCAAAAGTGCTTTTTTACCACTACTATTCCTTTATATTGGCTTTTGGAATTTACAAATGCAGCAATTTAGAAATTGCATGAAAGATTTAGCACTGGGGAAAACGTTTTGATAGATAAAAAGTGAACTATATAGATCAGACCGAAAAGAGGGACAAATGAGGAGGGATGAGGGACAGAGGCACATTGCTCCAAATCAGGGACAGTCCCTTCAAATCAGGGACAGTTGGGAGCTATGGATCTATGTCACGAAGAATTAAGGCAGTTCTGAAGACAATAGGGGGTCCAACCTGGTACCAACAAGGTGTACCTAATAAAGTGGTCGGTGAGTATATATGCTTACATATGTGATTTGACAGTGTGTTCATTTTGAGATGAATTGTCCTCTACTTATCTTTTACCTAGTTGTCTTCTTCCCTCTGCTCTTTTCTTTCCCCGATGTTGACATACCTCTCTCTCCCACTCTCTCCCGCATGGGGCGTGGTCACCGGAGGCCTGCCCCTTAAGATGTCACCACCCATCATGCCCCGGGCGGTGATGTCAAAAGGGGGGCCTCCGGATTACGTCACACCGCGACCCTGCCCAATGCCAATATAAGTAGTGGCACACCGCGCATTAGAGCGATAGAGAACGTTGTGTCAACATCGGAAGAAGAGCAGAGGGAAGAAGACAACGGAGAAGACCGAGCAAGAGCGAGCAAAAGAGTGGGCAAAAAAGCAGAAGAAAGCGGAGGAGAACCGGGAGAAGAACCGGAGAGGGGAGAAGAACCGGAGAGGGGAGAAGAAATCGGAAGAGACCCCCAGAGCTGCCTTCTAAATTTACTTCAAAAACCTGTGTATTGTGTTTTATTTTTGACACTTTTTTTTCCAGGTGAATGGGTAGCGGTACAATGTACCCCATACTCATTCACATAGGGTGGGAGCCCCCTTATTAAAGGGGCCTTTCAGATTCCGATAAGCCCCCCAACACCCAACAGCCAGGGTTGTCAGGAAGAGGCCCTTGCCCTCGTCAGCATGGCAACAAGGTGATTTGGGGTGCCCCAAAGCACCCACCTCCCCCTTGTTGAGGGCACACGGATTGGTACGGTTCACTGGTACCCCCTTTCCTGACCATCCGGGCTGAGTGCACAGATAAGGGTTTGGTATGGATTTTTGAAAAGCTACAAGTGGACATTGTACTGAAGCTGAGAGAACTGTCTAACTTTGTGTTAGGAACTGTTAGATACTGTTGCCATAGGAGACAGCAAACCTGCACATGCAGAAGTGGAACCTTGCTGGGGCCTTTTCCTGTACGGCTGTCTGCCTATTGAAATTACAACCACTTACCCTCTTTCCCTTGTAAAATATGAAAGGACTGTTAAAAGAAAGATAACCTATCTTGCATCCAAGAAGTGCCTGGCGCCCAATGACTTTCACCATCTTTACACCCACTATGCCTCACAACTCACTACATATTGAAGGATGTCAGCGGTCTGTGGCCTTAAAGGTTCTCATTAGACTGGAAAAGGTTAGAGATTCTGCTACACTCCTTTCGAATATCTGCAGGGCAGCGCAGATGCCCGATCTGCCACCAGCAGGGCCGCTGTTAGAAATCACAGGACCCCTTAGAGTCCTCCTGATAGGGCCCTGTCTCCAAATCCCCACCTACACATCAACACCCCCAGTCTGCTACCCTCTACCCAGTCTTTATGGGCTGGTTCATGCTATCGTTCTCTGAAGAGCGATCTGCACCTGGATTGCTCTGCAGAGAACATTTGGCAGGTAGTAAGGTGTTGCATCACTTGGTATAAACACTTAAAACCCTGATTGTGCTCAGCAGGCAAAATGGTGGTTGGTAACAGTGGGGATAATTATTTGCTGCACAGAAAGCATAGTGTTTGTGGCATGCATCCTCCACTGCCTTTGCATCATAAAGGGCTCTTTCATACTGAGCCACTCTGCTAAGCAGGGGATCCATGAGTGGAGTGTCAATAAAAAAACAGCTTGGCTACATCTTTACTGTCCCCCAACACAAGTGTAAACTAGCATCTCCTGCTAATGATCATCCTTGTTATAATGATCACAGCACAACAGGCCCCCTACGTCTCTGTGTCAGTGTTACATGCAGTATCAGCCCATTCATTAGGTACCGTCCCCCCCATCCATGAGTCAGACCCCCTGATCTACATACAGGGTGCCGGACCATGGATTCCAGTGAGGGTGGGGGGGAGTTTTTTTAAGGACGTGATTAGAGCCAGACCCTCTAATAGGCTTTAAAAAAGGGTGGGCTTTGAGGAGGAAGCGGGTCGTGAGATGTGTTTTTCCCGATTGGCCAAAACATCAGGCAATCTTATTGGACGTCTAGCGCTTAGCAGGAGAAGAGTGGAGACGCACGGAGGAGCATACACCGGAGCCACTGCTCCCACCTAGATGGGGCCTGTCCACCGTGCTGGAGGGGACACCAGAGCCCCTGCCCACACCTTGCCACCTAGATGGGGTAAGGATCGACCAACAGATATCGGTGAGGGGGGTTCACTATTGCCGTGCAGCCGGGGGGGGGGGGGGGGGGGGTGATTGGCAGTGTCATGTGATCGCGTTGACCAATTACAGCAGATCACATGACAGTTGTACACAATGAATGGCTTCCTTTTATGCCATCCATTGTATACAATTGTGCTGCTAGCTGTGATTGGTCACAGTAAACACATGGTACAGACAGTCCAATCACAGCCCATCTGTGCCATGTGATTAGCTTTGACAAATCACAGTTAACCACAAAATTGAAATTCATTGGTATATGCAATCATAATGTGTAAAAAAACAAAAACAAAAAAAAACTGATAATTTCCCTAGATTCCTTTTTTCAATTATTATGATTATTATTATTTTTTTTAAATACTGTCACCAGTCAGTGTCCCTAATCACCGCCAGACCAGTCATATGATAGCGCTGTATTGCATCGGGGACAGTATGTTAAAAATAAAAAGTTTGTCAATTTTTTTTCTTACATTTCTTTATTTTCCAAACAATTATGACAAAAAAATTACAACTTCAACTTGCCATGCCTCCGACTGTCTACTTTAGAATGATTTCAAAGACTCCTCAGTGTGATTTGAACTGCTGATTTAATTTTATTTTGCAACTTCATTTAACAGAAGTCTATGCAAGTTGGCAGAAATGGGGTGCGACTTGTTATGTTATTTGGCCGTTCCTAGTCGCATAACAAGTCGCACCCCATTACCAGACTCTCATGACAAGTTGCACCGGTGTCAATACGTTATTTAAACTATTTTAGGGCTCGTTTACACCTGCGCACAGTGAGGCTGCAATTGATGTTTTTTTTTTAAGTATTTTACAATGTTTTTCAGTAAGTTTGCAGCCCCCCCTTCCCCAAAAAAAAATTGAGCACCAGCCGCCACTGCTATAAACAGAATATATTACACAGAATAGACAGTTGCGATCTCAATACACACATTGTGCTTCAAACTTGTGGAAATTATACGGTAGTTATACAGCCAAACACAATTTAATCTTGATTTATGAAATAAGCCAGTCATTTGGCAAATTTTGCACTGCAATATTAAATGAGCCATTGTACAGTAATGTGTGCAAGAAAAGATAAAAGGGGAGGTAAACTATTATTTTTGTGCCAATCGTAAGTCCCAAGGCACACATTTGTCCATTTTCTTTTAATAGCAATGTGACAGAGGTGAGAGAGGTGTGGGGACGCAAAGTACAAAATGTAGACAGACAGGCTTATTCACAATAGCAAAGACCAAAATACACTAATCTATAATAACAGAGGAAATTTTAGCCTGGAGGGCAAACACAGCCATCTAATCCTTTCATGGTAGGACCAGTTTTCTGAGAGCTGAAGAAAGGGTGTCACAAAAAGTGACCACCAGGCCCTATATACTTTGAACAGCAGTATACAGGCGGTGCAAACAAGACAGTGACTGTAGGTTTGTTGTTAAGCAGAATCTGTTTTTAATTTTGAACTGTTACAATTTAAAACGTAGCTCCAGCCAAAAAATCAATTTTTAAGCTTTTTGGGGGCAGATAAATTAGGCCTTAGGCACTGGTGCCACAACACTGCAACCCCTCACAGATACTCTAGTTGGAGCACAGCAATGAGCCCGCTGCAAAGTATTGCATCAAAAATTGTAATTACACGTCCCTGTTAAACAGGGGCACAAAAATTGGGCCTTATGCCGCGTACACACAACCGTTTTTCGGGTTGTAAAAAATGACGTTTTTAACGGTCTAGAAAAAACAATGTTTTTTTCAACCCGATCATTAAATTGGCCTTGCCTACACACGATCGTGAAAAAAAAATGCTCTAGCAAAGCGCGGTGACGTACAACACGTACGACGGCACTATAAAGGAGAAGTCCCATTCGGATTGCACCACCCTTGGGGCTGCTTTTGCCGATTTTGTGTTAAAGACGATTTGCGCTTTTCAGTCTGTTACAGCGTGATGAATGTGCTTACTCCATTACGAACGCTAGTTTTACCAGAACGAGCGCTCCCGTCTCATAACTTGCTTCTGCGAATGCGCGTTTTTTCACATCATTAAAGCCCACACACCACCATTTTTTACAATGTTAAAAACGACAACGATAAAAACGACGTGAAAAATTACAGCATGCTCGAAATTTTTAATGGCCATTTTTTACATCGTGAAAAATGCTCTGGAGCCCAAACACGATTGTTTTTATGGCATTAGCCACTGGTGGCGGTGCCCATAAGCATGATCAGTGAGGAGGAAGAGGATAGTCACTCAGCATAACAGGATAGTCACTCAGCATAGGCAGTCTTGAAGGGATCTGACATTTAAAAAAAAAATATTCGGATACATCAGCATCAGGTGCTTGGTAGCTGGTGGTGATCCAAGACTGATTCATTTTTATGAAGGTCAGTCGAACGACCGAGTCGGTGGAGAGGCGCACCCTGTGCTCAGTTACAAAGCCTCCAGCAGCACTAAATGTGTGTTCCGAAAGAACGCTGGATGCAGGACAGGCCTCAAGGTAGCTCAATTGCATACTGTGCAAGCTCTGGCCAGTGATCCATCCTCAAGACCCAGTAACCAAGAGGATTTTCGGTGGGAAAGGTGTCCAAGTCTGATCTTGCCCCTAGGTATTCCTGCACCATGTAAAACAGACGCTGGCAATGGTTGCTAGAACCGATCATACCTTGGGGCTGCGGACTAAAAAATTGTCTGAATGCATCGGTCAGACGGCCACCTTCTCCACCGCTCCTTCTTTGACTGACCGAATTTTGTAACTTCACAGTCTCTGGGAATGCATTGCACAGACCTTTCTGCAAGGCCTCCCGAAGATGTTTTATCCTCTGCTCCCTCTACGACGGCAAGATAAGGTCCGCAACCTTACCCTTGTAACGTGGATCAAGGAGGGTTGCAAGCCAGCAATGATCCCTCTCCTTGATACCACAAATATGAGGATCCTTCCGCAGGCTTTGCAGGATCAGGGAGGCCATGCAGTGTAGGTTTGCTGAGGCATTCGGTCCGGAGTCCTCTGGGTCACTCAAAATGACATGATCCGCAGCCACCTCCTCCCAGCCACATACAAGTCCATGGGTTTCTTGGGACTGTAATTGATCCCTTGAAGACTGCTGCTGATGCTGAGTGCTAGGCTCCACCTCCATGCTGACACAATCCTCCTCCTCGTCCTCTTCCTGTGTGATAGGCGGGCCAGCAGGAACACTATCTGGATAAAGGGGGCCTTGAGAGGTAAGGAAGTCCTCCTCTTCCCCCTTCTGTTCTGCCTCAAGTGCCCTGTCCATTATTCCACACAGCGTGTGCTCCAACAGGTGGATAAGAGGGACAGTGTCACTGATGCATGCACTGTCACTGCTCACCATCCTCTTGGCCTCCTCAAATGGTGACAGGACAGTGCATGCATCCCTGATCATGGCCCACTGGCGTGGGGAAAAAAACAAGCTCCCCTGACCCTGTTCTGGTGCCATATTGGCACAGATACTCATTGATGGCCCTCTGCTGCATGTGTAGCTGCTGCAGCATGGCCAACGTAGAGTTCCACCTGGTGGGCATGTCACAGATTAGGCGGTTCTTGGGCAGGTTGTATTCCTTTTGGAGGTCAGCCAGCCGAGCACTGGCATTATATGACCGGCGGATATGCACACAGAGTTTCCTGGCCTGCTTCAGGACATCCTGTAAGCCCGGGTACCTGCCCAAGAACCGCTGCACCACCAAGTTAAGGATGTGAGCTAAACAGGGCACATGGGTCATTTGTCCCTGTCGGAGGGCGGAGAGGAGGTTGGTGCCATTGTCACAAACCACCATTCCTGGCTTAACCTGGTATGGCGTCAATCACCTCTGAGCCTGCCCCTGCAGAGCTGGCAGAACCTCTGCCCCAGTGTGGCTCCTGTCCCCCAAGCACACCAGCTCAAGCACCGCATAGCATCTTTTTGCCTGCGTACTTGCGTAGCCCCTTGAACGCCTACGGAGCACCGCTGGCTCCCAGGACAAAGCACAGGAAGAGGCCATGGAGGAAGAAGAAGAGGAGGGGGTGAATCAGAGAGGTGTGTCAGAATCACCAGTAGTAGCATTTTTGAGGCATGGTGGTGGAACAACCTCCAACACTACTGTACCTTGTCCTGCATCCTTCCCATCTGCCAGAAAAATCACCCAATGCGCCGTGAAAGATAGGTAACGTCCTTGTCCATGCCTGCTGGACCATGAATCAGCGGTAATATGCACCTTACCGCTGACCACCCTATCCAGCGAGGTATGGACATTGCCTTTGCATGCCGGTAGAGAGCCGGAATCGCCTTCTGTGAGAAAAAGTGGTGTTTGGGAACCTGCCACTGAGGTACCGCACATTCTACAAACTCACGGAAGGGGGCAGAGTCCTAATTCTACACCTTCATTCCTCTTAGTGCAGGTTTCAGAGAGGACTGAAGGTATAGTGGGGTTGGAGATCCCAGCTGATGAGGAGCAAGGAGAGGTCCTCTTTGTTCTTTGGAGTGGGTCTTTTAGGTACTCTTGCCAACGAACTACATGGCAGGTCGACATATGTCTGGTCAAGCATGTGGTGCCCAAGCGGGTGATGTTTTGGCCACACGAGATACGCTTGAGACATATGTTGCAAATAGCAGATGTGCGATCTGATGCACTCATCTCAAAAAAGGCCCACACCAAAGAACTTTTGGAATAACGCGGAGAGACAGCAGCGCCCTGCACATGCCGAGCTCTGCGGTGTGATGTAGTCGATGTGCTGCCCTTGAGCTGGCCCCTGGAGGGCATCCTGCCTTTTTGGAGATGTGCCTCCTCCTCCCTCCTATCAGGCACCCATGTGGAGTCAGTGACCTCATCATCCCCTCCCTCCTCATCACTGGAGCAAACCAGGCAGTATGATGCAGCTGGGGGAACATGACTGCCAGATTGCTGTCCTTCTTGGGCACCCCCTCTCTCTGGGCTCACGTTACTGCCTTTCTCTAGCTGGGTACCATCATTGGAGCCTTCAAAACGCTGCACATCCTCCTGTAGCCTATATCCAACACAGTGGTCAAACAGTTCGGGGGACTCCTCAGGAGGACATGGTGGGGCCAGGGAAGGAGTGACTAATGTCATTGAGCTGAGGGAAGAGGTCGCGTTGGCATCTGCTTTGCCAGACAAAGTACCCTGAGCCTGGGTGAGAGAGGATGAGGAGGATGAGGACGGCTTGGTCATCCACTCTACCAAGTCTTCGGCATGTTGCGGCTCAACACAGCCAGCTGCCGAAAAAAGGACAAGCGTGTCCCACGGCCACGTGCTGATGAGGATGCACCATGTCCACGACCAGCACTGTTGCCTCTAGATGCAGAGCCTGCTTGCCCTCTTTTATCGGCTCATGACTGTCTGCCTCTCCTTGTTGTCCTCCCAGACATACTAATGGCCTGCAGGAAGATGTAGCTGCACAAAGCTGGGATATATATATATATATATATACTGATTATACTGCAGCTAGCAGGATCAACTGCCTGCCTGTAGTATTATTAGTAAGAGAACACCAGCAATTGTCTTCAGGTAGCTTTAGTTACACACTGTGCAAAGGACACAGTACACTAACTGAAAATACTTGCAGCTCCCTGACTGTGGTATTAGTATGAGAACACCAGCAATTGTATTCAGGTAGCTTTAGGTGCACACTGTGCAGAGGACACAGTACACTAACTGAAAATACTTGCAGCTCCCTGCCTGTGGTATTAGGATGAGAACACCAGCAATTGTATTCAGGTAACTTTAGGTGCACACTTTGCAGAGGACACAGTACACTAACTGAAAATACTTGCAGCTCCCTGCCTGTGGTATTAGTATGAGAACACCAGCAATTGTATTCAGGTAGCTTTAGGTGCACACTGTGCAGAGGACACAGCACACTAACTGAAAATACTGCAGCTCCCTGCCTGTGGTATTAATATGAGAACACCAGCAATTGTATACAGGTAGCTTTAGGTGCACACTGTGCAAAGGACACAGTACACTAACTGACAATACTTGCAGCTCCCTGCCTGTGGTATTAGTATGAGAACACCAGCAATTGTATACAGGTAGCTTTAGTTGCACACTGTGCAGAGAACACAGTACACTAACTGAAAATACTTCCAGCTCCCTGCCGGTGGTATTAGTATGAGAACACCAGCAATTGTATTCAGTTAGCTTTAGGTTCACACTGTGCAAAGGACACAGTACACTAACTGACAATACTTGCAGCTCCCAGCCTGTGGTATTAGTATGATAGCCATTACTGATACCATGTTGTTAAGTATGTAAGCTAGCACTCCAGCTGCAATGGATGTGGGTGACTGTCACACCTTTATAACCCTATATTACTTGGAGCTATTCTAAAAGTAAATTATGCTTAGCTTGGCTTTAAGAACAGTATAAGAATCCATGTGGTTTAAGTAGCTAGGTAGGAACTTGAGGGTCTCCCGACCCTGGGGGAAATGGGGGTCACCCGACCCTGCTGGAAGGGACCCCACCCAGCAGAAAGATGATGTACCATCATATCATTCCTCCTTTTGAAACCTTCTGAATTACCATCTTGCCATGTGTTAACAGCTGTCATTATGTAAGCATTGACTTTTTGCTTGTCTATCTTGAAGAATAAACTTTGTACTTTTGAAGGAAGCCTGAGTCTTGAATATTGGGAACGAAACGCCTGGAAGAAGAGACTATTGACATAACACATGACACGTGTCAAAAATGTCCCTTTTTCCACATTCTTCACCCTGTCATAAGTAATTACAATGTAAAACAGTCCAAAAGCAATACACATCTGTAACGCTGGCCACACACACTGCTCACATTTCCGCCAATTCCAGCTACAGTAGCTCGGCACAGGGGATTCATCTATTTGCAGTGTTAGCATAGATGGAAGAATCAGATTTCTTTGGTTCATCCTGCAGGTTTTATTTGACCATCTCAAAAGTTGGGAGGTATGCTATCATACATCTCAAATCTAAACTTTACTACATTGCATAACTTCATTGATAATGGAGATACTTTCATAAAAAGTATTTATGTATATTAATGTATAATATACCAATCAGTTAGACCCAAAACACGCTTATATTACAAGGTCCAGAAGGCTAATGGAATACATTGGACCCCCTATGTCACAGATGGCAAACACAAGGCCCGCCAGGCCTTCCTGTGTGCCCCGCGCAACGGCCGGCGGCCGCCACCTCTTTTATCTCCCAGGCAACAAGATTAAACATCCTCCGTCACAGGAGCAGCGCCTGCTTTGTGTGAGCGCATTCGCGGCCAGCCGATCTTCAAGGGAACATCTCCCGCTTGTTCTCCTCCTCGGTACCTTTGAGGGCAACCATACTGCTGATGCGGCCCCTGATGAATTTGAGTTTGACACCCCTGCCCTAGGTGATACATGCATCTGATTCATATCCGTTGTGGTCTCTAACAAATAATACTTTAATTCTGTGCCATAATATGGTGGTTGTCAGATGGTAAAACCCTTTCAGATTGAAATACAGCTGTGCCCTGAATAGTTGGCAGTGAAGGTGTGTCTGCTGAAATATAATAAATCACTTCCATTAGCACACTCCCATACCCTTTGATAAGTTGTGTTAATTCTTTAATTGCCCTCTTCAGGGACCAAAAAATGTCTGCAATTGGCAGCTGCAGCCCTCGTTTTTGTTTTTTGACATAAAAAATACAAATACATCATATTGGACTAAATTTGCAAGTGAATTGAAACCAAAGGCCAGGCAAACGTTAATTAAAGTGATTGTGAATGATCACCTTGTAAAACAACCCATACAGTTTAAAAATGGAAGCGAAAGGCAAAGCATTTGTGTATAGTAATAAAAATAAAAAATAAACATTAATACTTTGTTTCCCCTTTTTTATAAGTAATCACATTCCCTCTGTTCTCAGCTGCCCAGAGCTGGGGGGGGGGGGGAGAGAAGCAATAGCACTCTGAGCTTCCCAGTGAATGGCTGTGCAGAGGGGGTGTGTCAGGAAAAGTCTGATCATTGGAGGAGACCAGGCTGAGTTCCCGGCAGGGGCAGCCCGTCCAGTATGGGTGCCCAGGCGCCGCCCCCACTATCATCTCCACCCCCTATATGCAGTGGATAGATTCATGCATAGCATAGCATGAATCTATCCATGGCCTCCCCCTATTCATGTGTCTGGCCCCTTTCAGGTCAGCAGGCATATGAATTAGAGCAGACAGTTTTTTTTTTTAAGAACCTGATTAGAGGCATATGCTCTAAGAGGCTTCAAAATAGGGTGGACTCGGGACACAGAACATTGTGTCTGAAGCCCACCCAGGTGTGTTGCAACAGTGAATGAAAATTTGCTGTTGCAACACTGATCCTCCTCCTGGCCAATGGGGAAGCAGGGCAGGTAGGAAACCTGTTTCCCGATTGTTCAAAATGTCAGGCGATTCTATTGGATGCCTAGCACCAGGAGGAGAGGGGAGACACCATGGAAGCTGCTCCAGGAAAGGACACCGGTTACCGGAGCAACTTTCCCCGAGCCTGCCACGCTCTCGCCGCCCACATCCAAGGTAAGGACAGCAGGTGGTGGCGGTGGCTGTGTTAGTGCCGAGTCTCGCAGGCATCAGTCAAGTAAGCTCTCCCAAACTATAATGGGTCAACCAATTTGATTCCACATCATTCAGGATAGAACTTCTCTCTCAATCCAGAGGTTCAGCCATCATAAAAACAAAGAACATCTCCACATAGTGTAAAACCATTCATATACATTTATTAAAAGAAATGAAACACTTACATCCAATAGGAAAAAAACAGGCATTTCATCAAATAGTTCAGTAAGCTTGGTTGTAGATGTAGTATGGAACACAACGATATGGGCCTTGATTTGACGCGTTTCAACTAATAAGATATATCATCTGGTTTTGCACAGAACAGGTAAGTATAACATGTTTGTTTATTAAATAAATAATTTTAAAGTCAGACTTGCAACAGAAGACACTGTGATTGGCACGTGTTTCAGATTAAATACATGCACGTGTAAAGTGTTAACTGCATGTTCAACCTGCCCCAGTATAATTACTCTTAAAGTGGAGGTTCACCTGCCAATTAAATTTTTAACATTAGATTGAGGCTCATTTTGTCAAGGGGAATCGGGTATTTTTTTTTAAAACGAAGCAGTACTTACCGTTTTAGAGAGCGATCTTCTCCGCCGCTTCCGGGTATGGTCTTCGGGACTGGGCGTTCCTATTTGATTGACAGTCTTCCGACAGGCTTCCGACGGTCGCATCTATCGCGTCACGATTTTCCGAAAGTAGGCGAACGTCGGTGCGCAGGTGTCGTATAGAGCCGCACCGACGGTCGGCTTCTTTCGGCTACTCGTGACGAAATGTATGCGACCGTCGGAAGCCTGTCGGAAGACTGTCAATCAAATAAGAACGCCCAGTCCCAAAGACCATACCTGGAAGCGGCGGAGAAGATCGCTCTCTAAAACGGTAAGTACTGCTTCGTTTTTAAAATAACTACCCGATTCCCCTTGACAAAATGAGCATGAATCTAATGTTAAAAAAAAAAATTTGGGTGAACTCCCGCTTTAAGCCGGGTACATACTACAGTTTTATTTATTTTTTCGCAAAAAAAACTGTTAGCTGTCAGTGATCTCCCCCACTGAGCTGTTGTGTTCTGACAGTGGGATGGGCCGATCAGCACTCTCTGCCATTGCTGTTTGGCTGGCTTTTGTCGGACAGACTGACATACACGCAGGTAGAATGTTGGCCGTTTGTAATTTTAAACCGGCAAATGTCGCCCAAGATTTTGCCCGTGTGTATGGGCTTTAGTTTGCTGGAGCTTAGATTGTTGTCTCAGAGGTGGAAAATTCCTGTGCAGGCTGAGATGGAGTTTGCAGTACATCACATTCTGGTTGCAGCGAAATCTTCACATTATCTATAATAATAATAATAATAATAATCTATTAATAGCACTGCTATTTCTGCATGAGCTACATTTTTAACTTGGCTTTTGAGGGACCGGTGCTTTTTCTATTTGGCATGGCCAAGCTGGGCACAGATATTCCATAGGATTTTACATCCCCACTAACAACCATCCCAGTTCCACCCACACCATAACTGTCCGATTAATCATGATAATAAGGGAAAGCCAGGAAATGAAAGTGTGTAAAATGATGGCAGTAATGGTTGTACCATACCTTTTTGTATTAAACACACAGACCGATACCACTGTTAAAACTTTAACCAAACCACCTGCTCAGACTTTCAGGACTCAAGAACCAAGTAACCGTACCAACCAGCAGGTACCACCATAAACACTGTTCACCCACACCTGTGGGGCATCATTACCCAAATAAAGTTAGAGCCGGGAGGGGAGATTACAGGTTGATTGAAGTTTCAGACTGTTGTACCAGACCATAGATGTTAGAACCTATAAGGGAAAACATTCCACCCCCATATGTTGCCTTATTTACATTCAAATCTTGCTTCTAGGCATTTTCTTAACTGTCCAGGATCAAAGCAGTGAGGATCTAATAGATGTTTTCTGTGCCTTCTTATCAGTGACCAGGATGTGAAGTGGGGGGAAGGAGCAGATAAACAGAGAAAGCCAGTAGAACAAGTCTGCACCTTTTATTGTACTAATTCAGTTAAAGCTGTTGACCAAGGAGGACCATACAGGAAGGAAAGGAGGGGTTATGCCCTGTACACACGATCGGAAATTCCGACAAGAAAAGTCCGATATGAGCTTTTGGACAAAAATTCCAACCATGTGTATGCTCCATCGGACTTTTGTGGCGGAATTTCTGCCAACAAAAGGTTGAGAGCTGTTTTTTTTTCATTTTCAGACGAAAAAAATTCCTATCGAAAAATCCTATCGCCTGTAGCAATTCTGACGTACAAAATTCCGAAGCTTGCTCGGAAATAATTTGACACATGCTCAGAAGCATTAAACTTCATTTTCTCGGCTTGTCGTAGTGTTGTATGTAACTTCACTGCGTCCTTGACTGTTGAAAGTTCAGTAAACTTGTGTGTATGCAAGCGAAGCTTGAGCAGAATTCCGTCGGAAAAACCATTCAAGGTTTTTCCGACGGAAAATCTGATCGTGTGTATGGGACATTAGTTGTAGGTGGTGACTGGTGACAAGTCCCATGGGGACGTTAGCCACTTGTCCCCAGCAGCAGCACAATATACTGGCAATAACAGACAAACCTTAAAAAAACAAACAAAAAAAAAACACATGAATGGTCCAGATATTGTACACTTCTAAGCTTTATTTGAGAAAGTGCTTTAACCAGTTCTCTACCGAGCCATAATAATATGACGTTGGCAGGAACTGTGTGTCTTTCAGACTGGACGTCATATGACGTCCTGTGAATCTCGGCCGGTAGGGGGCGCGCGCGTGCCCCCGGCGCCACCCACGGCAAAGCTTGTGACCCAGTGTGCGTGCCCGGTGGTCGCGATGTCCGCCGGGCATCCGCGATTGCCGGCAAACACGGCAGGAGTGTGGATCCTGTCAGAGGTGAGGAGACAGATGTGTGTTCCCGGAACAGAGGAACACAGATCGGTTTCCTCCCCTTGTGAGTCCCCTCCCCCCTACAGTTAGAAATCACTCCCAGGGAACATATTAACCCCTTCAGCGCCCCCTAGTGTTAACCCCTTCCCTGCCAGTCACATTTACACAGTAATCAGTCAGTTTTATAGCACTAGACTGTCGAAAGTTCAGAAAACTTGTGTTTCACCACCACAGTTAAAAAAAAGAGCATATATGCCGAAGTATAGGGGCAGGGGTGGACTTTAGGGACCGATTGCCCCTAACATTAGGGGCCGATTGCCTGGCATATATTTTTATTTACTTTTCTTGACAGAGATTTCTTCATCCACATCGATCGATGTGAATGGAGTAATCTGTTCGGTTCTTTTTTTTTTTTCAGCCCATGAGGTCATTTGGGGGGGGGGGGGGTTGTACACTGCCCTGCCATTTTAGCACCTCAAGAAATGAGATAGGCAGTCATAAACTAAAAGCTGTGTAAATTACAGTAAATGTACCATGTCGGACACATGTGCAAGCGCCCAGAGGCGATTCAGTTCGCATGTGTAGCGCTATATACATTTTTCACTCACTCACTCACTTACCATAGTTTGTAGACGCTATAACTTTTGCGCAAATCAATAAATATACGCTTATTGAATCTTGTGAATACATTTTTGCCTAAATGTATGACTAAAATTTCGTTTTTTGGATATTTTTTATAACAAAAAGTAGAAAGAAAAAAAAAATTCCCCAGAGGTGATCACTAGTGATGGACGAACATCTGATGGGGCGGTTCGTGAACGCTAAGCGCAAACTTTCTCAAATGTTCGCGAACCGCACGTTCGCGGCGGGCCCCATTGACTTTAATGGCAGGCGAACATTAAAAACCTGCAGTTCATATTTGCAGCCACAAAATTAGGGTTGTCCCGATACCACTTTTTTAGGACTGAGTACAAGTACCGATACTTTTTTTCAAGTAGTCGCCGATACCGAATACCGATACTTTTTTTTAAATGTGTCCCCAAATGCAGCCATGTCCCCCCACAGATGCAGCCATGTCTCCCCCCCATCCAGCCATGTCTCCCCCCATGTAGCCAGGTATCCCCCCATCCAGCCATTGTCTCCCCCCATGCAGCCATGTATCCCCCCATCCAGCCATTGTCTCCCCCCATGCAGCCATGTATCCCCCCATGCAGCCATGTCACCCCCCATGCAGCCATTGTCACCCCCCATGCAGCCATGTATCCCCCCATCCAGCCATTGTCTCCCCCCATGCAGCCATGTATCCCCCCATCCAGCCATTGTCTCCCCCCATGCAGCCATGTATCCCCCCATCCAGCCATTGTCTCCCCCCATGCAGCCATTGTCTCCCCCCATGCAGCCATTGTCTCCCCCCATCCAGCCATTGTCTCCCCCCATCCAGCCATTGTCTCCCCCCATGCAGCCATGTATCCCCCCATCCAGCCATTGTCTCCCCCCATGCAGCAATGTATCCCCCCATCCAGCCATTGTCACCCCCATGCAGCCATGCATCCCCCCGTCCCGCCATTCTCTCCCCCCCCATCCAGCCATTGTCTCCCCCCATGCAGCCATGTATCCCCCCATGCAGCCATTGTCTCCCCCCATGCAGCCATTGTCTCCCCCCATGCAGCCATGTATCCCCCCATCCAGCCATTGTCTCCCCCCATCCAGCCATTGTCTCCCCCCATCCAGCCATTATCTCCCCCCATCCAGCGTCTCCCCCCCATCCAGCCATTGTCTCCCCCCATCCAGCCATTGTCTCCCCCCATCCAGCCATTGTCTCCCCCCATCCAGCGTCTCCCCCTATCCAGCCATTGTCTCCCCCCATCCAGCGTCTCCCCCCATCCAGCCATTGTCTCCCCCCATCCAGCCATTGTCTCCCCCCATCCAGCGTCTCCCCCCATGCAGCCATGTCACGCTTACCTGCATCCCCGCTGCCGCCGACTGTGTAATACGCCGGGAACATTACAACTTTGAATCGCTGTAATGATTGGCGCCGCGCTGCGTATAGACACTCCCCCTCGCTCGGGATTGGACAGTTCATCCGAGCGAGGGGGAGTGTCTATGCGCGGTGCGAATCATTACAGCTATTCAAAGCTGTAATGTTCCCGGCGTATTACACAGTTGGCGGTAGCGGGGATGCGGCAAACGGCGGCGGGATGCGGCGTCACGGCGACGGCGGCGCCTGTGGGGGGGTGGGAGAAGGGGGGGGAAAGTATTCTATTTGAGTATCGGGGGTATTTGCGGGAGTACGAGTACTCCCGCAAATACTCGGAATCGGTATCGGGACAACCCTACACAAAATACTTACTAGCTGTGCACAAATAGTCCCACAACATGGACACTGACCTACCAGAAGTATTAAGCGAAAAATTAGCCCATAGGCGTTCACCTGACAGCAAACAACTTTGTATTCTGTGGCTGGAGGTACATTAACCACTTCAGCTTTACACACACAGCTCCCAGTTCTCGCTCTGTAACGAGCGATCGCAGGTGCCCAACGTTGATTGTGCCCGCCGGGCACGCCTATCGGCACCAGGGCGAGCAGGGGGGGGCGCGCCCCTAGTGGCTGAAATGCAAAATCACGTTATTTTACGTGATTTTGTGCAGCCGAGCCGACCTGCCGCCGTAAAACTACGGTGGGTGGTCGGCAAGAGGTTAAGCTATTCACCGGATACAGAAGTAAGTGCCGGCTTTGTATTCTGTGGCTGGTGGTACATTAGGCATTCACCGGATACAGAAGTAAGTGCCGGCCAGTAAAGGCCCCAAAAATTAACCCACAGGCATTCACCTGAATTTGAATCAAACACGGTCTACTGGTCACATGTGTTGATTTCCTCCGAGATCCATGCCTCATTCATTTTGAGAAATGTGAGGTAGTCAACACTGTTGTGAGCGATAGATGCGACCGTCGGAAGCCTGTCGGAAGACTGTCAATCAAGAAGGAACGCCCAGTCCCGCAGCCCATACCCGGAAGCGGCGGAGAAGATGTATCTCTAGAACGGTAAGTACGGCTTCAATTTAAAAAAAAAACTAGCCCATTCCCCTAGACAAAATGAGCAGGAATCTAATCTTAAAAATTGTCATTTCCGGGTGAACCTCCACTTCAAAAAGGACTTTTGTGGACCTTTTAGATAGCTATTGGATTGAACACAGCCTGTCCCTGCTCCACAGAGCACAGCAACCTCTCCCTACACTGACAAGAAGCAGAATGTAAAATGGCCACCAGATCAGGTCTAGTTATAAGGTAGGGGGTATGTCCATGTGCTGAAATGTCTCAATTGGCTGTCTTGTACCACCTGATGGATGTGTCATGGGTCAAAGTTCCTCTCAACGACCGCCGGGCGAACCGCCAGGCCACCCCTAGTGATCACATACCACCAAAAGAAAGCTATTTGTGGGGAAAAAAAGAACGCAAATTTTGTTTGGGTACAGCATTGCATGACCGCAAATTGTAAAAAGTGCTCTGGTGAGGAAGGGGGCAAATCTCTCCAGTCCTTAAGTGGTTAAAGCTAAATGCTGTTGCCCTTTAAAGTGTTGATCATTTTCTGTGATTCACTCCCAAAACAATCTACATTTGTCAGGTTTCATCTGAGTTGGCAGACTTTCCCTCTCTTACCATGGGATGTGATGAATAGTAAGGAGTCTCCGGAATGTAAAGTGTAAATAACAGCTACGACAAATAGGCAAGGCTTCTCATTACACTATTGTAGTGAGGGAGGGTGTCAGCATCGGGTTTCACTTTAAATTCACTTAGAACCTCCGCAGTAATTCACAAGTAGGACGCCTTCAGCCAAGCAGTGAGCACCAAATTGAGGTAAGGAAGCCATTGTGGAGCCAACACCGAAGGAAATTGTTTAGATTCCTATCAGTATCTAAAATGCATAAGTCCACACGGAAATTTCATTTGTTTTACTGGTTACAGTTTTGCAACATTTACCTTATTAAGTGGTAACTGATGCATCTGTAGTGATAGATTGTGATTTTTTTTATTATTATTATCAATGCAGACTTTTGCCTACCAAGCCAATTCTGATATTTCTCTCCTAGATGTAAAAATCATAATTTTTTTTCCAGAAAATTACATAAACCCCCAAACATTATATATGTTTTTTTTTACCAGAGACCTAGAAAATAAAATTGCAGTCGTTGCAACTTTTTATCTCGCACAGTATTTGCGCAGCAATTTTTCAAACGTGTTTTCTTTGAAGATAAAACAGTTTCATGCTTAAAAAAAAAAACAGTAAAGTTAGCTAAATTTTTTTGCGCAATGTGAAAGATGATGTTACGCCGAGTAAATAGCATACGCTTCAAAATTGCACATGCTCATGGAATGGCGCCAAACTAGGCGACGCCTGATTTTTTTTACTGGTTGCATGTTTTGAGTTACAGAGGAGGTCTAGGGCTAGAATTCTTGCTCTCGCTATAATGTTTGTGGTGATACCGCACGTGTGATTTTAGCACTGTTTACATATGTGGGCACGACTTACGTATGTGTTAGATTCTGCGTGCGAGCACACAGGGACAGGGGCACTTTGAAACTTTTTTGTTATTATCAATTTTACTTTTATTTTTCTAGTTTGATACTTTTTTTTTTTAAATACTTTTATTCCTATTACAAGGAATGTAAACGTCCCTTGTAATAGGAATAAGCATAACGGGTCCTCTTTACAGTGAGATATGGGGTCAATAAGTGCCCATATCTCACCTCTAGGCTGGGAAGACTGAAATAAAAAATAAATAAAAAAAACAACCACACACAATCTCAGCTTCCTAGCCGAGGCAGCACCAATATTTCAAATGTAGAGGCCGGGCCTGATGTCATAACATCGCGCCTGGCCTCCGAACGATCATAGAAACCATCCGGTCTGCCGGAAAATCTCTATAGTCAGCATCCGGGGCCGGCAGATCTCTTCTTCTGTTCGCCAATGGCAGCGGCGAGCCTGGAGAAGCACGGAGGGTGCACGGACGTTCCCTCTCCCACCCGTAAGAACGATTTAGCGAGCTATGATCATTCTTATGGTGTATCACTGGCTGAAAAATAAAAAAAAAGATATCTGAATGATGTTTGTAACTGCAGGCATCATTCAGATATTGTTAAATGGAATGCCAAATATTAACCACTTAAGCCCCGGACCAATATGCAGCCTAAAGACCCAAGGTGTTTTTACAGTTCGGGACTGCGTCGCTTTAACAGACAATTGCGCGGTCGTGCGACGTGGCTCCCAAACAAAATTGGCGTCCTTTTTTCCCCACAAATAGAGCTTTCTTTTGGTGGTATTTGATCACATCTGCGGTTTTTAGTTTTTGCGCTATAAACAAAAATAGAGCGACAATTTTGAAAAAAATGCAATATTTTTTACTTTTTGCTGTAATAAATATCCCCCAAAAACATATATAAAAACATTTTTTTTCCTCAGTTTAGGCCGATACGTATTCTTCTACCTATTTTTAGTAAAAAAAAATCGCAATAAGCGTTTATCGATTGGTTTGCGCAAAATTTATAGTGTTTACAAAATAGGGGATAGTTTTATTGCATTTTTATTTTTATTTTTTTACTACTAATGGCGGCGATCAGCAATTTTTTTCGTGACTGCGACATTATGGCGGACACTTCGGACAATTTTGACACATTTTTGGGACCATTGTCATTTTCACAGCAAAAAATGCATTTAAATTGCATTCTTTATTGTGAAAATGACAGTTGCAGTTTGGGAGTTAACCACAGGTGGCGCTGTAGGAGTTAGGGTGCACCTAGTATGTGTTTACAACTGTTTGGGGGTGTGGCTGTAGGAATGACGTCATCGATCGTGTCTTCCCTATAAAGGGAATGACGCGATCGATGCGCCGCCATAGTGAAGGACGGGGAAGCCGTGTTTACACACGGCTCACCCCGTTCTTCAGCTCCGGGGAGCGATCGCGACGGAGCGGCTATAAACAAATAGCCGCGCCGTGGTCCCGGATCGCTCCCCGAGCGGACCCGACCTCCGCATGTAGCGGGGGGGGTCCCGATCGGACCCCCCACCCGCTAATAGGCGAGGACGTACGTGTACGCCCATGTGCCTGTACGTGCCATATTGTGGACGTACATGTACATGCGGGGGTCGGGAACTGGTTAAATAATAAAATAAAAAAAGGGGGGGTACCTTCACCCTATATCAATATAGAAGCAAATAGTTGTGAGGCTAGAGTGGACTTTATTGGTACCATAATACTTGGGATTAGGGATGAGCCGAACACCCCCCGTTCGGTTCGCACCAGAACTTGCGAACAGACCAAAAGTTTGTGTGAACTTTAGAACCCCATTAAAGTCTATGGGACTCGAATGTTTGAAATCTAAAGTGCCAATTTTAAAGGCTAATGTGCAAGTTATTGCCCTAAAAAGTTTTTGGGAACCCAGTCCTGCCCCAGGGGACATGTATCAATGCAAAAAAAAGTTTTAAAAACTACTGTCTTTTCGGGAGCAGCGATTTTAATACTGTTTAAAGTCAGACAATAAAAGTGAAATCTTCCTTTCGTACCTGGGGGGGAGGGGGGGGGTATAGTATGCCTGTGAAGTAGCGCTTGTTTCCCGTGCTTAGAACTGTCCCTGCACAAAGTGTCATTTCCGAAGGAAATATGTCATTTAAAATCACTTGCGGATATAATGAATTGTCGCCTCCCAGCAATACAGAGAAGAGTCATTGATAAAAAAAAAAAAAAATGCGTGGGGGTCCCCCCAAATTCTATTACCAGGCCCTTCAAGTCTGGTTTGGATATTAAGGGGAATCCCCCAAAGCATCCTCCCAATGTTGAGGGCATGTGGCCTGGCACGGTTCAGGAGTGGGGGGGGCGCTCTCTCATCCCCCTCTCTTTTCCTGCGGCTTGCCAGGTTGTCTGCTCGGATTAAGGGTCTGGTATGGATTTTTGGGGGGAACTCCACGCCAATTTTTTTTTATTTGGGGTGGAGTTCCCCTTAAAATACATACCAGACCTGAAGGGTCTGGTATGGATATTTGGGGGGAACCCCACATCATTTTTTTTATTTGACGCAGGGTTCTCCTTAATATCCATACCAGACCTGAAGAGCCTGGTAATTGAATTTGGGGGACCCCCATGCATTTTTTTTTATTTTATCAATGACTTTTCTCTGTATTGCTGGGAGCCGACAATTCATTATAGCCGGTGGTTTTAAATGACTTTTTATCCTTCAGAAATGACACTTTGTGCAGGGACAGTTCTAAGCACGGGAAACAAGTGCTGCTTTATAGGCATACTATACACCCCCCTAGGTACGAAATTTAAAGGAATATTTAACTTTTATTGTTTCACTTTAAGCATTATTAAAATCTCTGCTCCCGAAAAACGTCCGTTTTAAAAACTTTTTTTTTGCATTGATACATGTCCCGTGGGGCAGGACCCAGGTCCCCAAACACTTTTTATGACAATAACTTGCATATAAACCTTTAAAATTAGCACTTTAAATTTCTCCCATAGACTTTTACAGGGTGTTCCGCGTCTTTTCGAATTTGCCGCGAACACCCCAAATTGTTCGCTGTTCAGTGAACAGGCAACGCTCGAAGCTCATCCCTACTTGGGATACACACATATTGATAAAACAAAATAATTTTCTATTGCGTTTTACAACATATTTGAAACATACAATTTTAAAACTCTGTCAAATCTGAAAAAAGGGGATACAAGTGAGAGAAATAGTGATACCAGTTCACCCTGTAGCAATCATACCAGCATGCTCGACATGTTTCGCGGACAGTACTCCGCTTCTTCAGGAGCTTTGTTTGCATGTATATGATGTGTATAAGATAGAGATCCTGTATGATACTACAAAATAGAAAAAGAAAAACATGTTTAACTACTTCACTACCAGCCACTTTCGCCTTTCCTTCACAGGCCAATTTTCAGCTTTCGGCTCTGTCGCACTTTGAATGACAATTGCGGTCATGCTACACTGTACCCAAACAAATTTTTTTATAATTTTGTTCCCACAAATAGAGCTTTCTTTTGGTGGTATTTGATCATATCTGTGGATTACATTTTTTGCTAAACAAACTAAAAAATAACAAAAATTTGGAAAAAAAATATGTTTTTCTTTGTTTCAGTTACAACATTTTGTTTTCTCCTTCACTGATGGGCACTGATCAGGCGGCACTGATGAGTTGGCACTGATAAGGTGGCACTGATGGACACTAAGGAGGATGCACTGATATGTAGAATTGATGGGCACTGATAGGCGGCACCGATATGCAGCACTGATGGGCACCATTAGGCAGCACTGATAGGTGGCACTGATGGGCACTGACAGCAGCTGTAATGGGCGCTGACAGGCGGCTGTGATGGGCACTGACAGACGGCACTGATAGGCGGTAATGATTGGCACTGATGGGCAGAACTGATGATGAGTTACTGACAGGTTTGACTGCTGGGCACTGATTGGCACTATGATGGGCACTGACTGGCACTGTGGTGGGCACTCATTAGCACTGATATGGTCACTGATTGTCACTTTGATGGGCACTATCAGACTTTTTTTTATGGGGCACTGCCTTACCGCTTATGGGCACTTTTTAGCTGCTGATGGGCACATCTGATTATCAGCACAGACCCCCCCCTCCTCTGACTGGGAGAGCTCAGCAAAGCGAGAGAAGGCCAAACAAATGCCTGATCCTCCCCTGGCAGCCTCCGATCTCTGAGTGAAGACAGACCAGGACTCCGCCAAGGCTTCCTATTGTCCTGGTGGTGGGAAGGGGGGGGAAAGGACAACAACCCAGAGCCAAGATGGTAAAGGCTAATAAATCTCTGGGGAAGCAGGCACCCAGGGAGTGGCACGTGAGGGCATAGGGGAAGCTGGACGTGCCAAAACCAGCCGCAGGAGCCCAAGAATAGCAAAGCCAAGAAGGCGGCTATAAAGAAGCAGGTGAAGGAGAATTATGTGCTGAAGCTGGGCACCAGATCAACTTTATCTGACAGCAGAGTGTCAGCCCCAAATAGACTGCCAAACTTCTGCTGGACTCCTAGTGAGTATATACAGAAATAAACAGAACTTGATGAGAGTGTGCTGTGATGTCTGGGGGTGAATATTGGACACATTAGAAATCATTGGGCTGTGTCATGATGAGGAGCAGTGATCTGATTACTGCTATGTATTATGACAATCCTCCAAACATCATAAAAAATGGATAGACAATGTTGTCACCCTAAAAAAATAACACATTCAAGGGCCCAGGCACCATACACATGCCTCCCACTGTCAAACACGCACAGCATAGTCAAAGATGATTACAAAACCGTTTTTTAAACTAAAACCTCAGTATTCAGGTTAAAATTACAGTGTTGGCACTTTGAAATAAATATGTTGGTTTTGTGTCGCGGTTTGGGCACTTGGGCTCAAAACGGTTCGCCATCACTGGTATAGGGGTTAGGGTAAATAGGCAAACAGCTTCACAGTTGTAATTTTGGCAAGTCAGCCCTAATGCCGCGTACACACGATAATTTCTCGGCTTGTAAATAAAACGTTTTTTTTTCCAACTTCATCATTAAAACGACGTTGCCCACACAGATCGTTAAAAAGAAATGCTCTAGCAAAGCGCGGTGACGTACAACACGTACGACGGCACTATAAAGGGGAAGTTCCATTCGGATAGCTCCACCCTTGGGGCTGCTTTAGCTGATTTCGTGTTAGTAGAAGACGATTCGCGCTTTTCTGTCTGTTACAGCGTGATGAATGTGCTTGCTCCATTACGAACGGTAGTTTTACCAGAACGAGCGCTCCCGTCTCATAACTTGCTTCTGAGCATGCGCAGGTTTTTCACGTCGTTTAAGCCCACACGATCATTTTTTACAACCCGAAAAACGACATCGTTAAAAAATGCAGCATGTTCGAATTTTTTTTTTGTTGTTTTTCAGAACCCGAAAAATTATGTGAAGCCCACACACGATCATTTTAAATGACATTTTTTAAAAAGTCGTTTTTTACATGCCGAAAAATGATCGTGTGTACGCGGCATAAGAGTTACACCACCCAACCAGGTCCAAGTCCTCTAAATTTTCTCTCCTGAAATTAGGAAATAGAGCTTGGCCCTCTCCCCACTGCACCTTTGATTGGACAGTAAAGGAACAGCATCACCCTTTTCAGATCACTACTTATATTTGCCATGTCATAATGTTGGTTGCATTTTAAAGTACATTTTATAATATATAATGAAAACATAACTGCATTAAATAGTGTTTTTATGTGAATCAATCTAGCCATGCTTTATTTTTCATATTTTGTAGTACTGATACCCCTAGGCTGAATACTACTGGTTACTACAAATTTTGGCACTGGAAGGTATTCATCTGCAAAAAAAACTGACCCACAAACAACAATAGAGAACCATACATGGTACACATTGACTCATTTTCACTTTTGTACACACAGGGTGGTTGGCGGACACCATGGAGATTTCATCAGTGGCAGAAAATCATGCAATTTACAATAATTTTGACGCAAGAAAGTACCTGGATAAGTTTTATGCAATAGATGAAGACGAGGAGATGACCAAAGAGTCAAGTTTCCTGCTCACATTTATGAAAAATGTGTTTTCATCAGGTATGTAATACTGTTGATGCCAGTATATTCTCCCATCTATTCTAGGTCTATTCAGGTCTGGGTTGGAATGAAAGCATTATTTTAGTTTGAAATGTCCTAAAAATAATTATTTAACTTTATCTTACCTTTTCTGTTTCAACAAATTGTTGAGTTTTTACATTTTACAAAACATTGATATACCATGGAGACAGCAAAAGACACGGCATTAGCCAAGGATAAAATCGTCAACCGAAAACGTAATTTACTTCATGGCCACATTACTCATATCATCAATATAACTGGTACATTCATTTGTTATTGTGGTGAAACAAACTAGGGTTGCCATCTGTTTGGGATCCACCCGGACAGTCCAGGTTTTTGAATCAGGTCTTCGGGTTTCAGGCAGACTGAAACCCAGACACATTATTCAGACTGGGCTTCCCAAGTAACCAAGATAATCACACACAAATCTATTGCCATCCAGGAGCAATTTGCAATTTGGCCACACCCGCTGTGACACTACCACTAGGTGGCTGTCTGGGGACAGGTTCGGAATCACTGGAGGGCAGGGTGATGATGTCAGCAAAAGCAATTTGGCCACACCCACTGTTCACTGTGACACTACCACTAGTTGGCCGGGCACTAGAAACAAGAAGGTTATGGGTATATGGGGTATCTCAGCCAATGGGCAGGAGTTCTGGTGGCCTGCAGTCCAACCAGAAGTGATGGTTCTGCCAGCTGGAGAACCTGTCGTGGTCGGAGGTAAAGGGGAAGGTGTCGCCAGGAAGGGACTATCCGCCTTATTACCAGGGACCACAGTGAGTAACTGAAGCAAGTACCAGAGCAGAATTCTCACCAACCGGGGACGTAGAAGAATCAGGAAACTTCAGTTTAAATCAAGCCAGCGGAGGTGATGCTTTGAGCAGCCTTGTGTGTCAAGCCAGGGACTGAGCAGACCAGTGGGGTGAAGCTTGAGTGCCAAACTAGGGACCCACTAGGGTGAAGCTTGAGGAAGATACCACCGTGAAGATTGGAGGAGCTCAAGGGATTCAGTGATGGCGAATCAGTGGATCTAGTGAGAGACCAGGAGCTCAGTGTATTGGAGAACTACAAGGAGCGATTGTAGTGGAGGCGAAGGAACTGTTAAGTCTTTTGTGTTTGTAACTGTTAAAAACTGTTGCCATAGGAGACAGCATTCCTACACATGCAGATTTGGCCTCTTGCTGGATGCCTTTTCCTGCATGGCTGTCCACCTATTCAAGTCTCGGAGTCTGACAATTAATCTTACAACTACCTAAGGGTATCCTGGCCCTATTCCTCTCTCCCCAAAAATTCAAAAAGGACTGTTAGGAGAAATAAAACCTCTTTTGCATCCAAGAAGTGTCTGGCGCCCAATAACTTTAATTATCTTACACCCACTATGCCTCACGACCCACCACATACAGAAGGATGTCAACTATCTCTGGCTCTAGAGGTGCTCATCAGACCAAAGGAGACCTGGGACCTTGCTACATATTGTGCATTTATTATTATTTTTTTCTTAGGATCCTGCAGAGCATGGCACCTGCAATCAGCAGATCGTGGGTGTAATGCCAAGCTCCAGCAGATTCTAAGTAAAACTGTCTGCCCATATGTTAAATGTGCGGGGGGAGAGAGAAAGAGGGGACATTTTCTAACACGTGTCATGCGATATGTCAAAACTCTCCTTCTCCAGGCGCTTCGTTCCCAATATACAGACTCAGGTTTCCTTTCATTATACGATGTTTATTCTTCCACAGACAGAACAGCAAACAATTAATGCTTACATATTAGCAGCTGATAAAACATCATTGCAGGATGGTACTTCAGAAAGTTAACAGACGGAGGAAATAGATGTTATGATGGTACGTCTGTCTGCTGGGAAAGTTTCCTTACAGCAGGTTGGGTTCCAACCTCCATCTTCTCTGTAGGGTCGTAACCCTAAGGCTTCCTAGCTAACTACGCAACCCACATGTGTTCTTATACTGGTTTAAAAGCCAAGCTAAGCATAATTAGATTAGCTCCAAAAAAGGTTGGTGATAAATGTAACACCCACTTGTGTATTTTTAAGTAACATCTCCACCCACTGTCTTGACTTAGGTCTCCTAAAATACATGAAGCCTACGACAGATGTAGTGTCGTCCTGTAACTGACCTTGTCCTCAAACTACCATGTTTAATCCAATGATTCAGAAACATTTATCACATAATAAATATTAATAAATTTAAAATCTAACACCATACCTTCCATTTGGGCAGACAGTTATGCCTTGTACACACGAAAAGGTCAGACGGAAGCTTTTCATTGGATATTCCATCCGTGTGTATGCCCCATCTGACTATTTCCGTCGGAAATTCCATTTGCCTGGATCCAATTCCAACGGACTAAAAACTATGCATGCTCAGAATCAAGTCGACGCATGCTCGGAAGCATTGAACTTCATTTTTCTCAGTTCGGCGTAGAGTTGTACGTCACCGCGTTCTTGATGGTCAGAATTTGGTGTGACCGTGTGGATGCAAGACAGCTTCAGCTTGAGAGTTTAAAACCGGTCATGTGTACAGGGCATTACTGGAGAGTAAGAAGAACAATTACCTACAAGAGTGCTCATCAGAACCCTTGCAGTTCATTGGGAACTACAAGCTACCTGCTGCTGAAATGGAAGACAGTACTTGTCGTTCAGTCATTCACAGAACTCTTTGAATGAATGACACCATATTGCTGTACTGTTTTCAAATTGTGACAGAAGCTGTGGGGAGAGGATCCCCCGTCCACTGTCACATTGGGGGGGGTTGCTAAACATGTTATATGTTACATCTTAACATCTTCAGAAAGGTGAACTTAGCCTTTATTGGTACATTTAGCAGACCAAAATTGATCAAATAAGATCATTGTTGACTTTTAGTTGCCCTTTAAAACTGTGAACATATTACATTTTTTTTTTTTTTTTTTTAGGTCGTGTGGAAGGCAATAGTCTTATAGATATTGGTTCTGGTCCCTCCATCTATAATATACTGTCGGCCTGTGAAAATTTCAAGCAGATATACCTTACAGATTATTCTGAAGACAACCTGCGGGAAGTAGGAAAATGGCTAAAAGGTGATAGTGAGGCCTATGACTGGTCCCGATATATAAAATATATCTGTAACATTGAAAACCACAGGTATGTACAAAACATCCATTATTGTGCATTGAATATGGAAGAGTTCACTTGAGTTGCTAATTTCTGATAAATGCAGAAAAGAAGGTCTGCTCTAATTCATCCCAAAGATGTTCTATCGGGTTCAGGTCAGAAATCTGTGCAGGCCAGTTAATGGACCTTGTTAGTGCACTGGTCCAAATCATTTGGTGGATGAAATAACTATAATCCCCCTCCCAATAGAACACCTTTGGAATGAATTAGAGCGGAGACTGTGAGCCAGGCCTTCTCGTCCACATCAGTGCCTGACCTAACAAATGCACTTCTAGAAATTACAATGCATTTGTTTGTTAGCATTTCCGGCTCCAGCTGCGAACAATGGCTACGAGTGGACGGGCTTGTGTGGGTGATGTCACTCAATGTAGCTCCGCTCTACGTGTTTCAAAGTGATATCGTCATCAGGAGCAGCATTCATCAGATTAAATAAAAAAATAAAAAATGAGCCAGACTTGAAGCACCAATTGGTCTTTTTTCTGACGTCACTTTTCCTTTTTCTATTTTTACTTGTATATGTATGCAGTTTCCAGATTATTTAAAATATTTTCCTGAACTATATATTTGCCGTCTCCTGAGAAAGTGGATCTGACGTCAAAACATGTTACAAATATGTTTTGGCTCAACATCTGTATGCTGTAATTTGGACGCTGTTCTTAAAGATAGCTTACATATGAATTGTATTTTTGGTTTATATATAATAAAGTTTCAAAAACTTAACAAAAAAATAAAAAAATTAGGAGGTGCTTTTCCTTTCAGTGCACCAAAATCCATTTGTTTTTTTTTATAAATTTAGAAATTTCTAACTCTGGTGATGGTTACATTTTGAGGCATAGTAATATACATAACATGTCTCCTCTCTTTCATTCTTGTTGGTATTTAACCACTTCAGCCCCGTAAGAATTTACCCCCTTCCTGACCAGAGCACGTTTTGCGATTCGGGAACTGTGTCGCTTTAACTGACAATTAACTCACCTCTGCGATGAATTTTTTTTGCGCTATAAACAAAAGAAGAGCAACAATTTTGGAAAAAAAAGCAAAACATTTTTTTTTACTTTTTGCTATAATAAATATCCCCAAAAATATATAAAAAAAAAATTTTTTTCCTGAGTTTAGGCCGATGCGTATTCTTCTACATATTTTTGGTAAAAAATCGCAATAAGTGTATATTGATTGGTTTGCGTAAAAGTTATAGCGTCTACAAAATAGGGGATAGTTTTATGGCACTTTTATTATTATTTTTTTACTAGTAATGGCGGCGATCTGCGATTTTTTTATTTAATTTTTTTATCGTGACTGCGACATTATGGCGGACACATCGGACACTTTTGACGCTATTTTGGGACCATTGTCATTTATACAGCGAACAGTGCTATACAAATACACTGATTACTGTGTAAATGACACTGGCAGGGAAGGAGTTAAACACTAGGGGGCGAGGAAGGGGTTAAGTGTGTCCTATGACAGGGAGCAGTAGATCATTGTCCTGTCACTAGGCAGAACAGGGAAATGCCTTCTTTACATAGGCATCTCCCCATATGCCTCTATGTGACACGATTGTGGGCCGACCGCGAACATCACAGGGCCTTGGGGATGGTCACGGAGAGTTCTGAGGCGCGTGCGCACGCCACGCGGCTTCTTAAAGGGGAATTACAGGTACGTCCATTTGCCCACCGCTGCCATTCTGCCGACGTATATCGTATTCATAGTATATATCGTTTTTCTGAGAACAATGGGTGGTGGAAATCTGCACTTGATTTGCAGCCCCAGGAATTGCCAGGGTTCATTGTTCAACTTGGCTCAGAAATTGTGCATGTGGTTTAATACCATCCATTCTTTTTCTAATGGGTGGGCCCTTAGATATAAACCAGTAAGGCCCCTTTCACACCTGTACGACTTGTCCCACGATTTGTGATGGCAAAGTAGCATGACAAGTCGTTTCCCATGATTTCCAATGACATTCATATTAGTACGACTTCAAGGCGTCCAAGTAGTCCCTGCACTACTTTGGTACGATTTTGATGCCACTTACACAGGCATTCCTTGAAATCGCTGCAAAATCACAGTAAAATCGCCCGACTTTGAAGTCTCAGTAATGTCCAAGGGGCCTAATGCGGTTTACATATGTGGTTCACAGCAGGGGTCAATTCCTGGGGAAAAAAAGTGTGGACACTCCCCCAAAAACGGCATTCCTGCTGTGGAAAATATACAGGAACGCCGTTCTCATGCGTTCCTGCAGGACTCTAGCCCTGGTTCACAGACCATGTACAGATCAGATCCAAGCAGCTCTATACCATGTGATTGATTATGATACAGAGCCACTCAGATCAGCTCTGCACATTGTGGGCCAGATCCACGTACCTCCGCGCATTGTTCCGTCCGGCGTAGCGTATCTCAGATACACTACGCCGCTGTAACTTTCAGCGTATTTTCCGTATCCTGAAAGAATTTGCGCCGTAAGTTACGGCGGCGTAGTGTAACTGTGTCGGCGTAAGGGCGCGCAATTCAAATGGATGAGATGGGGGCGTGTTTTATGTTAATACGTCTTGACCCGACGTAATTGACGTTTTTTTTTAACGGCGCATGCGCCGTCTGTGGGGGTATCCCAGTGCGCATGCTCCAAATTAACCCGCAACAAGCCAATGCTTTCGACAGGAACGTCATTCTACGCAAAGCCCTATGCGCGAACGACTTACGCAAACGACGTATAATTTTCAAATTTCGAGGCGGGAACGACGTCCATACTTAACATTGAGTACACCTCATATAGCAGGGGTAACTTTACGCCGGAAAAAGCCTTACGGAAACGACGTAAAAAAATGCGGCGGCCGGACGTACGTTTGTGGATTGGCGTATCTAGCTAATTTGCATACTCGACGCGGAAATCTACGGAAGCGCCACCTAGCGGCCAGCGTAAATATGCACCTTAGATCTAGCCCAGCTTCAGGTGTATCTTGTTTTGTGGATACAAAACAAAGATACGCCGGAGCAAACTAGAAGTTACGCGGCGTATCAATAGATACGCCGTCGTAACTTCTTTGTGGATCTGGCCCTGTGTCTGTGAACTGAGCTGTCCAATGACGGTTTGGTTCACAGCCATTAACAGGCCCAGTGGTGGTCAGTGGGATATTTCTGGAGTGACATTTATGAACCTATGGTGTTACTATAATTCACAATGCTTTGCCATTATCGGTGTTGGATTTGGTGCACAAATCTGTCTTTAAAAAACTGAATTTCAATTGTATCTACTTACTTTGATAAAATAATTTTTTTAGCATGGACATTTAAAAAAAAATACCTGCAATGAGTGTGATATTCTCAATTCTAGGTCCACAGAGGAGGAGAAGGCTGAAAAGATCCGCAGGAAAGTCTCACTCATGAAGTGTGATGCCACCAAAGCCAATCCCTTAGAGCCAAATTCCCTTCCCCTGGCAGACTGTGTGATTGTCGCCTCATGCCTCAGCTGTGTTTGCAAGAATGTTGAAGATTTTAAAACTGTCGTACAGAATGTTTTGTCTCTGCTCAGACCCGGGGGTCATCTAATTATTACTGATTACTTAAGGACCACATATTACACGATCGGCGAGACAAAGTTGCCAATTCTGTCACTTGATGAAAATATGGTGCGAGAGGCGGTGGCTGAGAGCGGATGTGAGATTCAGGAGTTTACAACGTTTACTGACTTCAATTATCCAGAAGAGCTGTTTGATTGTAAAGTAGTTTTCTGTCTTCTAGCCCGCAAACATTGAAGCCATAGACATAGAGGGAAAATAGAAAAAGTGGCAGGAGTAACGTCAATGTCCTTTTTAAATCAACTTTATGGTAGACCAAGCCAGATCTTTAGTTTTTATTAGTTGTAGTTGTTTTATTAACATTCATTAGCAGATTACAAGCAGCAGCAGATTTATATTGGTGGGTTTTATTTATGATAGTGGGACTGTTTTTTTTTTAACCTTGCATTGGGCAACACCACAGGGGCACTGGTATGAACGGGCCCCTAATCTTTGTGTTTGTGAACATACTTGTAAAGATCCGCACACATTTACTTCTCTAAATTCTGTGTGTAGTCACTATGCCTGGCTGTGTCACACATTTCAAAGAGCCTGCCTTCTGAACTACAGAGGGGATGAGAGGAGGAGTTTCAGGAGGCGGAGTCAGTACAGGAATCACCGCTTGCAGGCAGCAAGGTACTATGGACAGTGCCAGATTTTTCAGGCATGTGCCCACCGGCAGTCCCGATCCTGACCTCCCTGGGGCCCTAAGCAAAATGACATGGCACATTAAAAATGAGAAGCGGGGGGCGCTGACGACAGTGACATGTCACATTAAAGAAAGTTGAGAAACGGGGGTAGGGGGTGTTCTGCTGTCGGAAATGACATCTTACATTAAATTGAGGAAGCAGAGGGTACTGACTTCTTACCTCTTCTCCCATGCAGCCAGCGAGTTGAGAAGCGGGGTGAGGGGGCAAAAATGACTTCTCACCAGACTGGGCCTCTAGTAATTTGCGGGGCCCTAAGCGGCTTGCATAGTGAGCCTATGGGGCGGATTGGCCCTGCCTACAGGTGCCTACATGTGTCCGGAAAACATGTGTATGGCCGGGTACTAACGAGCAAACATGTACGATGAAACCGGTCCGTCGGACCGTTTTCACCGTACATGTCTGCCAGAGGGCTTCTGTACGATGGCTGTACTAACCATCGTACAGAAGTCCGCCTGTAAACAATACGCGGGGCGTGTCCGCGTCGTCGCCGCGACAATGACGTGGCGATGACATTTAAAGGCTTCCACGCATGCGTCAAAGTCATTCGACGCATGCGAGGGACGGCGGGCGTTTGGACATGTACGGTAGGTCTGTACTGACGACCGTACATGTCCGAGCAGGCAGGATTCCAGCGGACGGTTTTAAAACACGTCCAGGAATATTTGTCTGCTGGGAAAAGGCCCGGCGGGCAAATGTTTGCTGGAATTCGGCCCGCTCGCGCCTACACACGACCGAACATGTATGCTGAAACTGGTCCGCGGACCAGTTTCAGCATACATGTTTGGTCGTGTGTACGGGGCCTTAGACATCACTTCCGGGTCACCCTGTCACTTTTCCCAGCTAACAGAGCTGGGGAGGGATGTATTGCAATGCAATGTGCATTGCAATACATTCAGTGGGGCCCAGAGGAAACATGCAGGGTCTTTTAGACCCTGCATGTCTCATTGAAGAGAACCTATCACCTAAAAAACATCACAAAGGTGATTTGTCCCCTATGTGACGGGAAAAAAAGAAAAAGTTAAGCAAAATAAATAAAGTTATACCCAAGCGCATAAAATCTCCCTCAAATTTTTTTTAAGCCCCTCCACCCCCAAATATACGCACGTGTTGGGGGCACCTACACGTAAAAATGTTGATTGCGATACACATGTTACATATCGCCACGCACACCAGAGTGAGAGCAGTAACTCTAGCACAAGACCTCTTCTGTAACATGAAACTATATGGTACTGAAGTATGTCGTCATTTTACAGGCGCACACAAATTTAAGATCTAACATGTTGGGTGTCTATTTACTTGGTGCAACCTAATCTTTTATATTTTGCCAAAAAATTGGATTGTTTATTGTGTTTGCTTGCCCTAAAATTAGTGTGTTTTTTTACTGAAATTTTGCGGTAATTTATCAGTCTTTTTTTTTTGGAGGGGCACTTTATAAGTCTCTGCTTATAGGCTCCTGAGATTGTAAATCCATCCCTGACCATGGTGTATGTAGCCTTCATAAATCGAAAGGAGGAACAGCAGAGGAGAAGCTGCAGGGAAACCTGGACGTTGTGGAAATTGTTGGCCAGCAGACAGGCAGCAATTACAACATGAAAGAAGTTTTTTTCAAGAAAGATTATATTGGATTGTCAATAATAACAATTGTTTGTATTGTTAGTACTAATGTTATAAAATAAAAGTGTATGCTGTGACCATAGAATTCCTTTAAATTACTTCCTATAAATGAAATGCTAAATGAAACACATGGTTATTATATATATATATATATATATATATATATATATATATATATATATATATAATATGTTTATGTTCTTTCAGCTGTGATATTAGCAATTCAAAGAAACATTAAAGGTTATATATTCATAATTAAAGTCTTGACTCATTCATTTAATCATTTGTTTCTCCATCCTATTGTGTTTACACAATGGGATGGTTTTTTCGACGGAATTCCGCTCAAGCTTGGCTTGCATGCACACGGTCACACAAAAGTTCTCGGAACTTTCGTCCGTTAAGAATGCGGTGACGTACAACAACACGACGAGCCGAGAAAATTAAGTTCAATGCTTCCGAGCATGCATCGAATTGTTTCCGAGCATGCGTCGGAATTTTGTGCGTCGGAATTGCTACAAACAATCGGATTTTCCGATAGGATTTTTTTTCGGCTGATGAACCAGCTCTCAATCTTTTGTTGGCGGAAATTCTGACAGCAAAAGTCCGATGCAGCATACACACGGTCAGAATTTCCGTTCAAAAGCTCACATCAGACTTTTGCTGTCGGAATTTCCGATCGTGTGCATACCTCCCAACATTTTGAAAGGGGAATGAGGGACACCTACTAACAAATGTATGTAGGCATAGGGCACGCCCCTGCCACACCCCCTTAAAGGAGAATTAACAAAAACAAATGTTAATTAAATCCACAACTGCTTTTTTTACTACTACTACTATTCCTTTATATTGGCTTTTAAAATTCACAAATGCAGCAATTTAGAATTTGGATGAAAGTTTTAGCACTGGGAAACACTTTTTGATAGATACAAAGTGCATTTTATATACATCTATATAGATCAGATCAAAATGAGGGACAAAAATATCAAAGCTTTCCATTAAATCTACAGTCAATCTACAGTCATTTAATTTTCTTGTCCTAATCCATGTTTCCAGACGTTTCCATTAGTAATGACTTTCTTCCTGATTAGACTTTATGTCATGACACAGGAAGGAGTTGACCAGCTGACCTCATTAGCACACACCCTACATCATCCACCCACCCATTCCCAGGTGCACATTTTTTAAATGAAATGCAATCAATCAGTGATCACCCTTCTCACTAAATACATAATTAGATTGCATAGTGTATGGCCATCTATTATAAATTAATTATAAATTAAATCCTGGGTGCTTAATCTAGCACCCAGGATAAACGGCCTGTAGTAAATGTCTCATTAACTCCTTCATTACAAATCCAGTGCATGCCAACTCCTTCCACGTGTGTGCCAGCATTAGAGTACCTAGGCCCATCATAAACATGTTTTGTCACACTGAATGTCATCAGTAGCAATGAAATGCACTGGATGGAACTAGGCACTGTACCACTGATACACATGTAGAAGCGGTCTTTGTGCACTAGATTTGTGATCTTTGAGAATAAATAACTTCACATTAAATCACTGAGGATGTTTTAAAAGACCCAGGCCTAGAAGATAGCAAAATAGGAGCCCCTATTGTCTTTTTTGATTGAAAAAGTGAAGATTTCAGTGCTATGATGCTCCTTATGCCTTCAAGAGCTAATATGTCACTGGCCCAGGAGAAAATGTTGCCAATGAGTATAAAAAGTCTGCATACTTGTTTCCAGGCTATTCACTTACTAGGTAGTAGGAAGGAGCTCATAGTGAGTGAGTGAATAAATTGTATAGCGCTACAAATGCAAACTGAATCGCCTCAAGGTGCTTATTTCCATCCAGTGTCGTCCTGATCCTTCAGAAGAGATGAGTCTTACGTTTTTTCCTGAAGCCCCGATAGTCTTACAATAGTCGTCAAATGCAACTATGGACCATTTCTTTTTCAATTGCAATGGATAACACAGGACAGAGAGCGATCCGTTCTTTAGATTCTCAAAAAGCTTTTGATATTGTAAAATAGGAATACCTATGGAAAGTACTGTCAGCTTTTGGAATCAGACCCAAATTTATTTAGTGGCTCCGACTTTTGTACAGCTCTCCCACAGCTAGACTAAGTGTAAATAACAACAAACAAAAATTCCCAGCTCACTTACCAGTCAGCGTTCAAACCAAATTGACCCTGTCTAAACCAAGGGGTTTTGTTTACACACATTTGCAAGTACATGCGTAAGCTTCAGCAGCCACGTCACGGCACCCCAGTGTACTGCAGTCATGGGTGTAGCATCAGAGGTTGTAATTGCAACCCGGCCCCTGCTTCAGGTGGGTCCGTGCAGCCTCCCTCTGACATTAACTTTTATATCACTGTGCCTGTGTGGGCAGCGGAGTCAGATGAGGGGCAGGTATATGACCGGAGACCACTCCCCTCCCTTGCACACAGATACCAGGTGGGACAGAGCCGCTGAGTGGAGGAGGTGGGTCATCTGCCGAGGGGCCATTCTCTAGCACAGAATGTCTCATCCTGCTGCCTCCCAGCCCCATGTCTTCCCTATCCCTGCCCCTCTGTGAGCTGGCCCCACCCCCTTCTGGCTTTTGTGTCCTCCCCTCACCTTTTTCACTCCAAGTCAATCCCTGCAAAAATATAGAGGAAAACTTGGAAAGCCGCACTCCAAAAAACGTTCCTTTTATTAAAACTGGTCACAAGAAATACATGCCACAGCAAAAAATAGAACAGAAGCTGACACGTTTCACACTGTAGCCCAGTGCTTAATCATAGCTAGTCAAGTCAATCCCTGCTGATGTGTCCTCACTGATAGCGGGGCCCAGCAGGGAGTACTAACAGGAGCCATCTGGGAGAAGAATATCTGACCTGCAAGAAGTCAAGTTTGTCAGGTGTTGAGAGTTCAGCAATGGGGGGGGGGGGGGGAGAACATTCCAGGACACTGACAGGGCTGGGGGCTTGGTCTCATCAGACTACAGGACATGGTTCCAGTAATCCATGTCCTTAGTCTGCTTGTCTTCAATTTGATGCAGTGTGCGGCATGTGGTCTAAGCACTGACAGGCTGACCCCCCACCCCTTCAACGTCTGCTGCAATGCTGGCAGCACTCATACGTCTATTTCCCAAAGACAACCTCTGGATATGACGCTGAGCACGTGCACTCAATTTTTTTGGTTGACCATGGTGAGGCCTATTCTAAAAGGAACTTGTCCTGTTAAACCACTGTATGGTCTCCGTGCTGCAGCTCAGTTTCAGGGTCTTGGTAATCTTCTTATAGCCCTATGCCATCTTTATGTAGAGCAACAATTTTTTTCAGATCCTCAGAGAGTTCTTTGCCATGAGGTGCCATGTTGAACTTTCTATGACCAGTATGAGAGAGTGAGAGCGATAACACCACATTTAACACACCTGCTCCCCATTCACACCTGAGACCTTGTAAAACAGACGAGTCACTTGACACCAGGGAGAGAAAATGGCTAATTGGGCCCAATTTGGAATTTTTTTCTAAGGGGTGTACTGACTTTTGTGGCCAGTGGTTTAGACATTAATGGCTGTGTGCTATTTTTAGGGGACAGCAGATTTACACTGTTATACAAGCTGTACACTCACTACTTTTCATTGTAGCAAAGTGTCATTTCACACCGGTGGTGTGTCAAAACAGCAAGTCATCAAAACCTCCAATTAATGATGGTTTACAGTAAGCGGAAGTGACGTAATTGGAGATCGTGATTAATTGTCTATTTTGACAGAATGTCCGCTTACCCCCTTCTCAGTGTATCCTTACTATGGACGAGTACCGGGTGTAGCAAGATGGCGGCGACGGAACGTCCCTTCCGTTACCAATTCTGATGGGTCGCCATATCTGACGGAACACAGGCTTGTCAGACAGACTAGTCACATGACACTCTCAGACACAACCAATTACTACTCCTCCTGCCCTCACCATATCAAAATATAAAAGTGGAATAACTTTTTGAAGACAAATATATACCATAGGTCGGGGTAGGCAACCTGGGCCCCTCCAGCTGTTGCAGAACTACAAGTCCCATCATGCCTCTGGGAGTTATTGTAACTGCCAGCTTTGCAATGTCTCATGGAAAATGTAGTTCCACAACAGCTGGAGGGCCCCGGTTTGCCTACCCCTGCAATAGGTTGTAGACTCTACACACGACCGGATCTGTCCGTTGCGATTTATCCACGGATCAGTTCCAGCAGACAAATCCGGTCGTGTGTACGGCCTAGCGGACATTTTTCGGCGGACATTTGTCCAGCCGACCGGTTTTCAATTTCTTAGCATGCTAAGAAATCTATCCGCTGGAAACCTGTCCGTCGGACTGATCCGGTCGTCTGTACAGACTCACCGGATAAGTCCGACCGATCCCCATCCCTCGCATGCGTCGAAGTGATTCGACGCATGCGTGGAAGTATTTACCTTCCAGGGTCGCGCACGTCGTTGCGTCATCGTCGCGGCCACGTCACCGCGTATGTTTTCCGCTGGGATTTTGATCTGATGGTGTGTACAGCCCACCAGATCAAAATCCGGAGCAGAAATATCCGCTGGAAACGGTCCGGCGGACCGTTTTCATCGGATATCCGCTCGTGTGTACAGGGCCTACCACTTTCATACAGACTAAATAATATACAGTACACTGCTTTGGGTTATTTTTTACCAAGGAAATGTAGTAGAACACATTTTGGCCTACATTTATGAAGAAAGATAATTTATTTGCAAAATTTTATAACAGAAACTAAGAAAAACATGTTTTTTTTTCAGAATTTTCAAACATTTTTTCTTTATATAGTAAAAAATATAAATATAAAATATAATTTGTATACAGCGTTGCATGACTGAGTCATTATCATTCAAAGTATGACAGTGCTGAAAACTGAAAAACTACCTGGACTGGAAGGCGGTGTAATAATTCATAGTGCTCTGTGAATCCGTTCTCATGTGATAAATATTTATTAGTAAAAAAAGATATACAATATACATATAGTACATACAAAACAAATATACTTATGTAGAAACTATTAACTATACAATAACCTAAATCGTTGACAACAATATGGCCTGATATAACAGGCAAAGATAATAGTTGAAGAAAAATTACAGATAGTTTTATAAATGATTAAACTGCTGCAGATGAAAGGACTGAGGAGTACATATGAACCTTGGTAATACGGTGAAAACAAAAAACTGCAGCAACAGATTGCGACCAATTAGAATTCACTTTGCTGTTCAAGCTGAACTCTAGTTAGCATAGATTATAACCTTCCCTTGTTCTATCCAAAATTTTAAAAAATGTTGCCAATAGTTCTACTTTAAGCAGTTGATCTGTATGGATTATTTGGGAAAAAAGAGGGCTCTGTTTAGTGTCACCTGAACCTTTCCCAGCTTTATCCTAAACTAAAAAGTTTTGGCTTTACAATATTTGCTCCTCTTAATTGAACGTGCCTGACGGGTGCCAAAGGAATGTATATGTCTGAAGCAACGCTGTATCCTGGCCTAGGCCAACAAGGCCCAGGCCTAGGGAAGCACTTTGCAGGGGGGCAGCACGGAAAGAGTCCCCGCCGGCTTGCGCTACACTGTTAGTGTTGCGGCAGTCTTATGGGGCGGACTGGGATGAAAGGCAAATTAGTCTAGCGCCCCCCCATAAATCGGCCACACTACTTCCGGTATGCGGGAGGCTGGCAACTGTGGGGGGGACACCGCTTCTAAATTTGACTGTCCTATCATCCTGGACCACAAACCTTCCTCACTGTGCTGTATGTTTTTTGCTGCACGATTGGCATGGTTATATCTTCTTAGCCCTCTCTATAAAATTATCAGAAATTTGTGCTTAAAGTAGAACTATAAGCAACACTTTTTTTTTTCATTGTGGATAGAGTGAGGGAGCAATATAACCCCTGTCAGTTTATTTTGTACTATTGCAGAGATTTCCCTTCACTTCCTGCCTCATAGCCAAACAGGAAGTGAGAGGAAATCTATGCAAATTAAGGGAATCCATTGCCCCCCCCCCCCCAGCCCTCAGAACTAGTGTCCCCACTTGGAATTTTCAGGGTGGGTCTTAAACAGAAAGGGGTGTGGCCTTGGCAGGAAGGGGTGGGTCATATTTAAATTAGGGGGTGCATGTGTTTAGTCAGGCCAAGGGCAGCACAAAACCAGGGGTCAAGTCCTGGGGAAAAAAGTGTGAGAACTCCCACCCAAGATCCACTCCCCCACCAAAAAAAAAAAAATGATACGCTCATATGCATAATTACTAAACTGCATGTTTGTTTGTTTTTGATCCACTGTACCTTAGTAATCCTTTATGTTAGTGGCCGCTTCCTGTATATGGATTCATCGGGTAGTGTGCAGGTATTCCGTCACTACACGATGAATGTCACAGACCTCCGCAATGTCTCCTGGGAACAATGACAAAAGCTCCCAGGAGACATTGCGGCATCGAGGAAGTGACGGAATACCCGCACACTACCCGATGAATCGATGAATCCATATACAGGAAGCGGCCAGTAACATAAAGGATTACTAAGGTTCGCCTGCCCCTGACAGTGACTCGAGCTAGGCACCGCCGCTTAGTAAAGGATTGGCTCGGGCGGCTCGGCTGCTCCCGGCTGCTCTAGTCCTGCAAAGGGAACCGCGTTCCTGCTGTGAAAAAAGTGCAGGGACGCCGTTCCCACGCGTTCCCGCAGGACTTGAGCCCTGCACAAAACCTAAGTACACTACTGGTCTGAAGATTGACTTAATTACAGAAATACATGGAATGGCAGAAGTCTGTTGATTACACCACATTGGTGGTGCACATGCATGCTGCTGGATTCAGGTGGTTCAGTTTTGTAAATGCACATGTAACCTTACAGATTCATCTACTACATCAGTAGGGCAGAGTTTGAGGTAAAGTACCCGTTTACCATTTTCTTCTTTGGCAGCCAAAAAGTGGTCCTTGTGTAGTGATGACTCAAACTTGTAGGCATCGTTGTGACCCTCACTGAACATTCTTGCAACAAAAATAACATCACTCTTGTTTCCTTCTATTCGAATTGGTCCTTGTCCAGGCTAAAAAAAAAAAAGAATTAATTCCTTCATTAAAATTAATTTTCCTTTATGTAAAATGTTTGTTTACAGTTACAAGTCTGATTGCTCTCATCTCATTGCGCCCCCTTACACGTTACTATAATGGTAATATTTCTCGCAATCGCCTCTCTACTCATGCACTTTATGTGTTGTCCATTTTTTTGATGATATACATCACAAGATATGAAATGATTATGGTTTGCTGATGCACTTAAATACTTTAGAGTTTGCGCAATGCCAGTGTCAGGGCACTAACCTTTCACGGTCACATTCCCCAGTTGGCTCTGGGTGGAATCGAACCCAGGACCTCTCCATTGCTGGTCCAGGTCTTTGCCTCTGAGCCACTGCTCAGTGTTATTCGTCTTGCTGTCTGTTGGAGCCTGGTTCTGAACCTGTGCTACTTTGGACCAATCAGTGGCCTGAGCGGCCTATTTAAGCCAGCCCCTTCCTCCTTGCAAATTGCTGGTTCGTTGTCAGTGTTTGCTACTGGAAACCTTGTCTGTGGATATCCTGTTTACCTGACCTTGGCTTGCTCTCTGGATTGCTGCTCTCCCCAACCCTGTGACCCCGGCTTGAAATTTGGACTGTCTGACTTCTCTACCCCTGACCTTGGCTTTGAACTTCGGATACCCTACCTGCGCCAACCCCTGACCTCGGCTTGTTCTCTGGATTACTCTTCAGTCTTGTTCCTGTTTGAGCACCTTCTGTTTGGACTATCTCCTGTGTGCTTCTGAACAGCCTCCAGTGAGCTTCGGCTATCCAGTTCCCGGTTCACCTTGGATTCCCTCCTGCCACTGGACCCGGTGCCTCTTGGTGCGTCCTTCCTTCTGTCTCAAACCCCAGCGGGTGGATCGCATCGAGTCGCAAAGGTGAGCCGCCCTTGGCATCTCGGCCTCGGTAAGTAACGTTCCTGACAGCCAGTTTTTGGATACAAAATCACCTCTCTACTAAATAACTAATAAATAAATCCCTTGTTCTCTCTCGCCTTGACTATTGCAACTCTCTTCTCACTGGCCTGCCTCTCCATAGGCTTTCCCCTCTTCAGTCTATCATAAATGCTGCTCCCAGGCTTATCCACCTTACCCACAGTTCAGCGTTCACCAACCCTCTCCTCCAATCGCTACACTGGCTCCCAATCGCCCAGCGAATTAAATTTAAAATACTAACAACAACATACAAAGCCATTCACAATTCTGCCTCGAGCCACATCACCAATCTTTTCTCCAAATATCACCCAAACCGTCCTCTCTGCTCCTCCCAAGACCTCATAGTGTCAAGCTCCCTCGTCTCCTCCTCCTGTGCTCATCTCCAGGATTTCTCCAGAGCCTCTCCCATCCTCTGGAACTCGTAACCTTAACCTGTCTGGCTATCCCGTACTCTTGCTACCTTTATGCCGCGTGCAGACGGTCGTTTTTTGTGATGAAAAAGAAACAACGTTTTATGTGATGAAAAAAACGACGTTTTTGAAACTTCATTTTAAAAAATTACGTTGCCTACACACCATCGTTTTTTCAAAATGATCTAGCAAAGCACGGTTACGTTCAGCACGTACGACGGCACTCTGTTCCATTCAAGCTCCCGTCATAACTTGCTTCTGAGCATGCGCGAGTTTAAAAACGTCGTTTTAAACGTCGTTTTACCCACACACTATCATTTTTTGTGACACAAAAAACGACGTTTTGAAAAACGACATTAAAAATTAAAGCATGCTCGAATTTTTTTTTTTACGTTTTTCAGAAGACAAACAAAGTTTTCCCCACATACGGTCATTTTAAATGACGTTTTTAAAAACGTCTTTTTTTTTCATCACAAAAAACTACCGCGTGTACGCGGCATTAGGCAATCCCTGAAAACTCATCCCTTCAGGAAAGCCTATCACGCATCCAGCTAATCTTTTACCACTTCCATTAGCTCATTCTCCACAGTTGCAACCTTTTGTACCACCTGACCCACCCTATTAGATTGTAAGCTCTTCTGAGCAGGGCCCTCTTAATCCTGTTGTATTTTATTGTTTTATAACTGTATTGTCTCCCTTTTATATTGTAAAGCGCTGCGTAAACTGTTGGTGCTGTATAAATCCTGCATAATAATAAATAAAAAATGTTTTTATGGTAATAGGATCACCCCCAATGTTTGTATCCTTAACCACTTAAGGACCCCTTCATGCCGATATACGTTGGCAGAATGGCATGGCTGGGCACATCCACGTACCTGTACGTGGCCCTTTAAGCCCAGCCGTGGGGTTGCGCGCCGCCGACACGTGCACGCCACATGGTCCGAAGCTCCGAGACCGCGCAAGTACAAGTATGAGAGAGTGAGAGCGATAACACCAAATTTAACACACCTGCTCCCCATTCACACCTGAGACCTTGTAACTAACGAGTCACATGACACTGAGGAGGGAAAATGCCTAATTGGGTCCAATTTGGACATTTTTACTTAGGGGTGTACTCACTTTTGTTGCCAGCGGTTTAGATATTAATGGTTGTGTGTAATTTTGAGGGGACAGCACATTTACACTGTTATACAAGCTGTACACTCACTACTTTACATTGTAGCAAAGTATAATTTCTTCAAGTGTTGTCCCATGAAAAGATATAATAAAATATTTACAAAGATGTGAGGGGTGTACTCACTTTTGTGAGATACGGCGTATATATACACTTTCTGAAAGTAGAGACCCTGGAGAATAAAATGGTGATATTTGCAATATTTTAGATCACATTTAGCTTACGTTAAGCAAACCCATATTTTCAGTAAAAAATACACTAGCAGTGCACATAAAACTCCTTTAGGGTTTGACATGTTTGGTATCTATCTACTTGATAAAACGACATCTTGTATATTTTACAAAAAAATGGGTATTACCGTATTTATCTGCGTATATGCGCACTTTTTTGCCCTGAAAATCAGGGCAAAATCGTGGGTGCGCGATATACGCCGATACCCGCTTTCCCGCGCCGAGTTTGAATACTGCGCCGGCATATACCGAGCGCAGTACACTCGTGTATAGTCGGGCAGGCTCGGCTCCTCTCGTGCTCACGTCCTGGACGTACAGGACGTGAGCGCGAGAGGAGCTGAGCCTGCCCGACTATACACGAGTGTACAGCGCTCGGTATATGCCGGCGCAGTATTCAAACTCGGCGCGGGGATCGAGCCGGGAGGACGCCGCAGAAGGACGCCGGACCCGACGAAGAGGACACCCGAAGCCGCAGACGGACGCTGGACCCGACGAGGCCGCCGATGGACGCCGCACAAGACACCAAAACTGTAAGTACTAAAATCTTTTTTTTTACAGGAATGTCGGGTCCACTTTAGGGGTGCGCGCTATACGCCGGAGCGCGCAATACCCCGATAAATACGGTATATTGTGTTTGTGTGCACGATTAATTTTTCTTTTTAATTGTGTCCTGAAAATATGTTTGATAAACAGCTGTGAAAATATCATGCAACATTTTTTAAGATTCCCATGGGTCTCTGCTTTTAGAAAATATATAATTATTTGTACATTTTAATCAGGTTTTACCATGTTTAAAAAAAATAATAATTGCGTCGGTGGTTAAAACTGGCTTTATATCAGGCCTTGCACACATTCAAACATATGGTTTTGTTTTACCTTAAAAGTAATCTCCTTTTCTAATGTGCAATACAAGTGGAATTTTTTCTCTTGAAAGGAGACAGTGAATACCACGGAAAGCCCTGGAAGTGAAACTGTTGTTTTGTACTTTTCAAGCATAAAGATTTTTTGTTCTGGCAACAAAAAAAAATAAAAAATCAGTTAACATAAAGCATAGTTACATAGTTAGGTTGAAAAAAGACACAAGTGCATCTAGTTCAATCAATAAAAAAAAAGAAAAATTATATATATATATACACACAATCCCATATACATAATTCTATACCCACAGTTGATACAGAGGAAGGTGAAAAACCGCAGCAAAGCATGATCCAATTTTCTCCAGCAGGGGAAAACATCCCTCCCTGATCCCTGAGAGGCAATCGGATTTAACCTGGATCAATTTTACCTGTACTTGTTAGTATCCAGTTACTGTATATTCTGTACATTCAGGAAAGTATCCAGGCCTTTTTTAAAGCAATCTACTAAACTGGCCAGAACCACCTCTGGAGGGAGTCTGTTCCACATTTTCACAGCTCTTACTGTGAAGAAACCTTTCCGTATTTGGAGATGAAATCTCTTTTCCTCTAGACGTAAAGAGTGCCCCCTTGTCCTCAGTGTTGACTGTAAAGTGAATAACTCAACACCAAGTTCACTATATGGACCCCTTATATATTTGTACATGTTGATCATATCCCCCCTTATTCTCCTCTTCTCAAGAGAGAATAAATTCAGTTCCTCTAATCTTTCCTCATAGCTGAGCTCCTCCATGCCTCTTATCAGTTTGGTTGCCCTTCTCTGCACTTTCTCCAGTTCCCTGATATCCTTTTTGAGAACTGGAGCCCAAAACTAAACTGCATATTCCAGATGAGGTCTTACCAATGATTTGTACAGGGGGGCAAAATGATATCTCTCTCTCTGGAGTCCATACCTCTCTTATACAAGAAAGGACCAAAACCCCCAGATCCTTCTCCCCCATTGATTCCCCCAGTTGTACTCCCCCTAGTATGTATGATGCATATTCTTAGTCCCTAAGTGCATAACTTTACATTTATCAACATGAAACCTCATCTGCCACTTAGTCGCCCAATTAGACAGAGCATTGAGGTCGGCTTGTAAATTGGAGACATCCTGTAAGGATGTTATTTCAGTGCATAGCTTGGTGTCATCTGCAAAGACAGAAATGTTACTTTTGATCCCAGACCCAATATGATTTATAAAGATATTAGAAAGTAATGCCGCGTACACATGATCGGAATTTTCGATGAAAAAAGTCAGATGGACTTTTTTCATCGGAAATTCCGATTGTCTGTGGGCCCCATCTGACTTTTTTCCATCGGTGTTTAGAAAATTCCTATCGTCTGTGTGCAACTCCGACAGGGAAAAAACCCACGCATGCTAAGAATCAAGTAGACGCATTGAACTTAATTTTTCTCGGCTTGTTGTAGTGCTTTACGTCACCGTGTTTTTGTTGTATCTCTGAGTCCGGCCGGTCGTATCTATGCGCCTGATTCATAGAATCAGTTACGCATAGATTTCCATTAGATCCGACTGGCGTAAGTCTCTTACACCGTCGGATCGTAACTGCATATTTACGCTTGCCGCTAGGGGCGTGTACGCTGATTTACGCTTAGAAATATGTAAATCAGCTAGATACGCAAATTCACAAACGTACGCCCGGCCGGCGCAGTACAGATACGCCGTTTACGTTAGGCTTTTCCCGGCGTAAAGTTACCCCTGCTATATGGTGGCGTAAGTGCGGCTTACCAATGTTAAGTATGGCCGTCGTTCCCGCATTGAATTTTGAATCTTTTACGTCGTTTGCATAACTCGTCCGTGAATGGGGCTGGACGTAATTTACATTCACGTCAAAACCAATACGTCCTTGCGGCGTATTAGGAGCACACTGGGAGATTTCCACGGACGGCGCATGCGCCGTTCATGAAAAACGTGAATCACGTTGAGTCACAGAACATTAACATAAAACATGCCCCCTGTCCCGCATTTGAATTAGGCGGGCTTAAGCCGGAGGATTTACGCTACGCCCCCACAACTTACAGAGCAAGTGCTTTGAGAATACAGCACTTGCCCGTCTAAGTTGCAGAGGCGTAACGTAAATCGGATACGTTACGCCCGGGCAAAGATACGCGGATCTACGTGAATCTGGCCCAGTGTGTATGCAAGACTGATGGAAGTCAGCTTCATCGGAATTCCGACGGAAAATTCCATCGGAAATTCCGATTGTGTGTACGTGGCATCAGGGTCCCAACACTGAACCTTGGATACCACTGATAACCTTAGACCATTCAGAGTAAGAATCATTAACCACGACTCTCTGAATTCTATCTTTTAGATTTCTATCCATTTACAGACTGATATTTCCAATCCTGTAGACTTTACCTTACACATGAGCCGTGTGTGTGGAACTGTATCAAACACTTTTGCAAAATCCAAGTTTACCACATCCACCACCACCCCTCTGCTCTGTTTAAAGCGGGGGTTCACCCTATTAATAAAAAAAAAAAAAAATTCCTCTAGCATACAATGAGGCATAGTAGCGCGATCTACAGTATGCCTGTATTTATTTTTTTAGTCCGGTACTCACAGTGCAATCCTAGCGAGACGATTCCGACTCCTGGGCGTTCCTATCCAGAGGCAGCATGATTGACGGCCGGCTATGGCGCGTCACGCTTCTCCGGAAATAGCCGAAATAGGACTTGGCGCTTCACGACGCCTGCGCATAGTCTGTGCGCAGGCGCCGTGAAGAGCCGAGACCTACTCCGGCTATCTTCGGGGAGCGTGACGTGCCATAGCTGGCCGTCAATCATGCTCCCTCTGGATAGGAACGCCCAGGAGTCGGAATCGTCTCGCTAGGATTGCACTGTGAGTACCGGACTAAAAAAATAAATACAGGCATACTGTAGCTCGCGCTACTATGCCTCATTTTATGATGGAAAGTTGTCAATAAGGGTGAACCACCGCTTTAAGGTTTTACTTACCTCCTCATTAAAATAAATCAGGTTTGTTTGACAACTTCTGTCTTTAAAACCCTTTTGCCACCAGTTACGTACATCGTACGGACCTAACGGCGGGGGTATTGCACACAATCCAGTGGCTACAGCCACCGTGATTGTGTGTGAAACTGAGAGGCAGCATCCTGCCTGTCAGGTGAGAGCGTTCGTGCGGTGCCGCTTCCGCCCTATCGCTCTCACACACCCCTGGTACCGACGCCCCCCCTGCGTGCGTGCTCCCGCTTGCCCATCGGCGGGCCCGGGACAGTCATGGCGGGTGGAGGGGAAGGAGAAGAGCGGATACACGTCCACTCTCCTCCCCTTCTTGCAGTGACCCGGAAAGCGACGTCTTTGACGTCACTTCTGGGTCACATTCTTGGTGCCCCTGACTCGCTTTGCCAGTGTAGGATGTTTTGCAATGCAATCTGCATTGCAAAACATTCAGTGGAATACAGGGAAAACATGCAGGTTATTTTAGACCCTGCATATCTCAATAAGGCCTCATGCACGCTGGACGTTTTTGGACGTTTTTACAGCAGCTGTTTTTGGCAGTAGACAATTTTTCTACGGTTAATAATCTCTCCATCATGTTATCCTATGTGTCCATGCACACATAGGCTGTTATTAGCAATTCTGGGCAGTGGCGTTTTTGAGCAGTAAAAAAAAACAAAAAACGAGTGGGTTCTGAGAGACATTTTCAGCTGTAAAAACGCTCTAACGCTGATAAGCGTCGATAAACGCTGATAAATGATCAAAAACGTCACTCAGAGTTTAACGTTTTTGATGCATTGGAAAAAAAAAACGCTAAAAAATGCTAACGCTGAAAAACGCTAATAAACGCTAAAAAAGGCTATTAAATTTTTTTTGAAAAAAGTTGAAAAACTCACTGCAAAGCTATTGGCATTTTTATAATGTCATTTTAACGTCCAGTGTGCATGAGGCCTTAAAGTGGTAGTAAACTCTTTACTACCACTTTTACCTACAGGTAAGCCTATAATAAGGCTTACCTGTAGGTATAAAGAATATCTCCTAAACCTGTACGGTTTAGGAGATATTCCCCTCGCAATGCGCCGCTGATTGCAGCGGCGCAGCGGGGATCCTCGGCTAAAGGCTCCGCAGCCGCCGGACCTTGCCGGAATGAAGTCTCCCGCGCGCATGAAGTCTCATCGCCGCTCCAGCCAATCACGGCGCTGGAGCGGCGATACCCGGAAGACACGCCAAGGAAAGATGACATCTCGCTCGGCGTGGCCCAGGTAAGTTCTTTACACCTCGTTCCAAGGTAAGTATTTCATAATGAGCTAGTATGCGGTGCATATTAGCTCATTATGCCTTTTGCCTTTCAGGTGTAAAAAAAAATATATATATATTGCGGGTATACAACCGCTTTAAGAGAGCCTGTTATCAAAAAATCATCACTTAGGGGACTGTTTGTCCCCATGTGATTATTATTATTATTATTATTCTTATTATTCAGGACTTGTATAACGCCAACACATGATTTTTAAAAAAAAAATAAACTTACACCCAAGTACATAAAATCCCCCCCAAATTCATTTTTGTGGCCCCACAAACACATGCATGAACGTAAGCGCATACAACTGAAAACGTTGATTGCAATACACGTTACATATAGGAGTAAGGGCAATAATTCTAGCACCAGACCTCCTCTGTAACACTAAACTGATACCTATAAGGTGCGTTTGAAGCGGCACCTATAGAAAATACAGGGTACTGAAGTTTGATGGCATTTCACGGGCACAATTTTTTTTTTTAAGGAATTTTCTGCATTTGTAAATTCTAAAAGACAGAATAAAGGAGTAGTGATAAAAGAGAAAAAAAAGCACTTGTCTGTTTAGCAAATCATTTAATGTGTGCTTTCTCTAAGGCTGGCTTTCACACTGAAGCGTCAGCCGCGGTGACGGTATAGCCGCGCTATTTGTAGCGCGGCTATACCATCGTGTTTACCGCGATATTCGGGCGCTAGCGGTGAGGTTTTAACCCTCGCTAGCGGCCGAAAAAGGGTTAATACCGCCCGCGTTGCGGCGGTATTACCGCGGTATTACATCGGGCTTTCACATTGAAGAGTACAGGGCATGATTTTTCATGCGGTATAGCAGCGCTATTTTTAGCGCTGTACCGCATGAAAAACGTCCCAATGTGAAAGGGGCCTAAGTGAGAAACAATTCTTCTACTTGGTTTGTGTTGCAATAATCAAAAAGGTTCTACCTGTGTTTTCTTTAAGAGAATTTTTTGTTTCTAGAAACTCCACATTTACATCATTAGGGCCTCTGTATTCAGCTGTCAAGTATTCATTAAAGTAGTCCGTAATAATGCAAACGATAGGGTCTTTTGCTTTTTTCCAGGCGTCCACTTCACCATCTAGAAAACAGATAGAAGACATTATTTGACTAATCGTATGAACACAGAGAGGAGCATAGGCGTGCACACATAGGGTGTAAGGTGTGCCTGGGCACACCCTAATCACCCTGTACTGTGCAGATTCCCCCTGCTGCCTGGCTGCAGAGAAAGGGACTGGGGAATCTCTGTCCTCAGTCCCTTTCTCTGTCTCAAAAGTTAGACATCAGGGGTCTGTTTAGACCACTGATGTTTCACCAAAGCCCCCCAACAGGGCTCCTAAATATATTATATATATATATATATATATATATATATATATATATATATATATATATATATATATATATATATATATATATATATATTATTTTTTTTTAATAAAATTGTAAAAAAAAAAATAATAATAATAATAATAATAATGATAATACAAATAAAGACACTGACACCAATCTCTGCCCTGCTGACAAAGCCCCACTGACTTGCCCACTGCCATATACGGTATATTACACATGCATGTGTGTTTGAGCTTTGGTGTGCACACCCTAATGCCATAGGCTGCGCACACCTATGGAGAGGAGTATAAGCAGGGCCGGTATTTGGGGTGTGCGGGCTGTGCGCCCGCACAGGGCGACATGGGAACAGGGGCGCCGGGCATAGGGTTGCCACTTGCCACCTGTTTTGACACATGTGCCCAGGTACACATTCCACCGTCCTTGTAGCAGCCGGATCTCTGTCCCCGGCCGATACATCTAGACGGGCGGCGCGCATGATCCCGTACACTGTGCTGCGCTCTGAGCCAGTGGGTGCCCTGTGATTGGCCAAATGGGCCATGTGCGATGTGTGGGGCGGGGCAGGCCGGGAAGCAGATATGGGGTCTGTGAATGGCTGTGCTGGTCATGTGTGGAGGCGTGGGCGGGGCTGCACTGTGGATACGATCATTGTGCCTGTTTGCTCCCGGAGTCCTGCCTCACGTTGTGTGTCTCCTGAGGGCTCATCTGCTCTGTCAGCTTACCTCCCTCCTCTGTGTCACCCCCCTCTCCTCTGTGTCACCCCCCTCTCCTCTGTGTCACCCCCCTCTCCTCTGTGTCACCCCCCCTCTCCTCTGTGTCACCCCCCCTCCTCTGTGTCACCCCCCTCTCCTCTGTGTCACCCCCCTCTCCTCTGTGTCACCCCCCTCTCCTCTGTGTCACCCCCCTCTCCTCTGTGTCACCCCCTCTCCTCTGTGTCACCTCCTCCTCTGTGTCACCCCCCTCTCTTCTGTGTCACCCCCCTCTCTTCTGTGTCACCCCCCCTCTCTTCTGTGTCACCCCCCTCTCTTCTGTGTCACCCCCCTCTCTTCTGTGTCACCCCCCTCTCCTCTGCGTCACCCCCCCTCTCCTCTGCGTCACCCCCCTCTCCTCTGCGTCACCCCCCCTCTCCTCTGCGTCACCCCCCCCTCTCCTCTGCATCACCCCCCCTCTCTTCTGCATCACCCCCCCTCTCTTCTGCGTCACCTCCCTCTCTTCTGCGTCACCCCCCCTCATCTGTCACCTCTCCCTCCTCTGTGTCACCTACCCTCCTCTGTCTCACCCCCCTCCTCTGTGTAAGCTTACCCCCCTCCTCTGTGTCAGCTTACCCCCCCTTCCTTATTCTCTCACTTAGCCCCTCGCTCACCTCCTCTCTCCCACCCACCACTCTTTCTCTAATCCCCCCTCTCTCTCTCATCCACACCCCCCACCAACTCACCCAACCCCCTTTTTCTCCCCCTCTCTCTCACCCCCCCCTTACCTCCTCCTCTCTCCCACCCACCACTCTTTAATCCCCCCTCTCTCGCTCATCCTCACCCCCACCAACTCACCCCACCCACACCAACTCACCCCACCCCTCTCTCTCTCTCTCTCTCCCCTCCCTCTCTCACCCCCCTCACCTCCTCCTCTCTCCCACCCACCACTTTTTTTCTAATCTCTCTCTCTCTCTCTCTTTCCCCCTTCTCACCTCCCTTCCCCCGCCTCTTTCCATCCTCAGGGGGTGGGGGCCCCATGAGGATGGCTGTATGGGGCCCCAATAATTGCTAACAGCAGCCCTGTGAGTGAGTGTACCAGTTTGGATGTGTCCTGAATCCTGTGTCTTACCGACACACTTCTCCCCAAGGCTCTCCACCCCCCAAATTCCAGCTCCCACACTTCCTGGCTCAAAGCGACTCTCGGTAAGGCAGTCTAATGGGGGTCTTTCGTGGGGAAGGGGACACTGATGGGTGGGTTCCCTGATCTAATCAAGGGGGGGGACCGATATAAGGTAAAGGGAGTCCTGGTGGACTACAAGGACTACATCATTTTACTATAGGAGGCATTGGTGGACTACAAGGCCCAGCATTTTACTATAGGAGGCATTGTGTCAGTATTTTTTTTTTTTACTATTTTTTGTTATGTTTTTTTACAATGCTTTCTTACTGGGGGAGTGGACGGTGTCAGTGTGTTTTTTTATTTAAATTTTTATTATTTTTTATAATAATTTTTTTTCATTATTTATTGCAAATTTTTTTTTTTTTAGCCCTGTTGGGGGGCTTCGGTGAGATATCAGTGGTCGTAACAGACCTCCAACATCTCCACTTTAACACAGAGAAAGGGACTAAGGACACAGATTCCCCAGTCCCTTTCTCAGCTGCACTGAAAATTAATTCATTAACTGAAGCATCATAAACACAGTGATCACTGACTCGGTTCTTTCGGAAAAGGTAGGAGCCGGGTTTAGTGACTCCTACCTCCGCTCTCCATCCTGAAAGAGGGGGCAGATGAGGATATGGAGGATGACACGGAGCACAGAGTGGGACATGGAGGGTGACACTGAGCGAGGAGGGGGACATGGAGCATGTAGGGGGAGAGCAGAATAACGGAGGACAGCAGCAGCATGGAGGGGGGACACGGAGCGCGGAGGGGGAGAGCAACACAGATAGAGGAACTGGAGGAGGATACAGGGACAGTCAGCGGTAATTGGTGCTGCTTTGGGGGGAGTTACAAGCACTGATCACCGCTGTATAGATTTCACTAAAACAGCTGAAATGGGGGGGTCCAAGGAGAAGCTGTCAGGCTGTATTGAAATCTATACAGGGAGATCGGTGCTTGTAATTCCCCCCGCCGCACCGATCATCCCTGACTGCCCAAGTATCGGGTGAAGCATCAGAGCATTTTCCCCCAAGTACAAGTACTCAGGGAAATGCTTGGTATCGGTACCGATACTAGTATTGGTATCGGGGCAATCCTAAAAGCCACTTAGGTAGTTCCTGGTAGGTCCTACTTGTAATGTGAGAGCGCAATTGAAAAATAGCTTCCCAAAATGGCTTAAGTCTGGGACAAGTCCTTTGTTACACCCACAGCACCAACCTTGGTCGGGGAGCGATGGCAGCATCCTGTGTAGCCCGGCATGGCATCTACACCACCTAGATATTACCGTATTTATCGGCGTATAACACGCACCCTAACTTTAAGAGGGAAGTTTTGGGAAAAAAACTTTCCACAGCCCCCTGCATATAACACGCAGGCACAGTTTACCCTCTATTTTCAGGGTAAAAAAGTGAGTGTTATACGCCAATAAATACAGTACTTTGTAATTTCTCTACTGCATTTGGATGGGGAGGCTTGATTTGAATGTTCAGTCGATTTTTCCTGGTCCTGGTATGGGGAATGCACAGTCTAGCACACTCTCTCTTATCCCATGATGAAGTATGGATTACTGGGGAACGCATGCAAACACTTTTTAAAATTGTGTAGGGACCGCCGGATTGGTGAAGACAAATAGATTCAAAGATCTCTATGTAACAGTCGACACCCAGATAGTTATGTGTAGAATTATTGGAAATGAAAGTAGTGAAGCCACCTACCTGGGTGTATGGAATCTTAAAGTGGATGTAAAGTAGATTTTTTTTTTTGATGTCACAATGTAGAGAATAAGATTTCCTATCATCTGTGCCCAGTCTTGCCACACAGAGTTAATCCAGCGCTGAGCAATCCTCTTTTTATTGTTCAGTGAAATAAAACAGACTTCCAGATAAAGACCAAAGTCCTTGCTTGAGTGACAGGTTATTTACATATCTCGTGCACTAGTTTGCAGACATGCACAGCTTCTTGTCTATGTATATTCTGATGGCTGTTTACACTGAACTGTGGATCACCCCATATTTTGAAAACATTTAATCAAAACAAAGGAAAGACAGCCAATCCTGGGAGAGCTGGACGGGAGAGGAGGAGAGGGGAGGGGGATGTGAATTGTGCACTTTACAGAAGCTGTGCATGTCTGCAAGCTAGTGCACGAGATATGTAAATAACCTGTCACTCAAGCAAGGACTTTGGTCTTTATCTGGAAGTCTGTTTTATTTCACTGAACAATAAAAAGAGGATTGCTCAGAGCCGGATTAACTCTGTGTGGCAAGACTGGGCACAGATGATAGGAAATCTTATTCTCTACATTGTGACATAAAAAAAAAACATCCACTTTAAGGAGTCAAGTAGCTCAGGGGTTTAAAGCCTGTGTAATTAATAGCCTCCCGGATCGGTGAGAGAGCTATAGACGACCATCGAAGGAAGCTGGGAATTAAAGTCTCGGGCGGGAGGTTCGGAGTTGTCCATGATCAGTGTTAGTGGGCCTGGTACTGAGGAGAAGCCAAGTTTCTGCACTACCGAGTCCCATATAGCTTTTAGAGAGTTTGGTGCCCAGGTGGGCGATTTGATTGCCTGATTCAGGGGAGATATGTTAGGGGGACGATACACAATCTTTTTGAAAAACCAATGAGTTATACGAGTAAGAACCACCTCCCTATATGTTTTTTATTCTTATTATTATTATTATTATAAATGCAGAATTCATCTTCCTTGTAAATGTTACATAAAATATTTTCTTAAATCATCTCATTCTCTAGCTGTCTTCTTCAAATAAGTAATTAAAACACACTGGGGCAGATTCAGGTACCTGCGCGCCTAGTTACGGCGGCGCAGCGTATTTTTTTTACGCTACGCCGACGCAACTTACAGGAGCAAGTGCAGTATTCACAAAGCACTTGCTCCATAAGTTGCGGCGGCGTAGCGTAAATGGGGCCGGCGTAAGCCCGCGTAATTCAAATGTGGAAGGGGGGCGTGTTTTATGCTAATGTGTGATGACCTGACGTGATTGACGTGTTTTACGAACGGCGCATGCGCCGTCCGTGTACATATCCCAGTGTGCATTGCTCTAAAAAACGCTGCAACGACGTATTGGTTTCGACGTGAACGTAAATTACGTCCAAAAACAGAAAAAATATTGCGCATACCAAAATAAACAAATGTGTAGCAGCTGCGTCTCAAAATGTCATACAACATCAAACAAACATGGAAAAAAAGGGGAGTCGCGCTAAATAATGAAAAAAATGTGAATACCAATGTGGTGTGAACAACAATAAATTTATAAATGAAAACCTGTATGGCATGAACTGAGATCCTTATACCAGTTCAATACACCAAAATAGTCCACAAAGTGATTAATGAAAAAAGAAATGAGCTGAAAAAATGAACACAGTCCCAGGTAAAGTGATGAAGAAGCAGTGAGTCCCAAAGGTGCTGGGTAAATCCACAACGTAGTGATTGATAACGGACAGGAGACCTCCACCAACGGCTAACACTGACTCTTACCACAAATATACTTTAAAACAGCAAAATAGATATCCACTCTCCACTACGGGAACAGGTTCAATCATCCATCCAGTAGTAACACCACAACACCGAGTAATCCTCTCTATTGACAGCCCGATGCAATGCTCCAGTGTATATGAAAAGACCAAGGAGAACTCATAGCATAATACTGTATGGTGGTTTATTAGGTAAAAGAAGATAATGCACTTACATCAATCCAGATAAAATGAGCATAAAAAAACAGCCGGCCGGCCTGTTTAGGAGCGTGTGCCCGGGATTTCCGGGTCCTCACACAAGTAACGCGGTGACGTCTAAGCGCCGCCTCCCAACGTTTCGTCTCAACAGTCTCAACAGTGAACAAGTCCCTGTTGAGACGAAACGTCGGGAGGCGGCGCTTCGACGTCACCGCGTTACATGTGAGAGGACCCGGAAATCCCGGGCACACGCTCCTAAACAGGCCGGCCGGCTGTTTTTTTATGCTCATTTTATCTGGATTGATGTAAGTGCATTATCTTCTTTTACCTAATAAACCACCATACAGTATTATGCTATGAGTTCTCCTTGGTCTTTTCATATACACTGGAGCATTGCATCGGGCTGTCAATAGAGAGGATTACTCGGTGTTGTGGTGTTACTACTGGATGGATGATTGAACCTGTTCCCGTAGTGGAGAGTGGATATCTATTTTGCTGTTTTAAAGTATATTTGTGGTAAGAGTCAGTGTTAGCCGTTGGTGGAGGTCTCCTGTCCGTTATCAATCACTACGTTGTGGATTTACCCAGCACCTTTGGGACTCACTGCTTCTTCATCACTTTACCTGGGACTGTGTTCATTTTTTCAGCTCATTTCTTTTTTCATTAATCACTTTGTGAACTATTTTGATGTATTGAACTGGTATAAGGATCTCAGTTCATGCCATACAGGTTTTCATTTATCAATTTATTGTTGTTCACACCACATTGGTATTCACATTTTTTTCATTATTTAGCGCGACTCCCCTTTTTTTCCATGTAAATTACGTCCAGCCTTATTCGCGAACGACTTACACAAACGATGTAATAAATTCAAATTTCGAAGCGTGAACAACGTTCATACTTAACATTGGCTGCGCCTCCTAATAGCAGGAGCAACGTTACCCTGAAAAAGCTTTACGCAAACGACGTAAAAAAAAACTAGGGCCGGGCGCACGTACGTTTGAGGATCGGCGTAACTAGGTAATTTGCATACTCTACACTGAAAACGATGGGAGCGCCACCTAGCGGCCAGCGTGAGAATGCACCCTAAGATACGACGGCGTAAGAGACTTATGCCAGTCGTATCTTAGGCTAATGTCGGCGTATCTTTCTTTCTGAATACAGAAAGAAGATACGCCGGCGCAGATTTGAATTTACGCGGCGTATCTATAGATACGCCAGCGTAAATTATCTCTGAATCTAGCCCATTAAAGCACAGTATCCACAGTGTGACAGGGGTAATACTTACATCTAAAACAAATTAAGCCATCTTCTAGGTTATAATGACCACAGAGTATTTCTGTAATAAAAAAAAATATCACAATCATAATATATACTGAAAAGAAAAATTAGGTTACACAGGTAAGCTATGCTGACTACTTAAAGCGGTTGTAAACCCAAAATTTATAATTAAAATAAAAACCTGCAAAACAAAGGCATAATGAGCTAGTATGACTAGCATACTAGCTCATTATGCATTACTTACCTTAGATCAAAGCCCCCCGAAGCCGCCCTCGTCTCCCCCTCCGGCCGCAGACATTTCTCCCGGAGGTTACTTCCGGGTATCTGAGAGCCTTCCGCCTCCGCAGAGGCGCATTGCCGGCGGTATTACCCCGGTGTCCCATTGTTTTCAATGGGAAGGAGCGATGAAGGAGCGGTATACACACCGCTCCTCTCACCGCTCCAAAGATGCTGCTTGCAGGAGATTTTTTTTCCTTCCGCCAGCGCATCGCCTCAGTGCGAAAGCCCTCTGGCTTTCACATTGAGAATGCTGGGGCAGGATTATTTCAGGCGTTATTTATGCGCTATTTTTAGCGACGAGCTTTCTTCCCTGTATTCTTCTGCCCGGCTGACTGGCGACGCATCCTTTTGTTTATATACCGTATTTATCGGGGTATTGCGCGCTCCGGCGTATAGCGCGCACCCCTAAAGTGGACCCGACATTCCTGTAAAAAAAGATTTTAGTACTTACAGTTTTGGTGTCTTGCTCGGCGTCCATCGGCGGCCTCGTCCGGCGTCCGTCTGCGGCTTCGGGTGTCCTCTTCGTTGGGTCCGGCGTCCTTCTGTACGTCCAGGACGTGAGCGCGAGAGGAGCCGAGCCTGCCCGACTATACACGAGTGTACTGCGCTCGGTATATGCCGGCGCAGTATTCAAACTCGGTGCAGGAAAGCGGGTATCGGCGTATATCTCGCACCCACGATTTTCCCAGATTTTTAGGGCAAAAAAGTGCGCGGTATACGCCGATAAATACGGTACTTGCCAGCTCGTACCTGAGGACCGTTTATTGGATGTATGCCAGCTCCTTTCTCCAATGAGGTAAGTATTAATATATATATTTTTTTATGTAATCTTTATTCATTTTTAATCGTCTGTTACGATCCCATAAGTGGTTGGGGTGGGGACACTTTATGCCTCACCCCTCACTTTTATAGGCTGGGGAAAAAAAATTGGGGGGGGGGGTGCTTTGAATGGAGGGGCTAGATAAAGTTGGACTTTAAAATACACAAGCAACTTATGCCGCGTACACACGATCAGGCTTTTGCTCAGCCAAATCACATCGGAGAAAAATAAAACACGTTCTATATCTAAACTCCGATGGAATTCATCAGAATTTCCGATGAAAAAACTCTGATGGGGCTACATGCGATAGGAATGACCAATGGAAAAAGTCAGTCGGACTTTTTCCATCGGATATTCCGATCGCATGTACGCGGCGTTAGAAGCAGTCACGGCTTGTTCTATATTGGCGCAGTGCTATTTTTGAGCTGCAGTAGAGGAATTTACGACTCAAGCTGTCTTGCTGTGCAGCAAGGTTGATAATGTTCTCCCAGTGGGTTGCTACTCTTAATAGAAACCCTCTTCTATTCTTTGTGGCCAGGCTGCATTCCTAAACTTCTGCAGAGTATTAGCTTCCAAATCCCTTTTTTATTTTTTTTTGCTAGGTAATTAACCACTTCAGATCCGCGCTATTGACAAAAGACGTCAACAGCGCGGCTCTCAAGTGCCGGGTGGACGTCTTTGGACGTCTTTTTTAAAGCATTACCCGCACGCGTCACTGGGTGGCGCGCAGCGGGTAAACACTGTCCCGGCGCATCGCTGAAGAGCCGATGCGTGTACCTGGCGGCCGCGAAGTCCGCCGGGTACACGCGATCGGCGGTGACACAGCAGGTGACAGCAGGGACGTGGAGATCTGTGTGTAAACACAGAGCTCCACGTGCTGTCAGAGGAGAGGAGACCGATCTGTGTCCCTTGTACATAGGGACACAGCATCGGTCACCTACCCCAGTCACCCCCCTCCCCCCACACAGTTAGAACACACCCAGGCTACACATTTAACCCCTTCCTCACCCCCTAGTGTTAACCCCTTCCCTGCCTGTCACATTTATACAGTAATTAGTGCATTTTCATAGCACTGATCGCTGTATAAATGTGAATGGTCCCAAATTTGTGTCAAAAGTGTCCGATATGTCCGCCGCAATATCGCAGTCCAAAATAAAAATCGCAGATCGCCGCCATTACTAGTAAAAAAAAAATAATAAAAAAACATAATAATTCCGTCCCCTATTTTGTAGGCGCTATAACTTTTGCGCAAACCAGTCGCTTATTGCGATTTTTTTTTTTTTACAAAAATACGTAGAAAAATACGTATCGGCCTTAACTGAGAATTTTTTTTTTTTTTTAAATGGGATATTTATTATAGCAACAAGTAAAAAATATATATATATTTTTTAAATTGTCGCTCTTTTTTTGTTTATAGCGCAAAAAATTAAAACCGCAGAGGTGATCAAATTCCACCAAAATAAAGCTCTATTTGTGGGGAAAAAAGGACGTCAATTTTGTTTTGGAGCCACGTCGCACGACCGCGCAAATGTCAGTTAAAGCGACGCAGTGCCGGAAGCTGAAATTTCGCCTGGGAACGAAGCGGGTTTAGGTGCCCAGTAAGCAAGTGGTTAATAGAAACCATCTTCTATTCTTTGTGGCCAAGCTGCATTCCTAAACTTCTGCAGAGTATTAGCTTCCAAATCCCTTTTTTATTTTTTTTGCTAGGTAATTAAAAGAAGCTGTCCCATAACATAGGAGCATTTCTTAGTCAAGAACTATAACTTTGCAGTGCTCAAGTGTGTATTTATACTATGTACCGGTAGTTAGGCGATACGGAAGGAAGGAACTATTGTATTCGCGTGTAAACATTCCAAGTACAATGAGATACCCGTTCACCCACATACCGGAAATAGCAGAAGTGATGAGGACAGACTGGATTGCATAATCTCTGACTCACATCTCGATATTGCATCATGTCACCTCACAATGTTTTATTTGTAGTGCGTGAAAAGACACATCAATTGGTCTCTGTAAATTGCTGGGTACTTGGGCTGATTCCCCATACCAGGGGTATTCCTACAACAGGGGTGCCCATCCAGTGACCCGCGGAGCCCTCTGATGTGGCCCGCAACCTCCTGCTCTGGGATGGAATAGAATAGAAAACTGTTATTAACCACTTAAGACCCAGACCTTTAGGCAGGTAAAGGACCCGGCCAGTTTTTGCGATTCGGCACTGCGTCGCTTTAACTGACATTTGCGCGGTCGTGCGACGTGGCTCCCAAACAAAATTGGCATCCTTTTTTTCCCACAAATAGAGCTTGTTTTTGGTGGTATTTGATCACCTCTGCGTATTTTTTGCGCTATAAACAAAAATAGAGCGACAATTTTGAAAAAAATTCAATATTTTTTACATTTTGCTATAATAAATATCCCCCAAAAATATATAAATTTTAATTTTTTTTCCTCAGTTTAGGCCGATACGTATTATTCTACCTATTTTTGGTAAAAAAAAGATTGCAATAAGCATTTATCGATTGGTTTGCACAAAATTTATAGCGTTTAAAAAATAGGGGATAGTTTTATTTCATTTTTATTAATTTTTTTGTTTTAAATACTAATGGCGGTGATTTTTTTCGTGACTGCGACATTATGGCGGACACATCGGACAATTTTTACACATTTTTGGGACCATTGTCATTTTCACAGCAAAAAAATGCATTAAAAATGCATTGTTTACTGTTAAAATGACAATTGCAGTTTGGGAGTTAACCACTAGGGGGCGCTGAAATGTGACCTCATCTGTGTTTCTAACTGTAGGGGGGCTGGACGTGTGACGTCATTGATCGTGTTTCCCTATATTATTGCCAAGATTGTTTGGCCCAAACAAACTATTTTCTACAGTACACTACAATTATGCCTACTGGGTGCGCTGTACAAACTGCATGTAGCATCAGTTACATACAGAATTTACCGATGTGTTCCGGCAGGGGGATGAGAACCTCCCATCCAACTCCCAGAACAAAACTGAGTTGGGCTGAGGGCTGCTCAGCCATTTATAGAGAGCTTTGTATCCTATGAATAAAGACACATCTTCCTCTCTATGTAAAAACAGATGTAAACGGATGACCGTCTATTTCCATCCGCTTACATCCGTTTTTTGGAACAGATCAAAGCCCTATTTTTCTTCAGTTAAAAAAATGGAACAGAAGAAAAACGTATGTAAACAGACAAACAGTCGGTTTTGCATTTGTTTTTTCATTGGTAGTGGATGTAAAAAAAACTGGTGTACAACTGATAAAAAACTGATGAAATACTGATGTAAACTGCCCTGTTTTTTCTTTAAAAAAACGTGACTGAACTGATGAAAAAAACGTAACGCTCATGTGAAAGGACATGCCGATGACACATACAGCTATTACAGCGCACCTAGCGGGCACACCTGTTAGTGTAGCAAATAGTTTGTTTGGGCCAGCTTGGTCCAAACAAACTAGTTGAAGAGACTTAGACTTAGTACACACGATAGGATTTATCCGCGGAAACGGTCTGGAGGATTTTGATCCGATGGAGTGTACTCACCATCGGATCGTAATCCGCGCCGAATTTACATCGCGGTGACGTGTGCGCGACGCTGTCATATAAGCAATTCCACGCATGCGTCGAATCATTACGACGCATGCGAGGGACGGGTTCGGACGGATCGATCCGGTGAGTCTGTACAGACCACCGGATCGATCCGCTGGATAGATTTGTTAGCATGCTTACAAATTTTTATCTGCTGGAAATCGGAAATATCCGCGGATAAATATCCGCTGGAACGTACACACCAGGGGATCTATCCGCTGAAACCGATCCGCTGAGATTTTTCAGCGGATGGATCCTCTCGTGTGTACGGGGCCTTAGGGCTAGATTCACCTAGATCGGTGCATATTTAGAGCAGAGTAGCGCATCTCATATGCGCTACGCCGACGTAACATAGAGAGGCAAGAACAGTATTCACAAAGCACTTGCTCCATTTTTTTGCGCCGGCGTAACGTAAATTGGCCGGCGTAAGCCCGCCTAATTCAAAGTAGGAAGTAAG